>NC_085010.1:607046-944546 GCF_963854185.1 Sardina pilchardus | reverse complement strand
AGTATCCCAGAGGTTTGTGGGCATCCACATGGTTATCAGTGCACCTCAGGCAGAACTGGGGGTTTTTTTTGGTCATGTGAATAATTTAATGAATCCTCACAAGTCCGTTATTGGCTCCGTTGTAGGCTGTGTCTTCGCACATTGTATGGTTTAGAACATCTTTAATGATGCTGAACTATTACTATAAGAGATAGCACAATGAAGAACTTACAGTGCCTTTAAAAAAGTATTCACACCCTTCAAGTCAGCTTCGAGTAGATGCACGTTTGGCCGCAGTTAAAGCGTGGAGTATGTGGATAGGTATCAATTAGGATCTGGATGATGCCATTTTACTCAATTTCTCTCCATCGGTCTGGGCTTTGACTCGGCCACTCCAGGGCATTCATCTTGCTGTCTTTGAACCAATGTGTAGTTTTTGCAGTAGGCTTTGACTCAATGTCTTGTTGGAATCTGCAGACTAATTAAACTGCCATGGCGGACTACCAGATACTAATCAATTTTACTTTTACCGTTACAAGCCTTCGTTCCAGGGCCTGCAAGCGAAAAGTGTTACCACTACAACCATGCACTGCGTGCACAAATCGGGTCAATGATTGTTAGCGGATTTACATCAAGATGCCGTCCTATTTAAACTATCTAAATGCAATCAGAGCGTACGCAAATCCAGTCCTTCTCCAATGTGATATAAATGTGTTAAACTCGATAGTTTTAAATTCTAACGCACGTTGCGTTAATGATTGCCGGTGGGTTACCCGGCAGTCAGGGTGTAAACTATTGGCTGATGCCTTGCGTCGCTTTTCCGTGGGTGCAGCAAAATATTTCTCAACTATTTGACGGAGACGACGGTACCTCAATTCACTTCAACAACGGATTACGTAAAGCCATGTAAAGTGAACGAAATACTTCTCCAGCCCTGCATTCGCTGCAAGCGTGTGTGGGCAACGTACTGTAACGTCTAGGCAGCATCCTGTCATGACATGATTCCATTTTCAAAGCAATGAAGGCTGTCTACCAACTTAATACTATGCTAATCATTGGTCATCATCAGACCAAATAATCTCCTTCCATTTGATCTTGGAGTCTACCACATATTTTGGGCAAACTTAATAACCTTTTTTTTAGATTTAATAAGAGCATTGCCACTTATAGGGCTCTGACTGGAGAAGAACTTGTGCAGAAGTTGTTGTTTAGTTCCTCCCATCTCAGCTACGGAATCTTTTAACTTCTTCAGAGTTGTCATAGGAGCCTTGGTGGCCTCCCTCCATTATTTTATGCAATTGCTTATTTTGCATGATATATTTTAATTCATTCATATTGCTTTGTAGAAATCTGCTGTAAGATTCCACTTATTTAAGCAATAAAAGGATGGATACGTTTTATAGGTACTGTAAGACTAAACAAAATATAAATGACTCAACAAAAACGTGTAAGATCATGACATGTTGATTAGTGTCATGTGTTTGTTTGGCCTAGGGTGTATTGTGTTGGCACTTGGCAGTGGGTGTGGTGTGGTACTGGTTTGAGTGCGTATGTGAGAGAGGGTTGGATTGTGTGAGAATGGGTGTGTGCGTCCTTCTGCCAGCTGATGGATGGTGTGGCTTGCGAGATGCCAACCCTATATGAGAGTGTGGCAGTCACATCTCCACACACACACACACGCCATTCTTCAGTCCTGTGTACAGTAGCAAGAACAAACAAATAGAAAATTATGGACCTTGTTAAGGGAGCTGTCGATGGACAGGTTGACCAGGTCATTGATAAAGCAGGTAAGCCTCTACGATTTGTTTTACTGTAATCATTTAGTAATGATGCCCGACATTTCTATGATTTTGGAGCACAACATGTTGTCTTTTTCTAGCTCAAGTTGCAAAGGAGAAAGTTGGTGAAATGATGGGCACTGCAAAAGAGAAGAAAGAACAAGGTGATGCATATCCTTCACATTTACTGAGACACATTCATACACATTGAATAATTTAATCAGTAATTCCTAATGGTTTAATCTAGTAGTAGTAGTATGTCTTTATAGTTTCTTGGAAAGTTTGTTGAGGGAATCCCTCATTTACAGAGATCACATGGTCATAATAGCTAATTAAGTTATACTGCACTGTAGAGTTAGGAGAATGCACATGTAAATACATTATACATTGTACCCAGGGCCATACAACTGTACAATGCTTCACTGAAGGGAAAAGGAGAGTTGGACTTCTATGCATAGTATATCTGCACCTCCACCCTCTTATACACTTACATGGCATGACTTACATGTCTACCCTCATGTCTAACTCTTATATTATTACTATGTTAAGTTTATTTTAATTGTCCATATATTTATATTAGTACTGTTATTATTATTACTATGCTTACATTTTGTACTGTACATATTTATTACTGGTCACTAGAACTTTATCTTGCACTGTTGCACTGTTGGACTTATTTGCACTACCAACTTGACACACACCTCTGGATCACAGTACCAATCCTCAGTACATTCATGCATACCTTATCTATAGTATTCTACTGCTCCTTTAGTCATTGTTGATTGTTGATTGTTGATTTGCTTTTTAATCTTCCTGTTTACATTGTTTACATTGTACTGTATGTTGTGTGTGGTGTCTTAAGCTGCTGGGACCTTGAATTTCCCCTTGGGGATCAATAAAGTATCTATCTATCTATCTATTAATAATATGAATTAGACAAAAACAAAGATAACTTCAGCAAAAAAAAATACTAAAAGGTCTTGACATTGAACTGCAAAAAACTATCTTCAGCATGGACCAGCTAACAAATATATACTGTGGACTAACAAGACTTATTAGCTTTCGGCAGTCAGACAGAAAGTCTATTTTTATCTGAAAGATTTGATTAAATTCTAAACTGATCTTGATTACAGAGACTGTAACATACAGTATATTCGTAACTCACCAGTACCATGCCAACAACCTACTGTATTTATACAATCTTCTGCAGGTATTGGAGATATGGTCGGGGATGTCGCTGGGAAGCTGGCTGGTGGTGCCACTGCAGACAGTGCAGCTGACCAGGCTGTAAATATTGGCAAAAAACTATTTGGATGATTTCTCCTGCAATGCTATTCTTTGTGTAATATTGTTTGATATGCAAATATTGGTTTTTGATAGACCTGATACAATTTTTGCAAATTCTTTCGTCATATTGTCAGCAGCCATTGTTAGTGGATGTTTCATATAGAGTTTCTTTCATTGGAAACTCCCTATCTTAATAGCGTATGAGCATCTTGTCAAAATGTCTTAATACGTTTCTATATGCCAGAGCTTTGTGTTTACATGCCGAGAGCACAGATGACTACAAGGTGTTTAGATGCTATGTAAGTTTTGAAATAAAGCATGCTGTTTAATGACACGAGTTAATTTCATTTGTCCATTCCAAGTAACTAAAATAAACTACAGACTCGTAAGTGAGAGGATGTTAGAATAGAGTCCTACATTTAATAGAAAGTGGTACAGACTACAGTATTTGCCTTTCATTGTGGCTACATTTTTAATTATTTGCTATGAGGCTGTTTAGTCCATGGCATACTAACAGCTATTGCCAGGATGTTCATATAACCACACGAGGGTAGGCTGTCTGCAAAGCCCACTGAAGACAAACCACAAAAGAACACAATGTGCTCAGAGATGTCTGAGTGGAACAATACCCAGAAAAGCAAACGTCAATGTGGCTGATCAGTATCCTGTGTAGGGATCATGGCAAGGTAAATCATCTGACTGTCAAAAAAACGGTTGACACCAGAATCAGGTGTTGGAGTCTTAGGGAAAGGAGTATAAAAAGAGAGAACAAAGCTAAGTTCGGGGCTTTTTGCGCTTTTTCGAGATGTAGCGACAGAGTTGGAAGCGGGCTGCTGGGACCTGGTGGGGGGTGGTCACGCAGGGTCGCTTCTTAGTTACCATGGGAAGAAGACAGAAATACTTTTGTTTTTCACTTTATTTGAACCATTTTTCCTATTGAATTTTTGTTTTTTTTTGGTTGTTGCTTTTGAATTGTGATTGGGTTGTTATTTAGTCAGTGGGTTTTTCTTTGTTCTTTTATTTTGTATTCCAGTCCTATTTTTATACCTTATTACCTTTTACTTTTATTGGATTTTTACTTTACTATTACATTTATTGGAACCAAAAACAAAATAAAAACAGCTTCCAGTGGGGAAGAGAAAGACACCCTTTTGGTCCGAGTCTCCATCTTAGGGGACTTTTCCCCTCCCGGTGTGCATGAAGTAGCCCTACTCTTTCCGTGGGCATTACTGGCTGACCCTTAGGGGATCAGTTGTCGGGCCGGACGTCTTTGTTCCAGAGAGCCTGCGTGTCTGGAGGAAAGAGGGGTAAGTCAAAGGTTGTCTCTATTCTCCTCCCCTGTTGGCCTGAGGGGGGGAGCTCTGGTCATACGGCAAGAGGTTGTGATGTGTGGGTGACATGTTGGTCTGTACTGTAGAGTTCACGGTGAGAGTGTTTGTGTTTGTGTGTGTTTAGAATAGGGTCAGGTTTCATTGTGTGTGTTAGGGAAAGTTAGGCCTTGACGTTCCTAGCATCCTTGGGCCAAGGTGTTCTGCTAGATGAATAGACGTTTCACAAGATGAAATTCATACAATGTATGAAACCCTTGTTTATTGCGGTTGTTGTTTGTTTGGTATTGGTTCACAGTTCTCTTGGAAGTTATGAATTGACTATAAGGATTTGACAATTATAAGTGATGTTTCTTTCCACATCTTGAATGCAATGTAACTCAAATATATTAAGACACTACAGAATATGTGATAAAAAATTCCAGTTTGCCAGAGCATGGCATTTTACAGAATCTGGTACGTGGCAACCCTAACTTTGACGCCACACCCTGTATTTTGTTTCTGAAGTCACGTTTCACAATGTCATTGAAGATGAGGCAGGTGATGTGCTGCGATGTTTTACCTCCAGTTTTAGAACCTTGTGATATCTTGTTTTATGTCAAATTCAGATATTCACCACGCATGCATGCAGATCCTGTCAATCACACAGCGTGAGAGCCCTGATGACTTTGCAACTAAAGGAAAAAGATGGCTACGAGTGTATTGCTCATAGTTTGTCCAAAAGCTCACTGCACTCTAGGTTTTGTGCCTAGCAGTTTTTAATGTTACTTTGTGTATCAGTGGTCTGTGCTATTGGTAACTTGCCTGTTCATATATTTGTGGAATTTCAGATCACACCAGGGCATTTGCATTCCCCATCACAGTTGCCTATGTGAAAGATAGATCATCCATTCATCCTTTCACCCATTCATTCATTCATTCATTCATTCATACATACGTTGGGAAGTAATAACAGCAATGAATTTCTGTCCTGTTAGACTTTTTCTATATTAATGCACTATATGCATGACCTAAGTTGCCTGGATGTGGCACTGTTGCCAATGTGCTCATCAACACATTCCTTTTGTGGAACTCTCTGGAAAGATGCTATGACTTGTCCATAGCAGGTCTAAACAGAACCTCTCATGAAAGTCTTTCAAATTAAATCAGACAGCTGTCAGGCTTCATAAAGGTGCTTTTGTCTTTTTTCTTTTTTACCTCATAACATATTTCTTGGGTAGGCCTATTCTAGACTTCTCGTGACATATTACTGAGAGCTCCATATTGCTATGTGTAAGATTTAGCACCTTGTGAAATGAATGTATTATGGTTAGCCTACATGTATGTTACAGTGATGCAATTTGCCAGACACAGTTTATAGGATATCATTGTTATTATTACATTGCATGTAAATGCTATGTAGCCTACTGTTATCCCTGTTCTTATTATTATTCTTCCGACCAAAATCGATGATTAATTTATAGCCTAACACTAAAACCACTGAACCGTTTGGCGTCATTCAAACAAGCCTACAAAGGTCTTGTAACGGAGATTTGATGAATGTATTTTTCACATTTGTGAACTTTATACTTTTTCAGATATTTACGATAAAATAATTAAAAACTCCCATAGAGTTAACGTTGAGACGCTTTGGCGACAAAGATGGATTGTTACATCGGTGCTCATAAACTGTAACAGCTGTGAAAACATTCTACCATGCAACAGCTGCGGTAAACCAGGACGTTATCGTCTTGTCTTGATTTGCTTGTCGTCACCGTAACCGGTTAGCTCTTAGGTTAGACAGTGAAACCTGGCGTTTTTCTAGGCTGCAACTTGCAAACGTACCATGGGCGCAGTGATATCACGCAGCATCTGAAAATAGTCCCAATAGACAACAAGCAGTAGTAGTGCCAGTAGTTTGCAAGTTGCCTTGATTATTACGCCAGATGAGAGTGTAGTCCCATGTCAAATCAGCCTAAAAAAGTCCCATTTTCATTTGGTCTTATTGCACTTTCTAACTTGAGAAGAGAAACGTTTTGAATGGGAAAATTACCGGAAATCTTAGTCACTTTTAAACATGATGCTAGCAGGCGAGATGCTACTGGTCTAATCCGTTTCAATGATCTATGCTAGGCTGAAGCTAAAAGTTGTATCGCCAGACTCTCAGAATGGCTGGATGAACGGAAAAAGGTAAATATCAATTGTTTTGCTCGAGGGGAGGTGGAAAATTAGCTTATTTCCAAAAATGGCGGAATATCCCTTTAAGAACCAACAACCATTCTACAACGTCTTAAAGTATTTGAATGTGATTCAACATTTTACTTCATTTAAACTCAACACAGATGTTGTGATGAGTATAATCCATTGTTACATCTATTGTTTTGTGGATGGAACAATGACAAACAAACAACTAAATAAACAGCACACAACATCTTAACAAAGGACCCTCTGGTTTACATTTCAACAAAACTCTTTATTTCACTTGACTGTTTATAAAATCAGCTTGTCTGCTTTGATGCCAACTTAAATGTGGTGTGTGTGTGTGTGTGTGTGTGTGTGTGTGTGTGTGTGTGTGTGTGTCTGTGTGTGTGTGTGTGTGTGTGTGTGTGTGTGTGTGTGTGTGTGTGTGTGTGTGTGTGTGTGTGCTTGTGCGTGTACATATGTGCGTGGTAGGATTGAGGTCTGTGCAGGTGTGTAAATGTGCCTCAGTATGTGCCTGTGCATGTCTGTGTATGTGTGAGTGGGTGTTTGTGGGTGGGTGAAACAGTGACAGGGGTGTGTGTGTGTGTGTGTGCTTGTGTGTGTATCTAAGTGCTGATAAGGCAACATGCAGTCCTCAGTTTTCCAATGGCTTCAAAGAAAGACTTCACTGCAATGTTAAAAAGATCTGTCATAGTAATCTAAAGCAGACACAAGCCTTCGGCAGGGGGTAGCACACACTGTTAACAGATAAATTGGTGTCAGGAATTTAGGTATCCAACTGAGAATGGGGAAGAAGGACAGATCCTACAATTGTGACAGACAGTCCTCTGGAATTAACAAAAAAAAAAAATCTCTTGAACATCTTCAGCATTTGCTTGATAACGACATTGCTAATAAACCGACACAACCACTGAAGAACAAACCTAGAGAGGCAGTCAGATATCATGACTGGTCTATTGCTTTACACTGCGGGCATTGAAGAGGTGGCACACCAACTGCACAAACATGCGTTCCAATAAAATCAGGACATAAAAATGAGGTGAGGTGTTTAGCACTCGGTTTTTTGTCGTCCCTTTTATCACTCTACATTATGACTATACAACCCCCTCTCTCACCAACTGGAATTATTTTACCAAGAACAGATAGAAACATAAAATGGATGGCTCTCTAGCTATGAACACTCCTATACACATATATATAGAACTCTTTACGTAATCACAGATTTACAAAGACAAGCCAACCAAGAAAATGCACATCTATCTTTGTTAAATGAACAAAAATAGTTTAATGCATACTTTGTGTTCTAGGTTATATCTGTTCTTACATTCAAAAATAATCTGACATATTAAATAATTTATTTTTTATTTTTTTAAATATGCACTGCCAAACCATATCACTACGGACATTACTGCAATCCACAAGCAATGACACATACTCTTATATGGAACACAAGGCAGAGGATTGTACTGTATTTCTGAGTGAATTTCAGACACACCTCACTGGACTGCAGAACACATTGCACTTTTGTGAAGACAAAAACTGCAGATTATATAACTTGATGTCCCCAGTGAAGCAAAAGAAATATAATACAATATATTGCTACATGCCCAGATGGAGTGGAAGAAAATACATATTGCTTTCTCACGTTCAAGACCAACAGCAACTTCACATCCTAAACATCTCCGACCATGCCACCTATCCCCACACCCGTGCATAGCTCAATTCACAGCTGTGTCGGGCCATCACATTCAGTTGCAAACTCTCATAATCCCACACAATCCTCAAAAGCCTTACAGTAATAATTCCTTTATGTATTCTTCAAACTCCCTTTTTGCTCCAAAGTCTGAAGACTGTGTGTATGCATTTGTGCCTGCGTGTGCATGTCCGTGTGTGTGTGTGTGTGTGTGTGTGTGTGTGTGTGTGTGTGTGTGTGTGTGTGTGTGTGTGTGTGTGTGTGTGTGTGCTGATGATGGGGTGTGTGTGTGTGTGTGTGTGTGTGTGTGTGTGTGTGTGTGTGTGCTGATGACGGGGTGTGTGCGTTTGTGTGCGTGTGTAATGAGTCACATAGTGGGCAGTGGAGGTAACAGTAACACTAGGGTGGGTAGTAGCATGACAACAACAACACTGGAGGAGCAGGAGGTGGGTGGTGGGGGCTAGGACTGGGGCTGGGGCAGGGTGGGGGCATGAGTATAGAGCTACACCGAGCAGTAAAGGGGGGCATTTGGGGAAACAGGGTTCTGGGAGAGTCTCTTTTTTTTGAAGTTTGGTATCCATACAGTCACAAAAAATATCATCAATAACATCTGGAGTGGAGGAGGGGCAGAGACCTGCAGGTGCCGAGCTCTGATTGGTGCTGAGGGGGGAGCAGGACGGGGCGGCTGCCCACCAGCAGCTTAATAACCCTGCAGGACACAAGAGAGCACACCGTCAGCACACCAGCACTGGCCTGGGATCAGCACATCTGCACACACTTGGACTCTGGTATGGCTGGTACACCCTTGTGCTAAATTAATTGAATTGAAATGATGTAAATGTAAAGGAGACATTTCTCCAAAACACAACGGATATTGTAGTCAAGAGAGGTGCACAGCACCCAAACACTATGTGTTTTTAATTTTTGAAAGTAAAGAAAGACAAGTCATGCACATTCATAGGAAGCAGAATGGAACACAGACCACATTTGTTTCAGTTAATTTGCACAAGGATCTACCGGTAGCCATAACTGTGTTGAATTTGTGATAGTAGGGAAACAGCAGGCAAAGACGGGGGTGAATTCCACTCACCTCTCCTCCATCTCCTCCCTGCTCCATGCCTCCCTGAAAGTCACCCTGTGGACAAAGACACAAAGTGAGCACTAGGGGGAGCTAGAGCACTGGCAGTCTGAGACCAGGCACACATTCCATTTCTTTTGACATGATGATGTCAAAGATGTCATTCCTTCAAGCTCTGAAGCAGCAGGTTTTAGTTTCATCCAGGCATGCAGAGATGCAGCGATTTGGGTTAGTGGTCATGAGCTGGCGCTGGGCACTCCTGTGGTTATGTGTGTGTGTGTGTGTGCGTGTGTGTTTATGGGTGAGTGTGTGTTTATGTGTGTGTGTGTGTGTGTGTGTAGTGTGTGTGTGTGGGTGTGTGTGCGTAGTGTGTGTGTGTGTGTGTGTGTGTGTGTGTGTGTGTGTGTGTGTGTGTGTGTGCGTGTGTGTATGTGTGTGTGTGTGTGTAGTGTGTGTGTGTGTGTGTGCAGGAGACGCTGCAGCGTGTCTGCTGCTGCTGAGGGCTGAGTGGAGGGGTCGTGTCCATCCTGCGGTAGGGAAGATGGATCGGTCCCCCTCTCCCTCTCTCTCTCTCTCTCTCCCTCTCTCTCTCTCTGCTGCTGGGCTATAAGATCAGCCGTGGCGAGGCTCCCTCTCTCTGCATTGCAGTCGGAGCAGGCAGCTGCCCTGTTGCTGACTCATACTGGTGGCTACAGTGGAGGACTCACACGCTCCATTCTCCCTTTCCAACTTCCTGACTCCATGCTCTCTCATTTCAAAAGATGCACCTCCACTTCTCCATTCTCTAGGGGTTCTGGTGGAGACTGATGAAATGAGAACGATGCCGCCACATCCAGGAAGAATGTGCATGGGGGAAATGTCAACACGGCTGTTGCCTGAGCGTGAGTGGCGTGCCATTAAGAATGGCGGCCAACGCCTCAGCAGATCTGTCAACAAGTCAAGAACTCCGCCGCGGTTCTGTTTGTTAGGCAGTCTCAATGGCAGGTGGTGCATCATGAGGAGGTGGATCAGTGTCAGGGAGGAGAGGCGTCCCTGGGTCAGATGCATACAGAAGCACACGACACGCACATACACACATTCTCACATTCCCACATTCCCACATTCGCCTGTACTCGAAGCATGGTACAGTCATTCTGTCAACCTGGTTCAGAGGACAGGTCTGCCCCAAGAGCAGGTTAAATCAGACTGGCTGAAATGCCAAGATAGTTGCGGTTCGCTTTGCTTTGACCTTCATGTCTTTTTCACTATCTAATGCTCTGTGCTAATGGAAACGTGGTAAGTGTGGGCAGGTGTACTTATTAGTCTAGTCACTATATAAGTCTTATTGCAAAATATCCCACATGGAATGTCACACTATTTGCTGAATACAGCTTATTCTTTCCAAATGTTTTTTCATGAATGAACTGATATACAGACAGGATTGATAAATCAGTTGTATATCTGTCACACATTTTACACATACAAATGGAAAAAGGTTTTCAATCAAAATGATTTTAATTACATCTACAATGCATACCTGGTAGCATGTACAGATATATTGATATAAGTCAGCCTAAAGGGTGTGTTACGCTATGGCTATATAGGTCAGGACATAATGTTCCATTGCCCGTAACACATACCAGGGTTTACCAACATGCTGCCAAATAAACAGCAGGTAGCTTGTTACGCTATCTGGTTTAACCACAGATCTTGACATTTCATTCGGTCAGCAATGGACCAGAGCAGCACTGGTCACAGCTTGAGCTGTCCCTAGATGGGGTTAGTATGGGCTAGCAGGCTTGGAACTGGACATACTGGACAAGATTCACCCGCTGAGATTTGTACAGGATGACTAAAAATCAGGTGTGTCACGTAATACATGCTTTTAATTCATGAATATTAGATCTTCTCAAATTTACACTAGACCAATAATTGTGAACTAACCAGACACAATAAACTGTCACAGTGACAAATTCTTCCTTCTTTACTCATTTTTTTCATTATCACCTAGATGCTACCATACTTTTTTAATATCATTATGATGGGTACACTGTACACCTCAGTAGAGGTCAAATGAGTAAACTACCACACCGTGTAGCACAGAAGACTCAGAAGAGGACCAAACCTGTGTGTGAACAAGATTAAATGGGCTTATG
This sequence comes from Sardina pilchardus, assembly GCF_963854185.1. NCBI lineage: Eukaryota > Metazoa > Chordata > Actinopteri > Clupeiformes > Clupeidae > Sardina > Sardina pilchardus. The sequence goes on along the minus strand of NC_085010.1, from coordinate 933,087 downwards.
CTGGTTTTGCTCACAGCCCGGGCCATTTTAAGCTTTATGGGGCATGCTGTGCATTCATAAATCATTGTCCCCTCCCCCCAACAATGCAGGCACCTCATAAGCAACCTCATCCTGATATAAGCCAGAGGAGGAGTGGTGAGAGACAGAACAGAGGTTAGGTTAACAGCATTAGACAACACAATCACACACTCGCAAGAGCACAGTGTTCACCTGGACAGCAGCATAGACCACATTGTATAGAAATAAAAAACGCATGTTAACTTTGACACCGACTAAAACTGACCAATGACACCCAGCTAGAACGTTGAAGGCACTCACCGGGTTGACCATGCCGGAGCCGGCAGCCACGTTCTCCACTCCCTGCCCTGTTTGCTGGGAGAGGTCAGCACCGGCCATTGTAGGGTCTCCAACAATATTGGCCTGGTCAGTGGTCCTGTTGGCCACTGGAGGTAAATGTTAGAGAGGAGAGTTAAGACTGAGTACCATCTCCACAATACCATAAACAGGATTATCTATTCAGATGCTTATATGCGTGCATACTAAACACGTGTACAAATACATGGAAAATGTTTGTACTAAATATGCGTGTACAAATCCAGGCGATGCAATACCTTTATTTACGCTGGCTTCTACTCCCTGTTTTGTCTTTTCACCTGTGGAAAAAAGACACAGACAAGGATTGTAGGAGGCTTTGTTTGAGGTCTGTGCCATTCATATTTGTTCCATTGTTGCATTGTGCTGCTATTGTGGACTCAAGTGGACAGCTCTGTATCCCCTCTCTGTGAAGGACACTGCTCTGTGCACACTCTAATAAGGTCAAAAACATAGGGGTTCCTGGCAGCCATTTTATGCAGCATTCAAGTATTGGGACGCTTACTGTAGGCAAGATGACTGCAGTTACGCTCCATAAACGCCACTCTCTGCATGGTGACATATTCTCTCCTCTCGCTCAACTCTACGTCCCTACCTGCACATCTACCTGTGACAACAAACCCTTTCAAACATGGTAACATACAATCCCACTCTGAATTACACCCCTGACCTCTGTTAGAACTATCTGCATCCTTGTACGTATTTAGCAGCTGCCCTGCTGATTAAATGGGAGTTATATAACTCACTGGAGAGGGATGGGGAGGACCGAGAGAGAAGGGGAAGAGAACGTGAGACAGAATGAGAGAGAGATAGAGAGAAAACAGAGAGGGAGAGACTAACAGAGATTTAGCCCAAAGAAGGATGCATGAGCAAATCCTGTTGCAAACTAAACGATACTACAAGCTTTTATTTCATAACCAGCTTAAAATCACCCTGTGTATCTGTGGCACTACATGCAAATCTGCAGAAAAATCTAATCTAGAATTGTATCTAGTATAGTACAGTATAGTATAGTGTAGTATAGTGTCTCTCCTCCTTGCTCTTAAAGAAAATGTGATTTCCCCTCCACTGGAGGGGGGGGGGGTGGAGTGCTGGCTGTCTGGATGCTCCTCTCTGGGTCCTGCTGAGACTCTTTCTCCAGCTATGCCCCCCCTCCCCCCTCCCCACTGTCTCCTTCGCCTCCACCCAGCTCTCTCTCTATCTCCCCCTCTCTTGCTCTCTCTCTCCCCTCTTTCTCCCGCTCTCGATCTCTCTTCATTTCTCTCTCTCCACACACCTCTGTATATCATCCTCAGTGGCAGCAGCAGCAGCAGCAGCAGCGGCGTCCACGTGACTGACTGGAGCGTCGGAGCATCTGCACAGGCGTCTGCACTGCTGCCTGCCCTGCCTGCGCTGCAAAGCAGCCTCTCACGTCACACCAGACACCCCCAACCGCCTCCACCCTTCCCCCTCAGCCTGCCTGCCTAACCTCTCTCTCCCTCTGTCGCCATCTCTTTCTATCCTTCTCTCCCTTCATCGCCATTTCTCTCTCTCTCCCTCTCTCTCTTTCTCTCTCTCTCTCTCTCTCCCTCTGCTGCAGTCCCCGTGTCTCACGCCAGAGGTGGCTGAGCAGCAGCTGCATGGCCGCGTCCCGTTCTGGGATTACTGAGTGATTTCAAACACACTTCTGCACAGCTGCAAGCAAACCCCGCTGCAAACAGCTGCTAGGCTACAATAAATCCCACTGTAAGGACTGTATGACCGACTGTGTAATATTGCATCTTTAATTAGGTTCTGGCAATTTCCCTCATGGAGGCTCTGGGTGTGGGACTGGAGGGAGAACGGGGGGGGGGGGGGGGGGGGCGTTGCAAATACAAATCTCTACTGGATGCTTTCTCGAGCATCTATGATTTAGACTCCTCCCAATTCTAGAGAGATATATAAAATACAATGAGATAAGGAAGAGGGAAGGTATCTGCGAACACAAAATGGATGAACATTCACACACATACAAAGGATCCTTTTGCAAGAAATTTGCAAGGATAGTGAATTTGGAATGGATGACCTTGATGACGAGCACAAATGCTCAGGGAGAAAATGCCTCACCAAGGCTTAGCAAATTTGCAAAAAGGGGACACGATGTTTTCTTTGATCAGACCATTTCAATTAGATTACAACACTTACTTCACTACCCCAGCCATGACCATAAAAATCATTAACATCCCCAGCCTGATGAAGGGAGGTCAAAGCTAGCATAGCAGTGCGGTCGCAACTACTGTAGCACCAGACAGGCTGACTTGATATTTAGTCAGGTGCATTGTTCAACAGCGGACTCGCTGGACTGAAATGTTTCGCTCATTTCTCCTCCATACTCGTGTTTTTTCCGTTTCTCAGAATAACTCTTTGATCCTATCCCACCCCCATCTGTTGTGTTTGCAGCCCGGGGAGAGCGAGAGCTGCCACACGCTCCTATGACATAACACTTAGTATGGCACTTTGTGTTCCGCCATCTCGCTTCGCTCTGTTCCTCTCTCTCTCTCTCTCTCTCTCTCTCTCTCTCTCTCTCCCTCCATTTTTACCCTTTCTCTCTCTCTATCACCATCTCTTGCTTCATATTTTGTGCCACAGTGCAGCAAGAGTATGTGGGGGTAGTGTTAGTCATCAGAGTACTCTCAGATAAGCAAGAAAATCCTGCCGCAACACAAACACACACACATACACACACACACACACACACACACACACACACACACACACACATACACGCACGCACACACACACACTCACGCACACAGGGGGTGGGGAGTAGAAAGAGTGATGGGGGTGGGGCTGATTGCTGCAGTGCTCAGCTGATCCTCAGTCCTACACACACCTCCCCACACGCATACAAATATTGATGTAATGTAGAACTGAGAGCCAATCAATTGTCATCATTTTCTCATAATAATCCTATTGTAATCTGCCCTACTATTCAGGGGTTTGGGTTTGAGATTCCACGAGCACACACACACGGATCGCAGGACCTCTCCATCGGAGCGATGCTGTAGGCATTTCTACCATGCTCAGGAAAGACCATTGTGTCCCAATCAAATAAATCTGATCAACTGATTTCAGATCTGATGACAGACCAGAGACACCACAGCACTGTTTTTGATCTCCCTGAGAGAAAGAGGCTGATCTCCCATGGTGCCGTGCTGTGCCGTGCTGTGCTCACTGAAGCCTGTCCTCTGTAAAATCAACCCCCCTCTCCTCTCCATCCTGCTCCTCCGTCACGGCTGCTCTCGCTCCACCACCACCTCTACCCCTCGCTGCATCAGCGCTGCGCTGCTCTTATTTCATCTGCCGCATCACCTGCATCTCTTTGTTTGTGCATGAAAATAATACACCTGTCTCAGCAAACGTCCCAGACCAGGAGTCTCACAGGACCTCATTTAGGAGAGGTGACCCACCCCCTCCCTCTGCTTCTCCCCTCCCCTCCCCCATCCTCCCAACTCCTCTTTTTGTGTCTTACCTCGAAGGAAACCATCATCTCCTCTGTCACTTGTTCAAAACAGGCATATTTTTCAGTCTCCGTCTCATCTCACCCCCCTATCCTTCTCCTAGGAGCTTGTTCTCACTGGCAGAAATGAATCGCAGCATCCTCTCCCTCCCGAGGAGGATGCTGCCGCGAGCACTCACCCACATACATGACGCCCTCCTTGGTCTTGGCGGCTGCCTCCTCCACCCCTGCCTTGGTCTTCTCGGCGGCGGCCACCACTCCTTCCTTGGCCATGGAGAAACCCTTCATAAGAACATCCATGCTGGACTTGCTGGTGTAAGGTGTTCCTTGGACCTGCTGAACGAAAGGCCTGCTGGGCTCTTCTGGTTTGTGTGTAAAGGATGTGTGTGTGTGTGCGTGCGTGTGTATGTGTCCGTGCGCAAGCTGCTTCTTCTATGTGTGTGTGTGTGTGTGCGTGTGTGTGTGTAGGAGAGACGGAACGCGCACGAGGGAGAGTGAGGGAAAGAGAGAGAGAGGGGGAAAGAGAGAGAGCGCGAGAGAGCGAGTGCGCGAGAGGATTAAGCAGCGGGTCTGAGCTGAACCGGATGGACTGGGACACCTTTTGAGAGCACAAGCGGTGAGGAGCGAGTGAGTGAGAGAGAAAGAGAGAGAGAGGGGTGAGTGAGCGAGTGAGGGAGAGAGAGAGAGAGAGGAGAGGAGAGAACAAGCAATCGGAGAGGAGAGCCGCGCGCAGGACTATGGGATGCAGAGACAGAACCTGCTGGATGCTGCAGCACATTTAAGTCGTGCTGAGGCTCTACACCTCCCCCCCCCCTTAAACACACATACACTGAACAAGCACGCACACTCCCTCTGCAACATCAAACTGGCTGATCACACATTAAATCCAAAGAGCTTTGCATCTCTGGTGATCCAATAGGGATTTATCTGGCATAGTAAAACGCTGGTCATCCATTATGTTTATCATATTGTGTGGATAAACAAAGAACATTGAATTGAATACTTCCATTCCTCCACCAAGAGGGCACTCACACTATGAATCCGTGAAAATAAAAAACACAAACCTAAAAATAGCTTGAGATTAAATCTGTCGTTCATATTTGTTGAGGTGGGGTTGTGGTGAGGTATATAAATAAATAATGTAAAAAGAGCTGAATCACTCCCCCTCCATCGGTAAGATACATATAAAGGTCCTCCTCTGCAAAAGGAAAAAAAACACATCCAGGGCAGCCATTGGCTGAAAAGCTGTAACTCCCCCCCTTCTGCCAGCTGCTGATTGGTTACCCATCACGATGATGACATGATGATGATGAGACACCCCTAACTGCAGAGACAGGAGTGGGAGCACTGGAGGCATATGGTGCACACTCACGTGACTGGGACACTACCCATCACTACTACAAAGGCTAAATATCTAGCAGCTACATTACATTTCAAAGCAGCCAAGCCGAAGGAGCAAGACATCAACCTAGATATCTTCACACCATGTGGCTTAAGCCCTGCACAACACCCATAGGCACAATTCAGTGTGTCATTGGCAGTGATATTGGGTGCTTTCTCCTATATAGAAAGGGCTCCATTGATTTTTAATGCAGAGTTCAGAGGTGAAGCTTCATGTCTGGGGGAATGACATTAGAGATGGCATGTTTTAGAGCATGGTGCAAAGCATGGGAAATGCTTTCTACCGCATTCTTCTTGGGAGACATTGTTCTCTTGGCAGCAGCACACCAAATTAAACGGACCATGACCAAATGAGAAAAAAGCTTGCATTTCTACTAACACAATACAACTATTAATAATATTAACTGAATGACACACAACATTTACAGAAAGAATTGAAAACCCCTTTTTGTTCAAAGTAGGCTTCCACGGTGCCTTGCTTTATGTAGGAATAATTATTATTCAAAATAAATGTAATTATTATTTGGTTATTTTTGGGTGTGCAAAAAATCCAGACCCTGGCTTGTGAACTGCACCTGACATGGAATGTGTCTGAATCAAAGATTCCATGTAAGGAGCCCTGGACAAGTAGGAGGGATGGGACCACACCAGAAAGGTTAGCTAGAGATTGCTATTTACAGTTATGAATACACATTTGTAAGCCGCCCTCTGGTGGTCAGTAGTGTAAAGACAACACAGTGAAAACAAAACATGTCACACAATGGGCCCCCGCCCCATACCTATTGTAGCGTTGTAGTATCCAAACTGAACATAATTGTACCCATAAGAAGTTATGATTCCACCAATATGCTTTGGGGTGTTTCATAAGTTTCTTATGAAACTTGACTTGAATTGACTATTGGAGTGCAGTAAGGAGTTATTTAGGAAAGCTCTTTCAAAAACCTAATCAAAATCCTACTGGGAATCTGTACTGTAGTGGGAAGTGGGAATACCCTTACACACTTGTGTGTTTGTGTGTATTGTTTGAACTATATTACTTAGCCTGCCTTGCTTTTTGTAGGCCTACCTTGTGATGGCTGGAGGATAGACTATTGTCCACTCTGGCCCATGATGTGTTTATTCCAAAAAATGTATCTGCGGAGTAATACAAAAATAATGCTTCAGGTTATTTCATTCCTGACTCTTCTACTGGAGCTTAATCATCATCAGTATGAAGAAGAGAAGACAACGCTCACTTTTACTGGAAGGCAAGCTGTGTCTGCCACAATGGATTTGTTTTTTAGAAATTAATCTGGCCAAAAAAGTAGCCTGGGTGTTCCCATGCTGCCTTGCGCGCAATTTCATCCACGCTGCTAAGGCAGTCTGGAAACTACCACCGTAATTTTTGCCTGAAATAGGGGACCAATCACAGAACAGGGGGGAAAGTAAGACAATGGTGAGCTATGCACAGACGCATTTGAAAATTAACGTTTGGTTGCCAGACCACGTCTCATTTGAGAAGTGGTAGGCGCTAGCCAGGCTAGCCAAAAATAGGACAATTGATATCTAATTGATATTAGAGCGACACCATCCTTGCAATATGTAATATGACATGTGTGAACAACATGTTGTCTGTCATGCATCACTAGCAATAAACGCACGGTTCAACTTGCATTCCTACAACAGTTTTCTGATCATTAGAGATCATGTGAATTTTAATTTAACAGTGAATCCTTGGCTTTTATTAATGGAACTACACAGAACAGGCATGTTTGTGTACTAAAATAAGGCAATTTACTTAGAAATGGGTACAATGGACATAGTCAGTACACAGAACAGATTTCCTTGGTAAACATAAGGCACCTTTTCTTTTAACCAGATGCTGCACCAAACACAATCAAAAACATTAATACACTGAAGTCCAATCTAAGTTTTACAAGAATCATTTGAGACAGATGACCAATTCTCAATTCAAAATCCCACTGACTCTCATTCTGTGTCCAGCTGATCTTAAACTGGCTGTCAAAAGTCTTTTCATTTGTATTAAGACAGGCAGTGACATGGATTATGGATATGACTGTCAGTTTTGGTTTAAGTGATAACTTTGAGACATTTTAGTTGAGGAAATGTGGCACATTAAACATGCCCTCAGGGGGGATAGTCAAAGGTATACTATGCAGGATTGGCGATTTCATCACCGGTTTCGCTTTCACTTTTCATTTTCGCTCGTTTTATGCTTGCATATTTCTCTGCAGAGCTTCCCCTACAGCTTTAGCGTGTACATTTGACAAAACTCCTAAATCGGTCAGTCTGCCGTGCCTTTTCATGAGACTTTACATGACACTTCCTGGAGTAGAGCATGGGTGCGTGCCCGGTGTCTCCTGAAGTTGCAAGTGTGGTTTTACCGCTACAGACCACTAGAGCGGCCAAAAAAAACACTGTTCGACCTGTAATGACTCATTTAATCATATATAACAGTATGGAACGAATTGATTAACTGAAAAACTTTGCATAGTATACCTTTAAGTACAGTCAACTCCAAAAGTATTGGAACACACGCTTAAAGTTTAATATAAAATTAATTAAAATATCCCCACATCAACACTATACCTTCACCATACTAAGAGTTTGGCATGCTTAATGTCAGTTATTAGCTGTTAGCTGTTGAGCTCAATGCAATTCAAACCAGCGAATTAGAATTAGATGTGGGGTTATTTTAATTCCAAAGGCCAAGGGGATTTTATCAGGGTGCATAGTGTCCTGGATCCATGAAATAACTGGCCTTTAAAAATAAAAATAAAAATCCTCTATGGGAATTTAACATGGGCGTTCCAATACTTATGACCCCCTATATTTTAAGGAAAACATTTATTCATTTACAATACATTATTCATTCACAAAGAAAATTGATGTCATTAAAGGTTGAATATTTCCTCATTGTTTCATTTAAGGCATTAAGATCAATTTCCAAAAGATGATTTTATATTAAACTTTAAGCATGTGTTCCAATACTTTTGGAGTTGACTGTACGTGTGACGCAACAAAAAGTAACAGATAGGAAGTACTGTATGGTTAAGTTTCTTTGTCGTGCCAACCTGATGTGAGATCACATATTCTGTTTCACTACTGCTTTTAATGACACTGAAACTTGTGTGTACATGAAACTTATCACCAGACACCAAAACACTCCTTTTTGTAATCACACTCCAAAATTCAGTATCCCAACATTTCAGTTGTTTACATTGACCACCATTCAATCTGATCATACTGTACATTGTACGTGGTAAGGCAACTACGTAATTCTGTCTGAAATTGAATTCACCAACAAGGTAATGCAGAAATCAGTAATGTTTTATATACAAAACAAAATGTTCTGCACAAAGTTATTAGTTTCCATACGCCTGGGTATACATGATATTGAGCAACATATTTCCAGTACAAGGCCATTGTGTGAGAGGGATATCTAATCATTATATAGAAGGCTATACTGAGATTATGGCTATTTTTAGGGGATTTTCATACAAAAGTGATAGCTAGTTCAGTTTACCAGTCCACAACAGTTTCCATGTCATAAGCATTCACAAATTCTGCCATAAGAGTGGCACCAGTCATTTGATTTGAGCTGTTAAGGCCTGAGAAGGTGCACGTGTATCTGGAGACTGCCACTCAATGTACCAAAGGTTCAAACAACATAATGATAGTCTTGAGCTGACAACAGCAATCATCAGATTACATTAATGTTACTGCAGAGAAGGGATAGCTCAGCAAAGTCAAATACTGATTTTTCTATTCTAGTCCAAATACCCAGTCCTGTAATACATGTCCACTGTGATTTTGAGTTCTGTATCATTTGTTTAACCTTGTCTATCACAAATGGTGTCCACTATGTGAGTTCAGTATCACGTTTGGCAAAAATATCATATAATGCTAATTTTGGTAGTCAGATATTTCATATATTTTAAGTAATTAGTTGGAATTCTACAGTAAAAATACAAGACTGGAAATGCATTGAGGATCAAATATATGGACAGCAGATAGAAAATCTGTTCAATTAGATTTTAGCTGAATTACCCCTTTTCAAAATGGTTGACACACATACTGTACAAATACAGACACACACCAAGCCACACATAAACTTACTTACACAAATAGACAAACAGGCACACACACACGCACGCACACACGCGCACACACACACTTTTAACTGCATCTGTAAATATGGAAATATTGAACACATGATGACAGACAATTGAATTCTTTACAGGATTACTTCTTAAATAGCTGTGGAAGTGTCAATATAGTATTTGTTTTCAGCAAAAAAAAAAAAAAAAAGTCTGCACATATAGCTACAAAGAACTGTTTAGGAGAGTATCGATAGTGCGATAGTCCTCCACACTGAGAGAAGAGAGGATCGACTCTCTCCCCACCCAAGCTTATATTCATCCTGTTGTCCAAGGCTCCTCCCCACACAGACCTGCCTTATACATCTATGGCTTTCACAGAAAGCACGGGCTGACACGCGGCCATGTTCTCCCAGACTGAAGAGGGGCCGAGACTGAGGAGAGAGTGGAAGGGGCTGTTGGCCGAAGAGCATTATTCCAAATACAGTCACCTCGCCTTAAACCGCAGAGCTTGTCTTTCTCGTGGCCCCCCTATGTCCTTCAGGCACTTCAGGCACAAGGAGCTACCCAACGTCCAGCAAAAGAAGGCGTCCAGGTCTGTGTGAGTCTGCCCTGGCGGTCACTCCCGCTGCTCAGTGCTTTGCTCCTGTGCGCACAAAACCCTTAAGCCACGGGGCTCTGGATTCTCTTTTGTTGGTGTAGGGCGGCTGGATGGGCTATGTTTGTCTGTCCGTGGATGCGTTTCAGCTGCGGCCGTTATCGCACCGAAACCGCCGGTCATATTTTGATGTCTTGAGATTCGACCATCTTGGCCAGAGTCTTCTTGATGCGCAAGGCCGTGAGGCGCGAGGCAGGGTTATGCGCCCAGCACTCTGACATGAGCTTCAGGACCGCACGCAGACACTACAGAGGGGGAGAGGGGGGGAGGGGGAGAGGGGGAGAGGGGGAGAGGGGGAGAGGGGGAGGGGAGTGGAGAGTTAAAGTGAAAAATGTTAGAGCTACACTTTTTCAAAATCACCATGTTGCGCAAAGACCATAAAATACTGGCACTGCCAGGAGAACGAAATCCTGTGAGCAATAACAAGACTAACTTGTAAATCCAGAGTGAATTCTAAAGCTTAAAAGAAGTTGCAAAATTTCTTTCAGGTCATAAAACTATACATAAGGAAGTCAGTGGCCCTCAGTGCATCTCACCTCGTTGCCATTCCAGCGGTTGGACACAGCTGGCCGTAAGCCCTTCACACACACCACCTCCCGCATGTCCTCAAAGGAAGGGTCCGCAGGCACCATGTCCCAGTATGGCAGCTGATACTCCTCCACTATACCTGTGGGGAACAGATGGAGTTGTTGAGGGGGTCTCTATTGCAAACCACTACTAAGAAGCATTAGTACGTCCAACATCACATAAAAAACACACAGTTTATGTTAACTGTAAATGACAACACAAATGAGAAAAACACCTTGTACTGAACAATGTCTCGGCACTGAAAAACATGTATTCAAACATGTCAAATATTTGGAGGATAGTAAATGACACACACATGCATTAGTCTCTCGCAAATTCTTAAGCTACTAAATTTGAAAGGATACATTAGCCGTACATAATCAAAACATTAGACACGTGTTCATCGCCACACATGCTCACCTCCAGTCACGCATCGGCGGGCAATCTCCCAGACGATGAGTCCGTAGCAGTAGATGTCTGCCATGAGGAAGGCCTGGAAGTGGTTCTTGTTGAGACTCTGGTCCAGCACCTCAGGGGCCATATACCTGCGCGTGCCCACGCGAGCGCTCGGGGGCAGGTCCACCTCGTTGGTGTCACTGCGGAGGAACAACACAGGTATCCCTCAACACTGGGCACAGTCTTAAATCACCTGTTTACCTTCACTACACCCCTGATATATGCGAGTATGATCATATTCTCAGAAGTGAGCTTGCACTGGCTAAATATGAATACATTAATTTCACAAACAAATACCCATTAAGCTCAGCTAAGTCTCAATCAGAGAGCAGTATGTTGACCATTAGAGAATGAAAGGGGGGTAGCTGTATCACAAAGGATTGGATTGTTAGTAATCAAATCAAGGATTTTTTGTTGTGCTGTACCTATTGAATTTCACTGCCAGTCCGAGATCTGCAATGCAACAAGTGCCATTTTTCTTGATCAGGATGTTCTTGCTCTTCAGGTCCCGGTGGGCGATGGCAGGCTTGCCCTGGGTGCCGTAGATCTGGGTGTGCAGGTGGCACAGGCCGCAGGCAGCAGAGTAGGCCAGCCGCAGCAGAGCCTGGGGGTCCAGCGTGGCGGCCCTCAGGTAGTCGTACAGGGAGCCGTTCTCATGGTAGTCCGTGATGAGGAAGAGCTGCGTGAAGGACCCGGTGCCCTTGATGTCCGCCGCAATGAAGCCTGCAGAGAAAAGACAACACATTGGGGAAACTTGTTCAGCCATTCCACTATCTAGACTGCCCTCCCGCCACCACCACCACCACCACCTGTATCTCAGCTTATTTATTTCACTGTCAACAGTCTGGCTACTCCCCATGCACTCTGTGTCCCTCAGCCACCAGGATAGTGGTGGACCAATCAGTGAGCAGAGGGGATGATGTAACAGTTTCCATATGTTTCTGGATGTGAAAGTGTCAGTGGAAGCAATAAAATGGCAATAGCAAAACCAGCAAATACCACAGAATTGCAGCCGAAAGAATGTGTAAATACATACAGCAAAGGCACATTGTTGTTTTAATGCCAAATGCAGTTTATTATTATCAGTTTAAAAAGGTTAGTGGCAAAGTAGGAAGGAATGAATGTCTGATCAATGTGATTGTGTTAACTGTGAAATTACTGGTACAACCTAACCAGAGTCTATGCTCATTAGGGTGTTACTATTTGACATATTTCTCAATGGAGTGATGCCAGACCCTCTTCATGAAGTGAATGGGTCTAGTGATACCAAGCTATCAGTGATCAGTAAAATAACACAATACTCTGAGATAGATGGATGCTTTATTCATCCCAAGGGAAATATTTAGCATCTTGGCAACTTATACAACATAAAAACTTATACAACATAAAAATCACTCACAGAAATGTATACATTTAAAGGAGCATGTGAACTGATTACAAAGGTCTGGTATGGACTGACCATGTGATGCATTGACCATGATACGGTGCTATGGTAAACTGTGTGCAATGGTGGTAGTGAAAAAGTGAGGGATTGAACAGTGCATTAATGTCGCTTATTATCAAATATTAACTATGACTGTGAAAAGATAAGAATGTAAACATATTAGAATTGCTTAACCTTAAGATGTTCCTAAGATGTATACGTTATGACTACAGGCCAGATTGTAGGAGGGTTAATATAGCCTGTGAAACAGTCAGGTGGACAGCAGACACATACTGGGTATCCAAAAAAAGAAACCCTAAAATCACTGTGTTCAGTTATATAAGATTGTAAATCTATGGCCTAACTTGGGCATTTTGAGGGATGAAGGTTAAACAAGTTTGGCAGGCAGAAAAAATATATCACATTGCCAATGTGTCAGAGAGGACTCGAGAGGTACCTGAAATGCCAGTTAAAGAGTAAACACGTACCCAGAATGTTCTCGTGCCTCATGAGCACTGTCTGGTAGATCTCGGTCTCTCGGAACCAGCTGGCCTCCTCGCGGGTGAAGAAGACTTTGACGGCCACCTTCTCCCCACGCCAGCGTCCGAGCCACACCTCCCCGTAGCGGCCCTTCCCGATCTGACGCACCATCTGGATCTGCTTAGCGATGGTGCGCTGGACCTGCCGCCAGAGGAGAGCAGAGTCAACATACCGAACTAAATGCTGCTGAGACCAGGCTGCTGCTACTGCTACCACACTACAGGGTGAGCGTGCATATTAGGGGAACATAATAACGTACTGCCTGCATGTCTAACCTTTCAGATACAAAAATACCAGCGCTAACACTGAGGTGCAGTGCGTTGTTCTTACCAGCAGGGGGAGCCCAGAGCCGCTGCCTGTGCTGGACTGGTTTATGAGCTCTCGCAGAGACTCTCCCATGGGAATGAAGGCCTCGTCCTGCTCCAGGTCCCGGTCATATCGCCTCCGCTCCATCTGCACTTTATATCTGCTTGGCAACAGCGTCGTGGTCAGTGTGAGTCAGCAGACCAAGACCATGTGCGATCAACTTGACATCTCACACCGAAGTTTTAACACGACGAACCACGCACTGTCAAACAGACTCGAGCAAAAGTTCATCTCCCGTGCAAGTCTATACCCAAGAGAGGGTGTGTAAGTGGATACACATGAGAACAGGAGGGAGAGGGGGACAGAGAGAGAGAGAAAGAGGGACACAGAGAGGGAGAGAGAGAGAGAGAGAGAGAGAGAAAGTCAGAAGGATGAGGAGAGTTTTCATCCCTGTGGAGTATACTTGCCTGAAGTAGCAGATGACTGTGATGGCTATGAGGGCGAAACAGCAGACAGTCACAGACACCAGGAAGGCCAGTCTGTGGGCACTGCCAAAAAGCGGCTCTGGGACACACAGAAAAGAGCCCGTGTCATTTCATAGCACCACAGACACGGCTTCATGACATAAAGTCAAGGGGAAGTCAAAGTCAACGCAAATGCTCATTCACATATCTCAGATGTCCGCGCAGTCACTGATACATGCAACATGATCAGACTGGAACAACAGGGAAAATATGGAGCCTTCCACCACCTCCCTCTTTTATTGGACTGATCGATACCATCAGAAACACAAAAGGCTGTGCATTCCATTAGGAGATGGAGGCTCTGGCCAAATCCATCTTCCTTCGAGTCACAAACAGTGAAATGTGTGCTGTTTAATACGAAACAGCACAGACGCTGCGTCTAATCACAAAGACAGCGTTTGCCTCTAATCAGACAGCAGCTGATGAAAGAGACTGCTGTGACCTCAAGCCGGATTTCGTGATAGCGTTATTGATTTCATGCTACAGGATCAGGTTACAGTGTCTTGCTGGCGCAAGATGCTGCCTAATGTGTCTGGCCTCACAGCATGTAATGGCTGAACAACATGAACCATGCTCTGATGCGCTCCTCACCTTGTATGAGAGGAGGTAGGGACGGCTCCAGGTCTTTGTTGCAAAAATCAGACTGGCAGCATTCAATCGTCCTTCTGGGCTGGGCGTTGGGTGAATCCTAGAGTATGAGGGACAAGTGAAGATGGTGTATACACTCACACTCTCTCTCTCACCCACACACACACAGACACACACACACACGTGGCTTTTGTAAGTGAGTGAGGTGTACCTTGCACTGGAAATGGTAGCCCTCATATCTCATGCAGCCAAAGGTGCGAATTTCGACCTCTCGCGAATATTCGTCCTCCTCTACGATGGCAAAACACTGCCCATTGGTCCTGCACAAAGCAGACACACTACTCATCAGTGGTTGACACACACACACAGACGTGACAACAGACACACAGACACACAGAAAGAGAGACGTGACAACAGAATCCGTGTGGCTCAGGATACTTGGCGAGCATACGCGGCGAATGGCGCGCTGACTTACATGCAGGTGTTGTTGACGGCGTCGTCGGGGCAGTGGCCAGAGCAGTAGCAGCTGAGGAAGCGCTCGGCATCCTCGGGGGCCATGGTGGAGCCGTCCAGAGCCGGGGGCCTCTTCTGCTCCGGCTTCACGCCTGTGCCCTGGAGCACGTAGTCTGGGTTCTGACCACCTGGGCGCAAAGTGACCATTAGGGCTAAAAATACATCCTGCGGATTCAATAACCACACTTTAAACTGGCCCATGTCTTCCCAATTACCCTCAAAGTCTTTGTTGTGCATCTTCAATTAGCCCCCACAGTCTGGCTGATTGTCTCTGTGCCCATCACACGGGCACAGCACCAGAAGAGCGTATTTGGCTGTGCAGAAGTGAAATGTTTTAATCACGCTGTAGAGCCATTACACATCAAAGAGGATTTTCAGAATTGTGCCGTTTGTGCCAACAGAATGCACGATTAGCTCAAACAGCTCTAATATAGCTGGCTCTTCTCACACTGCACACTGGGGATCAGTGTGAGTAGCCCACAAAACAAGCAAGAGCCATGGGAAGATTACAAACTGACAAAGCAATTATTTTGGCATGTAAGAGTGATAGTTACTTTATCAGTTCATTTTCTCATGCGTTTACGTCGTCTTACTACTACACACCATGGACACAGACCAAAAGTTGCATTGCAACGATTGTAAAGATTGTGAAGATTGTAACTGATAGTATTAATTCCACTTAGATTATCACAAACACTTAGCCTGTGTTAAATTATGCACTTCCAAGACGATGCCAGATAAAACTTGAGCCAGCTGAGTGTGAAGAAAAATGGAGACAGAGAGCATGTTCAAAAGCAGCTGTAACCTGATATACCTGTCTGGTTTTGCTGTTTTGGTATGTGAAAGTTTGTTTTGTGTCTGTGGGTGGAGTGGGGGGGTAATTTCCTATTCTACACTACACCTTCAGGCTATAGCGAGCAGAGACATGCCCGGCCGAGATGCCCGCACTCTCGCTCATAAACAGCACAAGCCACCACGTCTGCCTGACAAAACAAACCGGAGCTCTCCAACATCTCTCCTCAACACAACGGAGCAGAGGTCTCTGTATTCCCAGTCTTTTCCAACGCCACACATCTAAACACAGCTGTGAATAAGGTACCATGCAGCTGATCAGCCAATTCAGAACGTTGCACAATCTCAGTTTCACACACGTACACACAAAGAAAGATGATACAACGCAGAGAGGGCTTGTGTTTGCTCTCCTCCGATAAAAAGGTCTCAATGTTTTGATGAAAAGGAGAGTAGAAAATGTAGTGGACAAGTGGACATGTGTCTAGTTCCATTGTACACCTATTGTGTGTCTGGTGGTATTGCATAGAAGGAAAAAGTCAATTAATCAAAACAAAAATAATAATCATAAAAAAAAATAATCAATTAAAACAAAAAAACAAGGGAATGAAGCCTGATTAGCGTCTACAGGATTAGTCAAGGCAGAGCAAGTGTGAGGGTCAGGATTACCCCTTATGGAAGTGCCTGGGGCAGGACTAAGTGTGTGTGTCTGAGATGGAGTCAGAGAATGCTGGATTAGGATTAGACCAAACGTAAAAAAGAAGAAAAAATCTGACTAAGAACGAGTGGGTGATGAAAGGAAAGTGGGGGTGCGGCACCAGTTGCTTTGGCTCTTTTTCCAACATGGCCCCTGACCTCCCCAGGAAAGCCAACAGAGTTGCTCCCACTGCAGAGCAGATAGCAGCAGGAGTCAGGACTTCTGTACGGGCGGCAGGAGTGGACCGGAGGGGGCATGGTGTACGGAAACTTCCAGTCACTGTTGCCTGGACACTATGAAATCAAAACATTTCTCCCAAAGTTAAGACTGTGGACTAACACATCATTTTGGTCAAAAGAAGATGGGATGTGACTTCTTTTCTCAAGACATTATGCCCCATATCTGCTGAGTTCTTTGTTTTCTTTCTTCTTCTTCTTCTTCTCTCTCTCTCTTTCTTTCTCTCTCTTCTTCCACCTTTCCCTGATCCCTTTCATCTGCTCCTGAGCCCGCCCTTCCTCCCACACGCCGCATGAGTCACTACTGTCAGACAAGCAGCGTGTTAACTCAGAATTACGATAAACATCCTCTGCGGATTTTTCTCAGCTTTTGTTTTGATAAAAGAGGAAAAGGACATGATTGTGAGTGTTGCAAATGTGATAAGATCGATCTGGGGGGGAAAAGGACAACAAACATCCAGAACAAAACAATGAAATCACCTCAGCCTGAAATCGGTGATTACGCCAAACTTTGGCGCCATCCTTGTCAAGCACCCGCGCATGCTGGTGATTATGGAAGTGAACCCCAGTAACATAAGCAGGGCTTTTTTATGAGCGGCCATGGCACACGGAGGCTCTCGGAGGCCCTCGTGGAGGAAGCCCCACTCAGCGAGGGAGGCCATAAATCAGCACTGAGGAATGCGGAGCACAAGACTCGGGGACTCAACGGGCCGGCGCTTAAGCCCAGCAGTCTCCGAAGGGCCTCGGGATCCCCGAGGGCCGCGGCCCCCAAACACTTGGAGCGCTGCGAGGCCGAGTTTGACGGCGAGAAACCAAACAAAAGAGCTATGTCGACCGTAGCTCAACATCAACATGGTCTCCCCAGGACTCTCTTCCCCGAGGCAGAGCATAGATCAGCAGCATAAAAAAATGAAATAATCAGTAACACGCACGGCTTCTAATCTCCAGGGGGTCTGGCTAGTCAGTAAGCTGCTCTGTTTTCCTCTCTCGCTGCTCTTACTCACAGAGTTCTTAAAAACAGCTCTCCCTGCTGCTCTGTCTCTTTCATCTCCCTCCTTCTTTCGTTCCCATCCCCCCTTCTACTTGGAGCTTTTAATGGCAGCCCCATCTCCTCCGCCTGCTCTCTCTCTCTCTCTCCCTCGTTCTCTCTCTCCCTCCCTCTGCCCCCCTCCACACACACACACACACACACACACACACACACACTTCTTCAAGCCTGCCCCTTCTCCCTCGCTCTACCAACATGTGTGCTTAATTCTGGCTGGCCGTCACACTGGAGTCTGAGGTCTGGCAGCGCTTGTGCTGTAATGATTCCCTCGAACCACATTCTCCCAGCCTGCAGGAAGCCAGAGAACTCAGGAGCTCTTAAAGGGACAGGCGCCCCAGTCACGCCACCATTTTCACCTCACCTCACCGCCTCACACGGCAACATGAACACAGCAATATCTACAGGCCACCTGAAAACTAGTGCTTTGGCTTCAAGTCACTAACCAACACTAAATTAGACACAAAGTATTATTTTGCCCAAGGACTCACCGTTATCTAGCGATATCAATAAATATGACCAACATGACATTTTGAGACCCACATTTGTTGATTAGTGTGAAGAAATATTTTAATAGTGATTACACTATTTATGCATAGAAGTCTTTCTATTCATGCATACATCATCATGTTTACCCTTCTAGAATTCCTATGAAATATTTAAAATTCTTCAATTACTCAACTAAACATTGCTAATTGTATATTATGAATACAAAATCATGGTAAAAACACGCAGCATATTGCTTATAAAACATCCTCACAAAGCATTAAGCACACACACGTGCCACTGGTCCGCCCACTAATCACGGGCTACTGGGCATTGTTTCCAGTGAGCGTTAGGGTGCACGCGGGGGTGTTTGTTTCACAAGCGGCCATCCGCCGGGCTGCAATACAGGAAATGGTTAAAAGTGTTGGAGGGAAATGTGGAGCACCTACAATAGACTCAACAAGCTTCCTGTAGTAGGGCCCGGGCAGCACGCCCAGTGCAGGAGGAGGGGAAGGGAAGGGAAGGGAGGGATGGGACGGACGAGGAGAGGAGAGGAGAGGACAGAGGGGAGCGAGGAGAGGAGAGGAGAGGAAGGCAGTATTGTGATGAGGCCAGAGTGGTGAGAAAAGCAAAGCATGGTGCCTTGGGTATAGGCGGTGGGATGGCAACCTGACATGAGTGCCAGATGAGATCAAAAAGCCTTGAGATCTCCACCATACTGCAGTCATGGAAATGCTACCGGTCAGAATGGCAGAAAAGCCAGACTGTTAATGTTAGCTGCTGTGTTTTTCTGAGCTGGGATGAAAAACAACTGGCTTGTAACCGTGCTGTTTCCCATGACACAAGGTCCTCTGTCTAGGATTGATTTTCCAAGACTGGGGTAAAAATAAAAACACATGATGGATATTCAGCAGCTAGTTTTGTCATGTGACCAAACCAAAGAGCTTGCCATGCTTGTGTAATATTTTTAGAGAAAATAATGGAGCTATTGGGGTTGTTTATGGAATGGAGGTAATTCAGTTGGGACCTGGAATCAACTAAATCTCTGCTGAAAACCAAATTTGCTCGAGCCAGGACAAGGCACTCTCAAAAACAGAGGCTTCTTCAGAAGCCGCTCGCTGTTATGGTCCACAGACACTGATCTTATCAGGCCATAAGCCATTTACAGGGAGCCTTGTGTTGTCGATGAACATGTTTTCCCTTTTGTTAATGTCTGGTTTGGTTTACAAGCAATGAGGAATGGCTTCCCAAAGCCATTTTTACCCAAAGCCGGCGAGGGCAAAAATAGCAAAGTCAGGAGGTTAAAATTTCATGTAGTGCAGTTGACTGACACTGCACATCAAAGGATACTGAGACCAGCCCAAAAAAGAAACGTCTTCTAGTAAAAGGCCTGAGCAATGTAAAGGATGTGTGCGGCAACATTAGCACAGATCTGTGTGCTTGACTATCGTTAGCTAATGTCATTCTATTTAGTGTAGGTCATGTAAGGACATGAGCATTAATAATAATGTGACTAATTTGATTTCTCCTTACCTTCAGTTGGAGCAGCAGACAGAAAGCAGGCCCCCAGGACTGTGATGAAGATGAGGATCGCTTTAGTCATCCTGGCAGGAATAGCTTGATTTGTGTCTTCTATTAGCTGTGGCCCAAATTAAGTTTTATGGCGAAGCACTGAAGATCCTTAGAGTCTCTCTCTTTCTCTCACTGGTTCCTGACCCTGGAGAAACAGCAAAAGACAGCATTGTTGAGCTATCACTGTAAAAATGACAGGGAGCAGTTGAGAGGGCCAAAGAACCGTGTGCTGGACTAATTGCCCTAATGAGGGATGAAATCACTAGGCCTCCGTGATGGCAGCTGCACTGCTCATGTAAATCTATCAAATGTATGAAGATATTGAGCACTTAGTGATTCACCTCATGCTGAGGGTTTAAGGTAATACGGAGACAAAACGGGCACAGGGATAGCTAAATAATTTTGAAACCTAGACACCTCGGTAGAAACCTCTGTATCCATATTTACATAGCAGGTTCAGTAACAACTGGACAGCTGCATTTCCATGCACAAGAGCATATGAGGTAGAGCATCCTTCAGTATCTCTACAGATATGATGCAGTCCACTAGTATTAGGAAGTCGGAGATTTGAAATTATAGTATTGGTTACATTCCAAAATAAATTACTCTCTTTGACCACAATAGAAGATTGTTTGTTTACGTACTGATTAGCTAGGCTATCCAAGACATCAAGGCTACCTACCTCCTAGTTGGTTTGATCAAAACAACATTATGCCTACTATAAAAAGCACTACCTCCTATTTTAAATGAATACATACATAAGCTAATATCTTGTGTCTATTTTCAGTCTATTCTGGGAGTAAAGATCTTACGTTTCAATGTGAAATTATAATTTGAGATGACTATTTCTTTTTTTTTTGAGGTAGGTCAGCTTTTCCCAAGGTTCATCTAGTTTGGAATGCAGGGTTAGCTGACTGGGGTGGCCTGCACTGAGATCATTTGGCCTGACATTCTGCCCTGTCTTGACATGGATATCTGCACACCAGTGCATTAGGGACTCTAGTGAACAATTAAGACATACTGTAAGGCTTTTCCTTCCCCCTAGAGTAGACTCAGTTGGTATTAATCATAATACACTACATTTCTTACCCAAAAAAGGATTTAATGGTGAGATGAAAAGGTTCAATCAAATGAAAAAGAAAGTAGAAAGCCAAAACGACAGACAGAAAGTGTAACATTGTAACTGCATTCTGAGTGCTTCGTTTCTCAAAGTCAGTGGAGCACAAAATGGGGCAGGTCATCTGGTTAGCCATTCCCACATCATCGACCACTTGGGAGCTAAACACCCACCCCACTACCCGAGTCCTCCAAACGTTAAACCTTTAGCCTCAGTGACCCCTTCAGCAGAGGCAGATAGTATGGCACAGCAGCGCAACGGAAACAGAAATGTGGCTGTCAAGATCATACTGACCGTGCCTGTCTCAATGCACCATTGTCCGTTACACCATAGGAGAGATTAAGATGCCCTCACTCTGAGGGATCAGGGAAGGGAACATTATCTCGTTTTGGTAGCTGAAATAGGTGACAAGGTGCATTCATTGTGTCTGCCCTCATGATGTCATAGGGGAGGCTTTCAACCAGGTCAGGGTCCTTGCACATGAGTCACTGGGGTGTGTAAAGTTGCCTAGAGGCCCGCATCCACAATGTTTCCTGAACAACAATCAATCTGATGCTCCTCATATGACTGCTGCTCATATGACTGAAGGTATGGCAAAGAATCTTCCAAATTTTCCAAAGAGAAATTATTTGAATGTAAAAGGGTTGCATGTTATAATGGAGTGAATCACACCCATTGACTGGCTAACTCTTATCTCAATATTAACTTCAAAACCATTAACCCAAACAATGGTTCATGTATGGTTCATGTATCACCATGTAGATACCATACCATAAGTAGATGCTTAAAAACATGTGGCACAATAATGACTAAACTGTTCTTTCCACAGCCCTGTCATCCCCCAGAGGCTTATGTTCGCCGTTAAACGAGGACTCTTGTTTATTATGCAACACCTCTAAAAAACCTCCAGACACAACAACAGTCTCTCATCCCTGTTGACGGCGTCGTGTTCCCTCGTGAGCCGCGACGTGTTCCTTCACCAGCGTAGGTGCTTCGAACTCTGTGGCTGCAGCACTCCGTCTTGCTCCAGAATGTGTGGCTCCATTGCAGCAGTGGAGCCCAGAGCCCTATAATTATCCTATCCAGCTGAAAATACAGCACTGCCTCAGGCTCTTGGAGGGATGCACAAGCTCAGGCACATTCTGGAATCCAAAAAAGAAGCTGCTATCTTGAGTCGGAGTGCGTCACGGGGTAATGACAGTGTGGCACACACCACAGAAGGCTGCAGCTCCCCTGACTATCTCAGAGCGTGGGGCTCGAGGGGTCTGAAGACCCACACAGATGTGTCTCCACTGCTGTCCTAGATCTGTCTTATGCCAGAATACCGGCATTGTCCTGCACTAACAAGAATGGGCTGACTATGCGACCTGTTCTAGGAAATAAAAACATTTTCCTGTAATCAAGCTCACATGTACTTATGTATTGTCTATTAATTAACACAGACAGAAAGCCCAAAGGATTTTTACAATAATCACCTTTGCTGTCTATTCCTGAACATCTGTACCACCTTTTATGTAGGACTGTTTGTCCACGACAAATTTCCCTTGGGACATAATAAAGTAATCTTAATCTTTATTGGATGAGGGATGCATGGATAATAATGTTTTTGTCTGCATATATTGGTTTATATTTCGGATCGGGTCAGTTCAAAAAGCACAGTAATGGCACGGGTGGAAATCTGATCAACACATTTGTTTTTTGATAATGTTTTGCTTGTATTTGAAAATGGTTAAGAAATCATACAGAACTTTAAACAGCCCACCAACACAGCAAACATGTGGTTGAAACCAAATATCAACTCACACTCACACTCACACTCACACTCACACTCACACTCACACTCACACTCACACACTCACACACTCACACACTCACACACTCACACACTCACACACTCACACACACACACACACACACACACACACACACACACACACACA
Organism: Sardina pilchardus; assembly: GCF_963854185.1. Taxonomy (NCBI): domain Eukaryota; kingdom Metazoa; phylum Chordata; class Actinopteri; order Clupeiformes; family Clupeidae; genus Sardina; species Sardina pilchardus. Next base: position 910,279 of record NC_085010.1, on the reverse strand, counting down.
CACACACACACACACACACACACACACACTAGTAGTAATATAAAATAAAACCCCAGGTTATATAATTTGCTATAAGAAATATATGAATATATGACAGAGTCTGTTCAAAAGCATTAGAACAAAACACCTTGCTTTATATTCATGGGAAGAATCCTGATGTGCCATAAAGAAGAAGACAACTACACCTACAGAGAATAAACAGCAGTTTGAACTGTAATGCAACTTAAGAGCCAAATTCTGATAGGCCTCTTACCTCACAGGGCAGCCAAACGGACAAGGCAGGATTGGAGTCATAGTATCAAACATTTTTGCAGTCATGGCTAGAGAGATGTCGCATGAAAACATGGCCTCTGTAGCATCCAATCTGAAAGCGAGATAAGAGAGAGAGTGTGTAAATGAATTTTTGCAAATTACAAATGAATGATTCTGTTTGTTAGCTAGGCTGGTTACATAGGCCACGCGGTGCTTTCATGTTTCAGTCCCCTAATAAAACAAAATAAGACAAAATACAGAGGACCACATTGTTACCATTCACGACACCCAGTATACAAGAACAGTCAGCTACCAACGGTAGCTGACCAACATAGCACAACAGAAACAACACTCTGCCTGTTAATGTCAGTTCTAACTTTTATCTGTTCAGACATTTCCAGTTCAATTCATGTCCATGTTTCTCAGACAGACTAACTTCAGGACAATAGTGGAAACAGAAGTAGATGACCAATAGACTACAGGGCAAATGGTACCTCACTGGACTATCTTTAAATAAAAGCCACCTGAAGGTAACAATAGAGAATCAAAACGCCCATTCTTATCGCTGGCACTGGTAATATAAAACACTAAAATGGCACTTTCATGGCTTAAAAACCTGATAGGCCTGTGAATGCCTATCCTGCCCCTCCACCCCCCTATGTGCACAACAGGCGAAGGAACTGACAAATTTCACTGCATTCTTTGCTTTGGTAATGATATGCATGTAACAAATAAAACTCCTTGTATCCTTGTATCCTTGTATACTTGAATGGACACCAACGTTGAACGTCCACAAAATACTGAACCCTTTCAGCCCTGCCCTTACCCACATTCCCTTCTTTATCCCGTTGGTATTTATTAGTGTTGGGTGATGACTAATCAAATCTTTTCAGCTTCGTTATTTGGTAGCAATTACATACTCAGAGCCAGCACTAAGCCACTGAATAAAACAACAGCGGCAAACACCCTGCGCTGACCTTGAAGCGAAACACTGTTTGTGACAGGCGACTCTGCGAGGGAAATGGAGGGCAATCCGTAGGAAGTGGAAATCAAACGTGAGGATTTCCATCGGCAGCGATAATTCCAGACGGTTTAGTAAAGCCAACAGGAAAGCTGGGGGCCGCGGGGAAAAGAGCCCGCGCCTAGAGCGGAGTCGACCAGGATCAAAGTGAACGATCAGCCATAGCTAATGGACATGAAAGCCCCTGAAGAGCGGCAGTTAGTGTAGTTCACTGGGGCTCCAGCTGTGGGAAACCAGGACAGGAGTGATAGGAGTGCCCATAAAGGTCTGCATTACCCCTTTGTTTACATTCTGAATGTCATTCTGTGAAAAATGCTCTTATTATTCATCTTCTGGCAGCAGAAACGCACACTTGCCAAGAAAATGTTTTTTGTAAAGGATGGACTCCTCTTTCAGACTCAGAAATAAATAGGGGTGTTCTTTCAAAGTTCAACATCGTCTTTCGGGAAGAATGTAGAGTGACAGGTGACCCACAGTGACGTTAATGCTTGACAGTTTAGCTGCATGCAAATGTGTAGGAAAGCCATTTCCATTACACAGAAGTCAATCTTAGAGAGCTTTAAAAACTCTGCTGTGGCTTTAAAGAAACACGGCATTAATGCCACTAACCTGTTATACAGCCTTAATTAGTCTCAAAAGAGTTCCGTTACACTATAAATTGGGCTATACACACAGGGTTAACTAACATTCTCTGTATACTGTAAAATAAATAAAGCTAATGTTCTTCCGTAACGCTCAGTTATATTCACTTTGACTGTAGTCTATGCTACCACCAAACTAACTACCATTTGGTCTACTGCAAATGGGATCCAAATATTTATCTGAAAAATGAATTGAATGAGAACCACTTTTGAATGAGAACCACTTTTTTCACAGTGTTTTCTCAGTGGTCTACCAGCCACTGAACCATCTATGCTTTCTCTCAGAGTTCCTGCTCAGTTCTTTACAATGCCAACGCCATAAATTGAAGATTTGTGAATTATTCAGATTACGAACAACTAGTTAATAGGTCAAATCCTCTGAGACCTGAAATACTACATAACAGTAACTGTGATCGACAAATAAGCAGATCACTTATCCCAAACTGAAATACAAAGACAAAAAAATCCAGAGCGAGATGCATTAGCACAATGCGGCTCTTGTTATCTGAAGTCTCCGGTGGTGCTAATAGCGCATAGGCCCAGTTGGTGTGGAAGGTGGGACCCTGGGCCTGCACCGCTCCACTCTCCCTCTAGGGCGAACAAAGACAAGATTGCTGCTGATAATGGGTGCGTGTGTTCTTTTCATGCTCTGGCTAATACCAAACAACATGACTCTTTTGTCCTGAAACAGAGAGAAACACTCTCTAACAAAAGCCACATGACTGCCATTTCCTACACTGCCTGCCACACACACACACACACACACACACACACACACACACACACACACACACACACACACACACACACACACACACACACACACACACACACACACACACACACACACACACACACACACACACACACACACACACACACACACACACACACACACACACACAAAACTGAATCGTGCATCTGGTTTAGCTCTAATGGACAGCATCAGTAAATGCTGTGATGAAGTTAGTGGATACTATTGCTTCTTTGATTGCAAGAGGGATATGCAACAGCAAAGCCATACTTGCAGCATAATGGCAAAGCATCAGTGCATAGAGATAAGCAGAGGATTCAACCCAACAACACTGCACCACAAGGAACCTGGTACAATGGGATGATGCTAACATTTAGCAAATCAGCAATCTGAACAGTCTATGAATATGAACATAAAATACAGGAATTCAGCGCAAAGAACACTTCAACTTTAGCTTTAAAGCTCACCAGTACAGCTATTCAGTTTCTCTATAGGCAAAGAGTATAGAAGTTACTTATCTACTTACTTACAGCAAGCTACTTCTCTACTCTTTGGCGTAGGCATATCTTTTGATTTCCTTTTATTGTAACCAATCTTCAGTCTCCTTCATGGGACGTTACAAGAATCAGTGAATCCAGTCATGGTATTCCCTTCTATTTGTTATGGTTCCACTGCTCTCCCTACACCACCGCACAGCATCATGTAACGACTCAAGTCAACCTTCCTTACATCACTCAAATACACTTTCAATACACAACACACAATTGCACAATGGTACACCTTTCTCAATGTCCACATTCACTGATTACAATGACTGAAAAATGGTTCCTCTACAAACTGAACAGCACAGCAGATCCAAATATTAATGCCGTCTCAAGCCCTTCTGCACACACAGACTTGTGTAAGATGTTAGTTACAGCGGCAGTGGCTCAGGAGGAGTCGTCCAGCAACTGGAAGGTTGCTGGTTCGAGCCCAACTCCTCCTGACCTTGTCGAAGTGTCCTTGAGCAAGACACCTAACTCCAGTGCTCCCAATGAGCAGGTTAACGCCTTGCATGGCAACCTCCACCATCGGTGTGTGAATGGGTGAATGTGAGGCATGATATGTAAAGCGCTTTGGGTGCTCGCAGAAGCCGATAAAAACGCTATATAAATGCAGTCCATTTACCATTTACTTCGACGTTACACTGTATCATGGATTATGCAAGTCATCACCTTCCCATCAATGTAAAAGGAGAGCAAACCTTAAACAACAATATTTTCTACAAGATCCCTTCATCTATTTGAGCAGTAAACTATCTAATCATCCTCTCCCATACAATGGACCTATCATTTCACAAACTGGGAGGACCTCAATCCCCCCTGGTTGTTTGTTGTTTACTTCTTGTAGTACCAGCCAAGACATGTGCTTGTCTCTAGTTATTATGATTATGAGTTACAAGCATGCACAGAGATGTCTTAGAATGGCTTGAACTCCATTCTCACCACATTAAGGTGAAACACAACCAAAGTTGCATACAACCAGCAATACTTGTCAGTGAGCAGTTATATGTATGAACACACTTCAATCTCAAAGTGGGAAATGTAGGAAATGTAAAGAAACACAATGTAGGAATTCCCCATTTTGTCAATTTTCAACATGCTAGGCACATGTTTCGCTCTAAGGGGGCAACCACTAGGCCTATGTCAAAAAACAACGAAAAGGGTCATGATCTTACCTACAACAACAACGTTACATAGTGCAAACCCAGGCGTTAAAGGCATGCATTGGCAATGTCAGACTCCATTCTCTTTACTATATATCAATGTGGCATCAAACTGAGCTTGAAGCTGTTATTTTAAGGTAAAAGAACAATGCTGAGTTGAATGGGAAGCAACACCATGTAGCTCTTTTACCTTAAAGTAAAGGCTTCAACCTCGTGATGATGCCACACCGACTATGATGCCATTCCACAGTGTTTTAACTCAATCTCTCTTTTATGGATTGAGTATCAAAGGCTGATCTACAGAAGGACAGGGTAAGATGGAATATTCATTGTTTTCTTCCTCAAACAGAAAAGAGAAAACATAAATAAATAAAGATGACTGGGCACTTAGGAGGAAAATTCAATTCTGTTCGAGGCAATCCCCTCCCCCTCCAGGAAATATCCACTGAGGAGCAGAGAGAACATTTCAGAGCTACTGCAGCCATTACATGGTCCATTTGGGACACAGAGGGTTTACTGGGAATGAATGGGCAAGGGAGAAAATGAGAGAGAGGGAGAGAGGGAGAGAGGGAGAGAAAGAAAGAGAGAGGTGAGAAAATAGCTCTTTGTTGTACCGCCTAAGTCATGACGCCTTTAAACAACTAGGCCCAAACAAACCTGAAGTACACACACTTCCTTCAAGCAATACACCACTCAGTGCTACACTCATGTTTTAGAAGGTATTCTGACTTGTGTTACATCTTATGAAAAGATATTTCATGAATCCATTGTTTATGTAATGCCATGAATTGGTTTTGCGTTCAACCAAACATTTTTACAATTTCCAGACTGTGATTTAGATCCCCTTTGTGAAGTGGAGGTTCTGAGAGGTTGGCAATAACCAAATGAGAGCAACATTGCGCAACATTTTCTGATCAGATAAGACATAATGAAAGCGGACTAATACTGACAATAAGAAGGTCACATAATTTATGAAAGACTGGTATATCACTATGGTCATCTTCCACCATTTTATTTTTTAAGAAAAACATCTCAGCATGAAGCCATAAGATAAACACACCATATTCTTTTGCTGGCGGGGAATCCACCTTGTGAATATCTGAACGTGACTGGGCTACTTCTAAATGATGTGATCCAGACACAAGGAGTCTACAGTAGCCTATATTCTGGACATGGGTTAAGCCGAAAGAACTTCGATAAAGTCCCCATTGGGAAAAGGGGCTTCATGTCAAGGACTAGATCGATATAAGCGAAATCAGCCCAAGATAAGTTAAGTGAGCAAGTATAAGCTAGACAAGGTCTAACCTTATGGGACCTTTCAGACTTTGACTTTAGTCTAGACACATGAAGACACAGCCCAGGATAATTTACAAACACAGGTACTAGGCCACTTGTGAATTAACCTTTTCACTCTTATGTATTGTCTTCTTCTTTTATAAACTTCTTTTTACGAACAGAATACATTCTTTATGGCCAATAAAAAATACTAGTGCATTGCTAGAAGGTGAGACAAAAGAAGGTAAAGACACAAATGCTCTTATCATTTAGTTACCAGAAAGACAACCATTTAAACAGCAATACAGTTTGGTTAACTCATAAAAAAAGGTTCAATGCATTTGACCTATTATAACTAAGGTTGTTCTTTCGCTGTATATTCGTGCTTCAATACACAGAACATTTTCTACAGCTTGTAAGTAGTTACTGTGGTAACTGAAGTCTTGGCTGCACTACGGCAGGATCCCACGAAACAGAAATGAGATCTATTTGCATGTTCCAAACAGAGCACTTCTTTCAGGAGGGCCAAGAGCCAAATATGCTCTGTTCTTAAGCTCTGTTTTGCCTGGAATCCAGAGGAGCAATACCACGGTAAATTAAGATCTAGTGATAACGCCGTCTGCATGGCAGACTTGAGGACTAGGCTATCTATATTTTGTGCTATCTTTAAAATAAATGAATAAATAAATAAATAAAAAATAGGGCAAACTTAACAAATACAACTTTTGAGAGATCAATTTGTTCTGTGCTTCTGTGACATTAGAATTAGATGATTAAAAATAAGTCTCTCTGCAGTTTGTAAAAATGATATTTTGTCTACTTGCAGCATAGCCTCCATGTCTTAGTAGCCTACCAGGAATTTCTTTGATCATAACCTACCAACTAAGTTCCACAAGAGCTCTGTAAATTAGATTTAAAAGTACGTATATGCTAGCGAAAACAGAAAGGTTCAAATTACATTTAAGCTCACATGTTCAAAAAAGAAAATGCAAGTTATAATGCATAGCCTACAACATTTTGCATTTAACATCAAGATTTGTTCATTAAATGGGCCTAATAGATGCTCAGCTAAAGGCAATATCTCTGTGTTCACAAGACACAATTTAACAAACTTTCTCTGTACACATTCAAAAATACCGCAAGCCTAAAGCTTTGGTAACAACATTCCCGACTCGAATCATCACAAAGCTCCATGCAAACACACTGAAATAGCATATAACACAGAATCAATGGTTAAGTATCCACACCTTGCAAATTGCAACTTGCCAGGTGCAACTATCCATAGGTAGGGTTTCTAATAAATTAGATCAACACAGCCTAAATGGATAAAGTAGCCTAGCCTACAAAAATCACGACGTGTAGGCTACCACGTTGTTTACACTACAAAGTTTGACATATTCATGATTTGAACTCGCTTCTATAATTTAACAACTCAAAGAAATGTTCGAACATAAGTTAGACTACTTTGCTGCATTAACAGTTAATAAAATACCGTTTCCCAGAGTGACAAAAATAACTTGACATCGCAGAAGCCAACCGTGGCTTCATAATTGACGACAACGCAGATCAAGGACTGTGTAGCCTACAAAACAGCTGCAAACATTATTTAAGTATGTAAACTGATTTTTTTGGTTCATACCATGAAAAGAAGATTCCAGGAATACTTCCAACGCGAAATCAACAAACTTTTCCACGACTACCGGAAAGGACATCCCCGAGCAAATATCCGGAATTCCCGTTTAGCTCTCCTGAGTGCGTGCGTCTGGAGTTTATAATCCTCAAATTTTAGACGTGTTAGAAAAGTTAATTGACAAAACCTTCATTTGCATGCACATTTCGCCGTCATGTACGGCTAATTTCTTGATATCTTATCCAGCTTTATTGTTTTTCTCAAGGTTCATCGTCGGTCCCCCTCCGTAGTGCCTCCAACAGGGCGAACGTTCTCGCCCTGTACGTAACGACATCATTACTCTTTCTGTCCTCCAATCAGTGCAGCCCAACCGAACCAGACATTGCCGAGCGGACAGAAAGGTATGGAGACCATAGACATAGAGACAACCGGAGAATGGAGAATGGAGAAACGAGGGAGGGGCTGGAAAAGTTGCTTGAAACCAAGCACTAAGCGCCACCTGGTGTAAAAGAGGCATGCGGCCTGCAGGCGTGTTGAGATGAATAAAAAAAAGACAGGATCAGGAAAGAGCCACATTTAAATATGTAATTCCTCTTGCAAACACTAATCTGGTTTTAAGCATGGAAGTGTTTCACAAAACAACAACAAAACAAAACAATATAGGCCTACAGCAGGCTATAGTAAAATATAGGCTAGCCTACTAGAATAGAATAGAATAGAATACCTACTTTTTTGATCCTGTGAGGGAAATTCAGTTCTCTGCATTTAACCCAATTTAACCGAATTAGTGAACACACAGCACACAGTGAACACACAGTGAGGTGAATCACAACCCAGAGCAGTGAGCTGCCTGCCCAACCAGCGGCGCCCAGGGAGCAGTGAGGGGTTAGGTGCCTTGCTCAAGGGCACTTCAGCCGTGGACTGGTCGGGGATCGGACCGGCAACCTTCAGGCTACAAGTCCGAAGCTCTAACCAGTAGGCCACGGCTGCCCCCTAATTACTGTATAATGTATATAGCCTAATATATTATGACAAAGTCATTATTGGGGGAATTCTTTGCATAGATTTGCTTTAATCAAAGAGAGGACAATGACAAAGCACATCCATGAGACTCTTCATTCCAAGGAATATGGCAAATTAGAATCAGAATCAGATTTTGTTGGCCAAGTAGGCCTATACTTATACAAGGAATTTGACTTAGATGTTAAAACTCTCTGTAGGCCTACATTTAACAAGTAGACAGGTAACATCAAACAATAATAATATAGACACAGACACAGTACAGTAGACAACAACTACATGTAGGCACATAGACATATCACACTATATTCAAAATACAATATACAAAGGCATAGTATCAGAACAGTAGGCTACACGAGGTGGAGTGTATATAAAGTAAAGTGCAAATGTATGCATGTAATGAGTGCAAGATGCATGTGGGTTGATATGTGTGTAATGTGAGGGATAAGTTGGGGAATGGCAGATGAGGGGGGGTGGCCCCAGTTAACTGCAGTTCAGTATAGTGATGGCAGAGGGAAAGAAACTGTTCTTGTGTCTGGTTGTTTTTATGCGCAGGGATCTGTAGCGCCAGCCGGAGGGGAGGAGGGTAAAGAGGGAGTATGCAGGGTGTGTGGGGTTTTGAGGATGTTCTCTGCCCACTTCCAGGTTCTACTAGTGTGCAAGTCCTGGAGGGAGGGCAGGGGGGCACCAGTGATTTTTCAGCTCTCTTAATTATGCACTGTAATTGTGGCGGCCCCAAACCAAACGGTGATGTGCAAATCTGCACACAGCAGGCTGTCACCACAAACTGAGTAACCGTTCAAGAGGATTAATAGTCCGGGAGGTCACAAAGGCACCTATGACAACTTTGAAGAAGTTCAAATCTTCAACAGCCAAGATGGGAGGAACTATACAACTAAATTCTAGATTCCATGCTTTAAGCCTTAATATGCATCTACTCGATGCTGACTTGATGGGGTGAATATTTAAGCATGTACAACAAGTTTACAAGTTTAATTAATTAATTAATTAACATGACTTTGTAGAAATCTGCTTTCACTTTGACATTAAGAATTCTTGTAAAACGGGGCAAATAAAATTGATCAAGATTCCATTTATAAAAGCGGTAAAAGTGGAAATATCTAGCCTGGCATAGCCATACGTAAGCTTCCGCTCAATTTTCATTTCCCTTCACCGTTACACACGCACACGCACACGCACACGCACACACTCACACACACACCCAACTACAATAAACAGCCAAATGTGGGTATAATCATAGACATGTTTATAAAAGGTGTTTGATATTCTGAAACAATGATGCACACAATAGTATTATATAGCATACAGGAAAGAGAACCTGATTAAAATATATTATTTTGATTCATTCCAGGAGGTTTATTTCAACACGGAAGCAATCGGACCAGGACATTTAACAGATGGGTCTGACTTCAGCACCACCTTGGATGTGCAGGTCTTCTTATCCACTATCTGCTGGCAATCCTCAGGCAACAACATTACAGTTGGGACTCTATTGAAAGTAAACAGTAAATCACATCACTCAACAATCTCAAAGTATTTCATATTCCCTATGCATCCCATGATGATTACAATGGTATCATTAATCTTGTCCTGGGATATGCTGGCTATCTTCTGTAATAAATATAAATGAAACCTAGGATTTTGCCCAGATTGCAGACAATTACAAGGATACAAGGATACAAGGAGTTTTATTTGTCACTTGCATATCATTACCAAAGCAAAGAGCATTTAAGTGCATGTGGGGGGGGGGGGGGGGGATGATGTAGTGTGTAGTGTGTGTGTGTGTGTGTGTGTGTATAAAGTGACATATAAACAGACCTTCACAAGCGTGTGTCAGACAGAAATGTTGTAATGCTTGTAATAAAAGTTACATATAATAGATGAACGGAGTAGTTTAGAATGGACTTGTTTGCTGATGTTAACATAGTATGTATGCAATATTGATCTGTCAAGAACATGCTCAGTTATTTTACAAGCTAATTTCTGCTTGCTATTTTCTGTGTAATCAATATCTAGCCCCTCATCATGGTTATCTGCCACCCACATGAATAATTAAGTGAATGTTATGCTGACAGACTGCCTTACAGCCAAAGACCATTCACAATAGGCTCCAGCAACTTTCCTGCATCTCCATCTCGAAGTGGTAAAGAAACATGTGGAGGGGGACGGTGATCAGAGGGTTTGCATCACAGTCTGTATTTGCATCACAGTCGGGTTCTTTCCACACCTGGACCCAACCCACTCTCCCTCTCGGGTAGAAATCACCCTCACGGCTAAATTGAGCTCTCTTGATTAGTGCATATAGGGTATAAATACAGCACTCAGCTTTGGGACCAACTTTCCTCTCCCTAGTGAAAACAGGATGTGACGTAACCATGGATGTGTACGTACACACATGGAGAACACATTTGTATAAAGAGTCCTCATGATGTGCCGCGTTAGTTGACACACACCATCGGTGCACACTCTGCATTAGAGGGTTTAGAACGCACTACCACTTAACAATTTCCAATTGCCCTTATATATGTGAATGAGCAAATGGAGTGCAACTGGCTAGGGAGGGTGTAGTGTTTAGATTCACGTTTTTTAGTGTCCATTTCAAAGTATGACATTTAAATATGAAGGTGAAAACAATCTGAAGGTGAGAACAATCCTGTTCATGGTAGCTTTGTGGTCATGCACCCAAATGTCCCTATTTAACAAAGCTGAGGTATGTCATCTTTAAAGAGAGAGAGGCAGCAGAATCCATACAGGTGCAAACATAAACACAGATACAGATGTGTTTACCTCTCCTGATAATGACAATGGCTATTTTACTACCCTTGTCTTTTTTTACAATAGGCTGTAACAGCATGATACCGAGGGGGTTTTGGACTCACGTGTTGCAACAACCAGCACCACCTGCTGTGCAGTCACAGGAATAGCAATTCTCAGTCACCCAGGTAGAACCAAATGGATGGATTTGCCCTTTGCTGTCCTGGCAACCTGAATGCATAGACAGATGCACAGGAGGTTAATTAAGTTAGAGCTGACATATAGTCCAATCCTGATATTTTTCCTCTGGAGAAGATAAGGACACACATTGGCCTACACATACGTAAATACTACTACTACTACTACTACTATAATAATAGTAATAGTAATAATGATGATGATGATGATGATGATGATGATGATGATGATGATAATACATATCATTTCTATAACACTTTTTAAGACACTCAAATAAGCTTAATAGACTTACATGACTTACACATGGGTTGACATAACCCTGATAGATATGGCCATGGTACATTCTGTTTTACATTGTCCCTTTGTTCTGATTAGCACAGAAACCAGTATCTGACGTACCTGTTGGTAGTTCGTTGATGTTTTCAATATTTAGTGGCTCAAAATAGCACTGGCCAGATATCGCAGCCACGAAGCACAGGAAAGTGCACAGTCTAAGGAAAGAACCCTGAGAGACACAAAAGATGTGAACATGCCATAGTGTTGAGCTGTGTGACATGTTGTACTTCAAGTTTTTTTATTTTAAATAATTACTTCAATCTCATTTTGATGGTATAGTGACTTATAATAAAACCATGCATTAAGGTACTGCACTAACTTTGGTCTACTATTCAGGAAATGTGACCCAATATGACTTTTAGACACTTCAGCATCATTTTCCAATATGCAGTTCGATAGACTTTCAAATCTGTACATTGACAAATGACACTAAAGGGGTACCCAGTACCTCACATTGTTATAGTAATATCAATTCTCTCACAACTCAGACAATAAAGTGAGTGTGGCTTTTTTTTCTTACCATGGTTGTAGTAGTAGAGAGGAGTTTCAGTAGATGTGCTTGCACTGGTTGTGCTTGACCACAGTCAATCACTCTCATTTATACTTCTTCTGATCCCTCCTTCCCAAACAGTCTGAAGTGGTCAAACCCTTAAAATAAACAATTTGAAAGACTGACCTTTATTGCCTCCTCTGATTGTCTATTTGTTTAACCCAAAAGTGTGGGTGGGGGAAGGTTAAGAAAGGTGAGCAGTGCGCATTGATGAGAGCGAGGTCAGCCTATTAGCTGGTTTGATTTGCATTGAGCTCAATGACAACGAGCATCAAACAGGCTATTTTAATTCCAAAGGCCTAGGGAACTTTATCAGGATGCATATCTGGATCCATGAAATAACTGGCCTTTAAAAATAAAAAATCTCCCAAGGCCCCCCTTTTACAAGATGTCTTATTAAACCCATCAACAAAACTACAGCAATTGTACAAATAAATCAAGCTCATCCTCCCCACACAATGTGGTTGTGATGGACCATACATTGTGTGAAAATTGCATTTGCAACAGTCTGGTCTCAAAGCAGTCACAACAATACTTGCAGTTGCCTTACAATGTCTAGGAGTTTCCAATGCTTTGCCCCATCTTTCCGTTAACCTCTAGTTAACGCTCAGCACCTCTGTGTTTTTAAAACCTGATTATGTCTCCAGGTGTTGTGATTTTGGGTCAGGCTAGTTTTACAACAAGACAGAATGCGCTTCAAAGAGCCATGACCCATACATAGCTTAAAACTTCCGTCTTCACTAACCCATTGACTGTAGTTCTGTGGAGATGAGCAAACATCATAGGTGGCTTCTCAATATCTTGGTTCATCCAATGCCCTTGTTTTGTTTGAGACACCGCTGTTGAATGTCTAGCTTACTCTCTCTGAGCTGTAGACTAACCCCATGCTTTCTAACCGGCACCAAGAACAAACCTGCCCAACAATATCCATATGCTGCATGGCAATTTGAGCATGTCATTTCTGTGAAATCATCAGATATTGTGGCGGAGGACAAAGGGACTGAAAAAAAAGTAACAATAACTTTTTATTTCATGTGTTCTTGTATTTGTGTTTTGGTCTTAAAATACATAAAGTGCATTTGTTGAAGTGAAAGTAAAATACCCTTTACAGTCTTAATATTTCATAAGATCTCCTTGGCTCAGAATCCATAAATATAACATAAATAAATAATATTCAAGATTTGTCATTGTTATGAATAGGGTTCAAATACTAGTATTACTACCATGAGTTAAATAATATAGAGGGGTAAAACATTATCTATGCAGTATCCTTTAGACAGTCATCCACCCACAATGGAAACATACTTTGTTCCTTTGTTTTTAACCGATAATTATCTTCAGAAGATGTGGTCTTGGGAAAGGCCAGCAGTACCTGTTGGGTACTGGGCCATCCACATTGCACTCAAAGAAGGAGAAGAGGGGGAACCAGACGCGTGCGCGGCGGCTCCTCTGGTAGGCCCGTGTGTTGGAGAGTGTGTGGTAGTAGAGGAACAGGCGCGTGGTCAGGTAGAAGGCCACAAACACATCAATGGAGTAGTGCTCGTGTGCGGCCAGGATGAAGAAGATCCCAAACAGATTCAACACCCAGGACACGGTGTGAACAAAGTACCAGCCTCGAGGAGTGTCTGCGATACACACACACACACACACACACACACACACACACACACACACACACACACACACACACACACGCAGATGTATTTGTGTTACATGTTAACTCAGAAACAACCTCACACAAACACACTGAAATTCGTGCACTGTAATGTGGCTCTCAATATGAATGTGTGTTGCCAGTATTATTATTATTATTATTAAGGTTTATTTAGATAGGGACAGATACAAAAACATAGACAAGCTTAAAAAGTCATCTGATGCATGCATCATAGCATTTTTAGCTGACGCTAATTTACAACACTTGTCCCTAGTAGGGCTTTTTGAGTAAAAAATAAAATACAGATTGGCAACATTTAAAAATAGTAAATAAATGGAGTAAAACAGAGTAAATGGAAAAAGGAAAAAAAGTGTGCAAGAGAAAACAAAGTGTAAGAACTAAAAATGATTGCATTGTTGTTCCTGAAAGAGCCACAATTTGGTGGTTTTTTTGAAGGTGGCTAATGTTGGAATTGATTTCAGGTTGTCTGGCAGAGAATTCCATAATTTTGCCCCTTTCACAGAAAAGGCAGTTTGGGCAAATGATGTTCTACGGAAAGGGATGCTACAATTGCCTTTTGATGCTGCTCGGGTGGTAGATCTACTACTTTGCTGTTTTATTGTTTTGCAAAGGGGTAGAGGGGCAGTGTTGTTCAGGCATTTGAAGACCAGTTTAACAAAGTGCAGGGATATGAAATTAGCAAAACTTAAAATCTTGTGTTTAGTTTTACAGTGATGGTACCTAATTCTCTTCTTGTCCAGGACTTTCAGGGTTCGGTTATACAGACATTCTATGGCCTTAAGTGATGACTGGTGAGCTTGAGACCATGTGGTTAAACCAAAAGATATATGTGAAAGAATCATAGAATTCATTAAAATAAAAGCACAGTCATAAGTCAGGCAGTTTCTTATCAACCTAAAACAGCCCAAGTTGACCTTAATGGATTTACACATTTTCTTAATATGACTTTTAAAATTCAACTGATAGTCTATAATTATTCCCAGATATTTCACTTCTGGTACTTCTGGTATTGACTGCCATTCTATGTTCTGCAGCAGTTAAAGGTTTATTTTGAACAAATGTCCAAACGTTTGCAGACCATATACCTGAATTTTATGACATAATGATTGATGTCAAGTGAAAGATGTACAGTACGCACACAAATACACACACAAATACACACACACACACACACACACACACACACACACACACACACACACACACACACACACAAGGATACTTACATTCTGTGATGAAGAAGTTGAGCATGGTAAGGACTACTGTGTGCCCACTGAACATATAATCTCCACAGGTGTGCACTCCAGTCAGGGTCATTCCAAGGCCAGACCAGATAGTCAGGGCTCTCTGAATCTTTCCCCAGTTGTCCAGATACTCCTATCCACAACGCACACAGACACACACACACACATATGCAGATATACACATTAACAGCCATGTCAAATGCCAATGTCTGTAACCTGCCACATTGGACACATTACTATGGAGCTTAAAAATGTATACATCGTGGAACAAAAAAAATATTCACAGGGCTGGGTGGAACTGTTTGGGCAATGGTGAACTAGGCATAACTGGCACAGCCGACTTCATTCTACCCACAAGATCATTGTACCTACTAAAGACATCTAAACTTTTGCATGCAGATTACTTTACAAAACGTGTTGCTGTGCAACCACAATGATAGTGATGAATGAGCTACGCTGCCTTGACTTACTCCAAACTACTTCAACAAAGCTCTCATAGATAAGAGCTTGTTCACGCCCTAACTTTAAATGGATATCTTCTTATGGGGTAATTTATCAGTGCCGTGTATGCATTAACAAGTGCGTAAATTGTATGCGTAATCACTTCTACGCTATGCCCATGATTAATCAAAATGATTGGCCTTATCCCTTGGGGCAAACAGAGTCATGGGTTTGATTAACATTTCATTCATTCACATCCACATTTATTGTCAATCTCCCAAAAAGCTAAAGGCAGGCCTGTGACTATTTGTGCTTGTGCTTTTCCAAGTCTTTGTCACATATTGACAAAGGGTAATTTATCAACACTGTGTTAAAGGAGAATTCCGGTGTGATATTCATGATACCGAGTGTGAGCGTTTGTCTCAGAGCTGATCTCGACCTGCCCTCTGCACTCTTCAATATCACAGCGGAATTCTCCTTTAAAGAAACTATGTACCGGTATGTGTGGTCCATGTAGATTTGGAAAAGGGTTTGCGATGTGTGCGAGTATCAAGGTTAGGTACCTTTGCTGAACACTGTAAATGAACTCCTGGCACCGAGAGCGATGTAATGAGCATGGTGACGCATCTCAGGAGAAAGACTGTGCCCATCAGGGAGCACAGACGGCGGAATAAAATGGACCTGAAAGACAGACCACAGTCACACAAGCACAATCTCAATGAGTTAATAAAATGGACCTGAAAGACAGACCACAGTCAGTCACACAAGGACAATCTCAATGAGTTGAACAAAATGGACCTGAAAGACCAATCACAGTCACACAAGCATAATCTCAATGAGTTGAATAAAATGGACCTGAGAGACCTTCACAGTCACTCAAGCACAATCTCAATGAGTTGCCCTGCACTGTTGAACTCTTTTGCTTCTGCTTTCAGTCGCCACCTCCACGGCTGTGTTTACAGTAAACAATTGTAACTATGGAAGACATACAAATGTCATACAAATGAATATGGTTGATGTGGAGAATTGTTGACTGTTGTCCTTAACTTGTTAGTTTTATGTCCTTTTTTGTAAAGTACCCTGGAGTTTTTGACAGTCACAGTTGAGTCACAGCTCAGACCAATTATATCACTGGATGTTTAGACCTTATCAGAGTGCGTGGGCTCCATGTGAACAAACATCCATGGCTGGCATTGCATGTGCTTCAGTCATAAATTGTATTGTACTTCTAAATGGCAACAGAAACTACCTAGAACAATTGAGTTTCACTTGAAAGCCGCAGTCAGCGAAGTTGCATTGTTTGAGTTTATGTTTATATTTGTCAGAAGTTTAAAAAACAATGTACATTACATTTGAACGAAAGACCAAATGAAACGCACCACAGACATAGCTGACGCCTACCGCCAGAATTCCCAGGGAACTCCACGTAAAGTTTTGTTTTTGTTTGGGTGACAAGCTGCCCAAACTTTGTTTGTTTCCAGTTTTCGGAGCCTGAGTTGCCTATAAAGACGAGACTTTTTTTTACAGTGTACTCACAGAATGGGCAGCTAGTGGTGGTGAGATAATTGCTGAATGTGACAAAAAAAACGTTAAGACTTTGAATTGCATAAAAACTGCACCTTTAATTTGATCAACCTCTCATTTTTACTCCTGTAAGTATATAATGTTAAATGGTAAAATGTATGACCATAAATGTTTTTTCATGTCCTTGTCCATGTCCATATTTGTATGTCCTTTATGGTATGTGATGCCTAACAATTCATGTTGCACAACACATCCTTCCTCATTCATATATTTTTGTACCAAAGAACATCTACAAAACCAGCTGAATCAACTGAAGTAAATGGACATCGATTCAATATTGCCACCCCACCCTAAACAGGATATTAGCTGTACAGCAGCTTAACAAATCTTTACTCTGCAAACATAACCACAGCTCACTCCTGAGGTAGCCTAACATTTCATAATAGCAAATACACATAAAATATGGGCCAAACAGCTTCACACAAGGTAACACCCTAAGCTGCCATGACTGATGCTTTACCGGAAAGCAAATGTTTCTCTAAATCATTCTCCAGATAGCTTTTAAGTAAATTCCCATGCCTGGTCTGAAAAGAATATGAATGTAGCAAGGAAGAGACACGTGACTCTATGAAGATGTATAGGTTCTATACAGTGTATAGTGTGCACCATGTCTAGCATACTGTATGCATATACCTGTGTTTATGTAATAGCAGCACCAGGATCCACATGATTCCAAGGGTTAGTCCACATACTTCAGCCATGGCAAAGGCCCATGGGATTCTAGGCACACTGTGGAAGATACAGACGACATGAGAACTTTGGCTGATTCAGTGCACACATCAATTACGAATAACTGTGGAAGAGGTCTGTGACACAACATTATCTTAAATATCCCCAGCAAATACAGTAGCCGACTGCAAAATACTAAAATATGCACCACTCAATTAAAAACTAAATATCTTTCTTAGGTTTCCATACACAGATTTATGGGGACTTACCTGTCCAGGAAAATATCAGGAAGGGGAGGATATGTGCGCATATCAGGTACCCTCTCATGTACAATCACCATGACACAGGCGGAGGCACCGCAAACAAACACGAAATAGACAACGCTGAAGGCCGTCTTCCAGTACTCAGGATCTAACTGTGCATCCCTCCATTTCCCATTGGAGTAGGGATGCCAGTGCTCCGGGCTTGCATTGTGGTGATGGTGGCCATTTGCCTGGCAGGGGCCCTGTAGTCTGGACGTCACCTTGTCCTCACATGCGCCCCTGTGTTGGTGTCTTCCATTGTATTCCATGGTGGCTCCAATTACAGGTGCTCCATCCAAGTGGGTGATCCCTGGTTCAGGCATAACTGAAGGATTCTTGCTCTGCAACCTGTGTTTTGAAATGCTTTTTAATCATACCGCTCTTCAAGGGAACATGTTATGTAGGTTTTATGAGTCAATATACTCACAGCAATACCTATGCACACTATCAACAAAGATCGTCTCTGATTAAGTTTGACGTCCTGTGCTGTGCCGGAATGTTACATTTAGTGTTTAGTTAGTGTGTTTAGTTTAGTGTTATTATATGGCAATGTTGTCTTGCTGCATTGTTTTTCTGATGAAATATGCCTATAAAGTAAGAGCTAGATTGTGGTTTCCCTGTTCAGTGTCTCTATGTATTCTAAGACTTTTACTGGACAATTACTGGGCCATAAAGCACAAAAGACCCAGGAGTATCGTTTTGTCAAAAATGATCTCAGAGCTCTCAGAGACCACGAACACAACATCTGGGTCTCATCTATTTGAGTACAGCCCAGTCTGTAATGAAGTGTTCCACTCTAGTGTGTTAGTACCTGTTCACGGCCAACATGAGTCTCTTAATGTCCCCCAGCACGGTCATCTGCAGTGGAGGAGTGCGCAGGTCGGTCTCCCTCAGGCTCAGCAGACTCGGGCCGTCCAGGCGGTGTTGGTCACATAGCAACGGCACATAATCAGGGAAGCCCTCTGCTTCCAGCCACTGGCCCACCTGCTTAACAGTCCAGCTGCTCGCGTCATCCTCTGTCTGGAGAGCCATCTCCCTGCACAGAATGTAAGGAATACCATACAATCATGTGGACGTCAGTGTAATGCCCACCGTGAGAAATAGATGCAATGATGGAAAAAAAAAAAACACATCGTACATCCAGGACTGGGAAGTCCCCTGACGTAACTGAGAACATGTATCTCTGATTGACAGAAAATACTGAGTGACAACAAGGCAACCATTACTGCTTGTGAAATAAGGAAAGGATGTGCTGCACCTGTGTGTTCATCCATCCATACATTCTGAATAAAGGATGTACGTTTCATGTCATAGTACAAATCAAAACCAATACCCTGCTACAAACATTACCCTCTGTACACTGCTCTATGTTAACCAGATACTACTGACTATAACAGGCTAATGTCATATGATGTGGCAGACGTTGCTTCCTTGTTTCATTTGTCAGCTGGCAGCCCACTGTTCACTGTTCCCACTGTCTATCAACTGCCATAGGCTATTTATATTGCTATTTATTATTTCTATACTGCTGTTTATCTGATGTAACCCATTCAAATGAGGATGCTACTTCCCCTGTGATCTACCTATGTCACTGTCATCAAGGAATGCAATGTACTGTATGTGCTTGCATACATAGAAATATATTATAATAGCTACACTTACAAGTAGCACATCTCCAGGTTATATCACCTAGATTACACACAACACAGTACGGTAAACTTCCACTGGATGAGAGACTGCTGAAGAAGGAAACAGGATGCTTGTAAGTTTAGCTATTTTACATTTCACCCTCATTCTCATTCACAAGTACCACTGTGTTGTGTATGGTCTAGTTGATATGACCTGAAAAGACCAGAAGATGTGAGTCCTCTCCAAGATCTTTATTAACAAACATGGTAAATCTCATGTACAATGTGTACCGTATGTTACCTGGACCAGTCACAATAGCTTTTTCTACACTTACACAAACAAAGCTCACAGATTTGGGTACAACCATAGATACAACAGTGCAAATCCTAAATCAAGTGCAATTGTTATTATTGCTATGGATACCTGACTTACCCCCTTTGATGTGTGTGGTCCTGTGGCAGTGTGCTCTGGTGTGATATGTTTGCACTAGCATGTGGTGTGGGATCTCCGGGTATCTGTAGGATGGTCTTGTGGACTGTAGCACAGCTGATAGCATCTCCATTCCAAAGTCCTGCCTCTAATCAGCCAAGCTGAGTAAGCATTCCCTCAGATAAAGTACAAATTACACAACACATTTATACACACCACACACATACACAGAGAGAGAGAGAGAGAGTGTGTGTACTGATTGAGAAAAATAATTTGAACAGGCCTACAGATGACCTCAACCCCTTTCATGGCTATTGCAAACAACTGCAAACACACATACCCACACACACAAGGTCACTAAAATGGCTATGTTCAGGCAAAAACATTGTTTAGTCTATACATCATCAGGTTGATCCTGAATGAATTTGAGGGGGGGAAAATGCATGATTGCAATGATAACTATTCAACAGAAATAATGACTCACCGTGGTTGTGTAAATACGTACAAACCTCTAAGCTGATTTGCATAGGACAATTCGTGGCAAAATAATAGCACAGCAAGTCAGTAATGGGATCATATCAGCGCAATGCATCATGCACAATCACATACTGTAGAAACAAAGACATATCCAAACAGCCTGGCTAGTAGAAGATGAATTGCCAAGTGCTCTGTAAGAGGATAGGACACTGATGCATCCTGTGAACGCTGATAATGGGATGAGATTACCTGCTGACTGGATCACTCAAAACATTAACACCTCACTACACATGAAAACATTTAAGTTAAAAACACAATGAGTCAAAACCACAGATGACCATGCACATACTGGTTCTATTTCAGTTATCCTAATAGCTGGTTTGATTTGCATTGAGAGATAATCTTATGGAAAGTATCCCACTCATGAATTGGACTCCTCTTTGAAAAAATGTGACCTGAAGGAAGAAATTGATGATGGTCATTTAGGATTCACAGACAACTCTGCCTGAAATGTAGCTTCTGTATTTGACAATACGAGCCTAATTACTTATTTCTAACTTACACTCAAATAGACAATGTGACATGCTTTAAGACAAAAACTTGCTTAACCATCTAAACTGAAAACATTTACAATGCCAATAATTCCTCTTGTGCACATGAAGTAAAGGCAACAGAAACAACAATTGACATTGGATAGTAGGCATGCTTTATTAGCCCCTATACCTCAAATAAAAAAGAAAGTGTGAGAATAAAGGAACTTTGTCTCCACCTTTTGGCTGTGGATCATAAATTAGGCCATGATCACAGACTGACTGACCTCTTTTACACCTTGGATAGGCTACTTCCTGCATTAGCATACTTTTGTGAGGTTTAAATGCCAAACATCTGCAGAAACAAAACGAATGTACAACAAACTAATTGAAAAACAAACAAACAAACAAACAAACAAAAAACAGACATTGTAGGCCATAGGTAAATCAGCCTTTCCGTTGCTACAACAATAAAGCTGAACACTGTTTTCAAGAATTAAATTCTACCAACAATCTAAACAAAAAAGTTACCCTGCTAATGCATTACTCAAGCTAGATCGCCTGGGGAGGTGCCTATGAAATCAACAAGGTTAGAAAGTTGTTATTATGTTCCTGTAACAGATCGATAGATAGATAGATACCCAAGGGGAAATTCAAGGTCCCAGCAGCTTACAGTTTTTTCTGATTATTTAAGCACATTTTTTGTAACTATTGGCTATTTTTGCTAAACTCTACACACAAATAACAAAGCCTTTCACCAAATTATCAAAACATTGTAGTTCTCTTGCAAAAGCGTTCACAGCTTGATTAACTCTCCACACCTTCGTAAAAATGGTGTTTCTGTATCAAACAGTAAACACAAGGCATCATTTACTAAGCACACAATGTGTCAACTACACACTGATGATATGAATACAAGACACATCTGGCTTTTGCTTTCTCTGTGCATAAGGTAGGCTACAGTAGGTATGCTCAGTGGACCAGTTCTACTGGGCATGCTCAGTGGAACAGCTCTACTGGGCATGCTCATCGGACCAGCTCTACTGGGCATGCTCAGTGGTCCAATTCTACTGGAAATGCTCAGTGGACCAGCTCTACTGGGCATGCTCAGTGGAGCAGCTCTACTGGGTATGCTCAGTGGACCAGCTCTACTGGGCATGCTCAGTGGGCTCCTGTCTGTGTGCTAGAGCATGCTCAGTGGACCAGTTCTACTGGGCATGCTCAGCTCTACTGGGCATGCTCAGTGGATCAGTTCTACTGGGCATGCTCAGTGGGCTCCTGTTTGTGTGCTAGAGCATGCTCAGTGGAGCAGCTCTACTGGGCATGTTCAGTGGAGCAGCTCTACTGTGCATGCTAATTAACTAACTTGCTAGTGAGGACTTTTATTTTGAAACAATAGTTGCAAGGGTATCCATGGTGCCCACTATCAGGAATAAAGAAGTTACTGCAGTATAATCAAGTTGGTTGCTATGGAAACGGTCATAAACGCTTAATTTTGATGGTTGCTATGTTGGTTGCTAGGTACGTAGAGGTCTCATGTTGTTGGCTAGAGGCATAGTTGATGATAACTGACAGATGGAATGGTTGAACAGTTAAATAGTTGGGTAGTTTCAACAAAGATCCTTCATTACTATCAAGATACTGCAACGCAATACGTTACTATGGGAGCAAAACGGGACAGTTCCGGTCTGCATAAGTGCGACGTCACTAAAATAAACTTTCGCTCTTAATAAGCAATAACAACATACAAACATAATTGTGATTACAGTATTACTGTCTAAAATCATGCATGACACCAATGAATCATTCGAATGAATAATTTAATTAGTCCGTGAACCGAGCTAACTAGCTAGCGAACGCTAGTGTGGGTACCTGATCTGCAATGGTTACCAGATCTGCAATGCACGTCATCAAACACATTCTGATTGGTCTATTAGCCGTTACACTTCGAGAATTTCATTGGTCAGAATGTTGTTTGCTGTTCGATAATTCGCCTGAGTTTATTGATTTCTGTTGAAGGACCCAACGTAAAGGAGCGCACGAGCGTCTGTCGCTACCCAATTTGAGTCGAGTGCAGATGTGAGTTGCGCATGCGTCACTTTACGACAATGACGCTGTGACATCCATAGACATAGATGTAGTCTATGGTGACATCTACAAGAAGCAGTTCAGCAGTCTGGAGCTTCGTAACGGACGACGTGTGAGGCTTGTGGTGAAGTTTTACAGATATATCTATCTATTATATGTAACTATTTCGTGTTTTCATAATAAAAGAGTCAACGATTTACCCGACGTCTTTTGTTTTCCTTGTTTATCTATTGAGATAGTAACTAAAGTATGGACTTTTCTATTTATTTTAGCAGCTATTCTAGTTAGCTGCTGCTAACTTTCGTCACCTTTGCCAGGTTATTCTTTGTATGAAAACTATTACTATGTTTGTTTATTATCATCGTTTCTTTCCCCACATACAAATAATGATAAAAAAAAAACGTCAGGGTCAATCTGACGTGTCAAGCAAATGGCATTGAAGGCCATTGGGTACTGTTACGATGTGTACTTGCTACAGTGTATTTTTCCCCCAGTAACAAGCTAACTTTGATGATAATTGGGTGGTTTAATGATGATGTCAACAACTCAAGATAACTTTCTGCTGTTTGAGCTGTCAGCTATCAGTCTGAGGTAATTTGCTTGAGGAGGACACTCAGCCAAACTCAGGAGGAGACCAATACAGACAGTAAGTGCTTTCAGAGACCTCAAAGTGATAAGATAAGTGGGGGGAAATGGGAAAAAAACAGTAGGCTACATATAGTAGGCTACAGGTGGTATGTATGTCTAACTTTATAACTCGGATCTAACCTTTTAATTAGCAGATAGAAATAGATAGATGGCGAAAGAAGTGACAGCGGTTGACGGAGAAATCTTGCCCATTCCGTTTTTTAGCCTATTCATTCATTCATTCATTCATTCATTCATTCATAGTAATGTTGAATTCAAGACTGAATTCAAGGCAGTTGTGGAATTTAATTACTTGTTTGATAGGTTGCAGTTACACAGACTGACATGTGAATGCCACTTGTTTCCAGGAGGTAAAAGTCCTGCGATATACTGTATCTTACATCTACCTGTACACTTACTTAACTTAACACAGGTAATTTCACTAATTATCTGATCTACCTGGCAGCTGAGTAGGATGAGCTGGTTTATTAAATGGTTGGATCAAACGTTTGCCAGGACTTTTACTTTTTGAACCCTCTGCCTCTGCTTGTTTATTACCAGACTGTGGCGGAAATTATAACTTCAGCGAAAGTTCTACTAGGGAGACTCGTAGTGTATTTTCTTACTCCACCCATTCATTCACGTAACGAATCATAGCCATGTTTACATTTTCGGGGTACACCCCCAATCTACGATTCATTCAATCAGTGCTAGCCTATAGGACTTCAGCGGGTGTTTTAAAACTGTTCTTTCTAACACTTCTCTCTGCTACTCAGTCTTCGTCGTTCCCTCCACCACCCCTCCAGCCACCATGGGCAGCAGTCTTCGTCTTGTCGGCCGCAGCATGCTATCTGCACCTTCTCCCTCACAACCACCGCCGCCAGTTGGTCCCTGTCTCGACATCGGGGGGTAGGCTCTTCGCCCCTGCTTCTTCGATCAGCAGGATCCGAGTTCCGTTCATCCCTGGACGGATTCGAGACGGGGGCCTGTGCCAAAGATTGATGTTTTATCCCGAACTCTTTCCATACTTGTATTCTAGCTACTCCTTATCAAATTAAATTGTTATCTGCTTCTATTCTGTCTACTGAGTCTTTCTGGTAGAATTTCCGTTCTTCCTCAATTTGAAGGTGTACCTGGAGACAGGGCAAATGTCGGCTAGTTGGGTAAAGTCGATGAAGTGGAAGATCTCCCGGTCTGCCAGTACTTTCATCTTAAAGGGTAATTTTGTTGTCCACATACAATATATGAGATTGATTGATTTTGTAAAGTGCAGCACCAGTGAAATGAAGGGTGGTTAACTCCATAACTGTGTAAATAGTATTTAGATAATAAATGATGTGAATTGCGCCGGGGGATGTGTGTGTGTCTTGGGGGAGGGGGAATCTGCTGTTTCAAAAATGGAGTTGACATTTGTGTCCCTGTGTTACCCCACCCAATGGTCCTGTCATAACAGATGGTAGGCTGTTTTACACTGGCCCATCACAGCAGTACCTTAGGATGGTGGTTATGTCAGAAGAGGAGAAGCAATCCGTGCTTACAGAGTGCCATGACCTCTCCAACCATAATGGGGTCAGGGGCACCCGGAACCACGTGATTGCCAGTTACTACTGGCAAAATATCACAGAGGACGTGAATAACTGGGTAAGAATGGGTAAAAATCTAAAAACATCTGTACTAATCTAACTTGTCGTAAGAATCAGGATGACCTGTAATGTATATGCTGCCAAACCAAATTGGTTTCTGATATAGGTCAGGTGCTGTCATGTCTGCCAGCTTAATAATAATAATAATAATAATAATAATACATTTTATTTAAAGCGCCTTTCAAGACACCCAAGGTCACTTTACAGGGTTGCAAAATCATCACATAGAAATAAAAAAGAAAAGAAAAATGTTAAATGTTAAAGTCAGTTAGCCAGTCCATAAGCTTTTTTGAAGAAATATGTTTTCAGTCTACTTTTAAAGACAGTGATTGAGTCAGAGTGTCTGATGTAGTCTGGCAATGAATTCCATATGTGGCAAAGTGGGTGGTTTGCTATACATTGCTACATGTCGACTACGCCACCTGAGGCCCTTCCCCTCAGAATATTCGTTATATGAGACTGGTTAATGGATTTAGCTAACGGCAACACAGGTTCGGGGTCACAGAAAACCAGAGAGGCATGTGTTCCAAAAATAAACTCTTATTTATTTACATTAAAAACATGAGTGAATTCTCTCCAGTGTGGGTTTGCTAAAGTCAGTATATTCTCCAGTGTGGGTTCGCTAGTACTCTCCAGAGTGGGTTCGCTAAAGTCAGTAGATGTGGCTATTCAGGGAATGAGACACTCGTGAATAAAATGCACTCCAATGCACAGCACTCAGTTGTCACAGCAAACAGTGAAATCATCACAATCACTCACGCAGACTTATGGTGACAAATCATGACACGCTGTGCAACAAGCTAAGGAATAGCCTCCACAACTGAACTGAATTCGTAGTCACTCGTGAGCAAACAGCAGCACACCTGTCGTCACTTCAGTTAATCAATGAGGGCTGACTTCGTGGTGGCTAAACACAGCCAATTTAGCAAACAGAATGGAACAGACGAAACAAACACAAAACAAGACAAAACAGCAGCGTTCGTCGGAACTGGGACCAAGACGCCTTGATGTTGCCGCTCCCTGTTACGCCCGAGATCGCTCTGCTGTGGTCAGTCATAAGGCCCATGTTCAGCGACTAGCTGCACTCCTAAACCCCAATGTTTGAGTTAGCCCACTGAATGATACAAACGTAGCCAACAACAAACACAATAGGCTACCACAATCACCTACCGAGAAGTCGGCGGACACACGGAACCGGCCAGAGGCGAAGCCAATACGGGGAGCGGTGAAGGCTGAAGTCAGGCAAACGATGGAGCTACGACGTCGGCCTTCAAAATAAAAGCTAAGACTTTATAGCCGCTCCCACGTACTGATTGGCTCACCTCCAATTGCCCAGAGCCACTCAGAAGGGCACTGCCAAGCTAACTAAAAAGGGGCATGAACCTAGTCCTGCTACACATAGCTTGGGGGCAATGTAGCTGAAAGCCTTCTCTCCCAGAGTGCAGAGGTTCACATCAGGGACACGTAGCAGGCCTGCTGAGGAGGATCTCAGAGGGCGGGCAGGAGTGTACACTTCCAGGAGGTCAGTGAGGTAGGTAGGGGCGTTGTTGTTTAGGGACTTGTATGCCAGGAGCAGGACCTTGAAATTTATTCTGAAGGCAACTGGAAGCCAGTGCAGCTGCATGAGCGATGGTGTTATATGGCTGGTGGATTTGGAGCATGTTATAATCCGTGCTGCAGAGTTCTGGATGAGTTGGAGCCGGTGAAGTAGCTTATTTGGAATTCCAGACAAGATTGAGTTGCAGTAGTCCAGGCGGGACGCATTGACTAGGACTTCTGCACTCTGTTGGGTGAGTGCTGGGCGGAGCCGTGCAATGTTCCTTAGATGGAAAAAGGCATTTCTTGATATGGTGTTAATGTGTGCATTGAACGAGATGGTATTGTCCAGTATGACACCAAGGCTCTTGACCTGTTTGGAACAAGGGATGGTGCTGCCATCTACACAGATGGTGATAGGTTCCATCTTAGTAAGAGCTGATTTGGAGCCAACCAGTAGCAGCTCAGTCTTACTGCTATTCAGCTTCAGGTAATTTTGTGTCATCCACACGTTGATGTCATGGAGGCAGGCAGTAAGTGCAGCTGGCGGAAGGGTGGCAGTAGGTTTCACTGAAAAGTAAAGCTGGGTGTCATCAGCATAGCAGTGAAATTGAACATCATGTTGCCTGAAGATTGTGCCAAGTGGAAGAAGGTAGATAATGAACAACAGAGGGCCCAACACAGATCCCTGGGGCACCCCTCTTGTCACAGCAGTACTCTCAGACTTGCAGCTCATCATTTGTACGCACTGTGTCCTACCAGAGAGATAGGAGGTGAACCACTGGTGAGCACTGCCACGCACTCCGATATTAGCTAAACGTTCCAGTAGAACATGGTGAGAGATGGTATCAAAGGCTGCGCTGAGATCAAGGAGAATCAGAATGGAAATAAGTCCATCATCAGCTGCACAGAGGAGATCATTAGTAATCTTAACCATGGCCGTTTCAGTACTGTGCATAGGACGAAATCCAGATTGGAATGGCTCAAAGAGATCATTGTCCTTCAGGTGATCCTGGAGTTGAGTCGCCACTATTTTCTCAAGCACTTTGGAGAGAAAGGGCAAGTTAGATATAGGCCTGTAGTTGTTGAAGTTGTTAGAATCCAATCCAGGTTTTTTCAGCGTTGGTCTGACAATAGCTGTTTTAAAGGCAGATGGTACAGTGCCAGAGAGAAGAGAGGTGGTTAGAATTGATGTAATCATCGGAGCAATAGATGGCAGGCAACTCTTAACCAGGCTAGTTGGAAGAGGGTCCAGCTGACAGGTGGAGGAATTGCACTTTTTGATGAGGCCACAGATGGCACTTTCAGTAGGGAGACTGAATTCACAGAGTTCATTGTTGTAAGATGAGCCCAGGGTGCACTGTGAGTATGGATGGTTCAGCTGATTAATTGAACATTCTAATTGCTGATGGATTGCCTCAATTTTGGTATTAAAAAAGTTCAAGAAGGCTGAGCAGCGTTCATCAGAGAGTTCTTGATGGGTGATGTTATCAGGTGGCTTAAGAAGACCAGTAACAGTGGAAAAGAGGGTCCTGGTGTTTCCATGTCCTTGACTGATTATCTTTGCATAGTATGATCTTTTTGCAGCACAGAGAGCATTTTTAAACTCATGCACGTGTTCAGAGTACATGTCTTTATGCACAGTAAGACCAGTCTTTTTTGACAGCCGCTCCAAGCGTCGGCCCAAGGATTTCATATGCCGAAGTTCTGGCGTAAACCAAGGAGCGGAGTGCACAAATGAAACAGTGCGCGTCTTCATAGGAGCAACTTTGTCAAGTGCTGTATACAAACATTCATTATAGTGGTCAACTAAATCCCCTAATGAACTATTCAGAGCAGGTGAGGGATAAGTGGCAATTAGAGAAGTGAGTTCCTCAGGTTCCACCTTTTTGATGTTGCGATATGACATTACACGCTGAACCTTGGACTTCATGACAGGAAGATAGATGTCAAACAGTACAGCTTTGTGATCAGAGATGGGTAGTTCAGCAGTACTGACATTGCCAGGCTTGATACCAGAGCAACAGACCAGATCTAAAATATGTCCTTTGCTGTGGGTTGGACAGTTAACATGTTGTGCAATGCCAAAGGAGTCAAGCATATCCATAAAATCTTTTGTGAATGCATTAGAACAATTGTCTATGTGTATATTAAGATCCCCCATGAGGATGACATTAGGAGACATTGCATTCAAAGCAGTAAGAACAGTTGAAAGTTCAGGAATAAATGTGTTTGATAGTTTAGGAGGTCTGTACAATACCGCAATGATGGTGGGTGTGGGTCCTTTGATCTGAACAGCCAGCCGTTCGAAAGAGGTGTGATCAGGCACAGAGAGTGGTGTCAGTTTCATATTCTCGCGATAGAGCAGTGCGAGACCACCTCCCCTCCCGGATGAGCGGGATTTACAGATGTAAACAAATCCATGCGGGACTGCTTGGTTCAGGTGGAAGAAATCATTGCTCTGCTGCCAGGTTTCCGTGAGACATAGAAAGTCCAGTTTATGATCCATAATGAAGTCGCTGACAAGAGTGTAATGTTAATACTTTACTAAGTAACAAGGCTGTTGTAATGAAATGTATTTTATTCAATAAACTCCGTTAGCATACACTCAGTATGACTGTTCATTGTCTCGTCTACTGATGTTCTAATAAACTGCTCACAAAAAGTAAGGAAACTTGACTTTGGCCCATTATATCTCCCTTTTAGTAATACCAACCAGTAAAGTGTTTCATATCATTTTTATTGTTGATTTGTCACCTTTACAATGAGGTATAGCTTGTAAGCATAGGGCAATCATGGAATGAGCAACACAAGCAAACGTGTAAGTAGTGCCAACGAAAAATGTGCCAAAATGGCCTGTTATGCTGTTGGAATTCACCTTTGTTACTTCAAGCATTGACGATTGCACTCTCCCACAGAAATGAGGAAAACAAAACATGTTAGGCAGACATTTGTTCATTTTATACTCAGTGTCAGGGTCCTCAGTAGCGTGTAGAGGATCCATATGCAGCCACAACAGCTTGGCACCTTCTCATGCTGGTCACCAACCTGGCTACATTCTGCTGTGGGATGGCATTCCATTCCTCGATAAGGATCTGTTGTTGGTGACCTGGTTTTGTTGGTGACTCTGGCACGTACAGCATGCCCAAGCTGATCCCACAAGTGTTCACGGCAGGCCATTAGATCCTCTTCACTCCCAAATTCTGGAGGTACTCTCTGATGATCCCAGCTCTATGGGGGCGAGCGTTGTCATCCTGGAGGATGGCAATTGGTCCCATATTCTGGAGATATGGAATTGCCACTGGCTCCAGAATCTCATCCCGGTATCTAACTGCATGATGATTGCCTTCAATGATAACAAGGTCTGTCTTTCGAGTTAAGGAGATGTCACCCCACAGCAGAATGTAGCCAGGTTGGTGACCTGCATGAGAAGAAGGTGCCAAGCTGTTGTGGCTGCATATGGATCCTCTACACGCTACTGAGGACCCTGACACTGAGTGTTGCGAAGGACTGCTGTTTCAGCCACAACGCTGTTCACGTGCGCAGCTGGCTGTCACCGCTGGGTCATGCTCGCAGTGCGTGCACCCCTTCTGACTCCACTTGTTCGACCAATCAGAGTGTGAGTCTAGGGATGCGTGCGCTGAGGGTGCTCAGTGGCGCGAATAGTTCGTTTAGAGTGATAGCATTACAGAGTGTATTGTGTAGGATTGGACATCGTTTTTGTATTGATACATTGTGTGCGTTCGAAGACCTGTAAGTACTGCAACATGTTTGCATCTGTTTGTTATGTATATTGTAATATTTGTGCCGAGATCGCTAGTGTTATGTTGTGTGGTAAATGTGTTATTAGAAGACAAGTGTTTGTTATACGGTCGCGGTATGAACGTGAATGCGAGTGATTTAATTATTTATTATATGTCCGCGGTTACTATATACATTGCTAGTTTGCTAGTAAAACGTTTTGTATAGTGCCTTTTCCCTCGGAATGCTCTTGTGCAGCATGTTTGGACTGTAATTATTATGCTACCTTGTCACAGAATGTAGTGCACTAGGCTGCACACTTTAGGAGGATATTTGCTGCTAGCTTATATCAGATTGTTGCTATAGGCTCATGTGTATTGCTATTAGCCTTAGGCATTATGTGGATGTTACAATTAATGTGTATAGTAAGTATTCCTGTATTTGTCTTCTTTCCAGAACCACACTCCTTCATATATATAATAATAGTGTCAACAACTCCATTCCTACCTGCAATAAATACAACTATTGAGTGTACATCATCTCCGGCATTTTAATCAATGCACCACAGCGGCTACTAACTCTTACTGACTAGTGACAGCCAATCTCCATAACAAATTGGTGCCGAAACCCGGGAAGAGTAGTTGCTGTGGATCAACCAGAATGTACAACCAATCCGACCATCTTGCCGATGCCAGGCCTAGACGTGAGAGAAGACCACCAGCTTGGTTTGCCGATTATACAGGCAATGGTATGGGGTCTTATCCGGAGGGAGCCGAGATGGCAGCTGAGCCGGTCCCCTTTGCCCTCTCTGCACATGCAACCCAGTTGTCTGTAGATGCCAGTGCTACACCTAGAAACCTGAGTCAGCCTGTGCCTCTCAGACCACAGTATCAGAGCACTCCTGGCCCCCAATGCCCACCAACAATACAGGATACTTCTGTGATTTTGGAGGCTATTAAGCAGCTCCAGGAGGACAACCAGAGACTGCACTACACAGTCATACAAATGCAGAGACAGATAAGCGTCAATGGTCCAGCATCGATCCCCCTGCCTTCTCCCACTGCCCCTGCAGTGTTAACCCGGTCTGCTTCCTTTAGGCCAGCCCTAGACGGTAGCCTTCCACCCCCACCTCCACCACAATACCTGCAGCCCACTGGTACCCACCATGATGCAATCAAAGAAGAGAAGGATGACTGGCCACTGCCGCCACCTCCAGCAGAGCCAGCAGCCCACAACCACCCAATAACAGCACCCTCTGCAGTTAATTACGTCCCCTTAGTGGCGGAGCTCACAGAGCACCTGAGGAGAATAGGGAGTATGCCTCAGCGCCCTCCAGTGCCCACACCAGATTACTGTGAGCCAGACGCAGGCTCGGAATGTGATTCAGAGTTCAGCATCCCTGTGTCAAGCAGAGTTTCAGTAGGTCACCAACCAGACCTAAAGGCTTTCCACCCCCAGCAAGAGCGGGTGTATCGTGGACCAAAGCCCAGCATTCCCCACTTTACAAAGGGAGACCCCAGAGAATTCACCCGGTTAAAGATAGCACTGGAGAATTTGTTGCCTGCTGATGCAACTGAGCGCTTCAAATACCAGATACTGGTGGATCACCTTAAGTTTGAGGAAGCCCTTTTGATTTCAGACTCTTATACCAATTCCAGGCAGCCGTACACAGACACAATGGCATCCCTCACTGAACACTATGGCCAACCACACCAGCTGGCACTGAGACGCATCACAGAATTGATGGAAGCCCCCGACATCCACACCAATGACACCCCTGGCTTCAAGAAATTTGCGCTGCGAGCAAGAGCGTTGGTGGGGATGCTTGACCAGCTTGGAGAGAGTGGCCAGGTCGAGCTGCAATGTGGCTCACATGTGACACGATTGCTGCAGAAGCTCCCACAAGATATGAGAGCCGATTTTAAACGATATCTGTATCCTCAGCGCATCCGCATCCCCACTCTGCTGCACTTTGCTGAATGGTTAGAGTACGAGCTTAAGATGCAGGAGACTGTGTTCGAGATCCCTGGTGGTAGTGAGAAAGCAGGTGGAGACCTGAAGAAAGAGAAGCATCGGGATCGTAAGTCGAAGCGGCCCACCAGTATCCTACACGGAGCCGATCAGCCTGACAGCAAAGCTGCGCATGAAGCACCTTCGTCAGGAAGTACCACGCCAGGGGACAAAAGGGTTTACTGTTCGTACTGTTCAAATACTCAGCACTATTTGAGCGAATGTGCGAACTTCAGTCAGCTGACGACAGAGCAGAAGGCGTCGTGGGTGAAGACCAACAAGAAGTGCTGGCGCTGTGGTCGAGCCCACCAGGCTGCCCAGTGCCGTCTCAAGACTACATGCAAGAAATGTAAAGGGAAGCATCTGGACGCACTCCATGATGTGAACTACAGACCAGTAACTGAGAACAGCTCCTGTCCTGTAGGGAAGACGAATGATGTGTTCTATCTAGATCGGCGGTCAGGCTGCAGTCCAGTGATGCTTAAAGTGATCAAGGTGATCTTGCGTAATGGTAAACACTGCATGGAGGCATATGCCATACTGGACGATGGCTCAGAGCGCACAATTCTGCTAGCAAAGGCAGCACATGCTCTGAAGCTGGAAGGAGAACCTGAAGACCTCTCCCTGAGAACAGTGCGCCAAGATATGAAAGTGATACATGGGGCCTCTGTTACATTCTCTATCTCTCCTGTCCATCAACCACAGAGGACTTACAGGATCATAGGAGCATTTACTGCAGATCAGCTAGGCCTAGCAGAACATACCTACCCGGTGAAGATGCTGCAGAGGAAATACAAACATCTGAAGGGACTGCCACTGCAAGCATTCAGTCAGGTCCATCCTGTTATTCTGATTGGTTCAGATTACACCCATCTTATCACCCCAATCGAGCCGGTGCGCCTGGGGCCCCCTGGTGGACCAGCTGCAGTAAAGACCAGACTTGGCTGGACTCTTCAAGGGCCAACGAGGTTTGTAAAGCAGCAGCTCCGTCAAAGCCAGTGTTTGCACGTGTCTACTCAATCCCCCTCAACCAAGTTGTTCCAGCACGTCGAGAGGCTCTGGCAGATGGATGTCCTGCCCTACAGAAGCGAGAAACTGGTGACCCGCTCCAAGCAAGACAAAGAAGCCATTGACCTGCTGGAGAAGAGAACGGTGCGGATTGGAGTAGAAGGGATTCAGCGCTATGCCACCCCGTTGCTGCGGGTTAAGAACATGCCAAGACTTCAAGCACCTAAGGAAGCTGTTCTTTCCTATCTCCGAGGCACTGAGAAGCGGCTGGCCAAAGATCCTGAGCGGGCAGCTGCTTACTGCGAGGAAATTCAGAAACTGGAAAAGGCAGGATATGTTGTGAGGGTTAAAGGGGAAGAGCTGAAGAATGGTGGTGAGTGTTGGTATATCCCTCATCATATGGTCAGCCACAATGGGAAGAACCGCATTGTTTTCAATTGCTCCTTCACATACAAGGGTTCCAATCTGAATGACCTACTTCTGCCTGGGCCCACCCTAACGTCAAGCCTGCTGGGGGTACTGTTGCGTTTCAGGGAGCATTCTATCGCTATCAGTAGCGATATTAAGGGAATGTTCCACCAGGTAAGGCTTCTGCCTGAGGATAGGACTGTTCTCCGCTTTCTGTGGAGAGACCTACAGAAGGATGAAAACCCTCATGTCTTCGAGTGGCAAGTTCTTCCTTTCGGAACCACTTGCAGCCCATGTTGTGCGACGTTCGCATTGCAGAAACATGTTTCCGATCATAGCCAGCCTGGGGAAGACGTTCGGGTAGCAGTAGACAGATGCTTCTATGTGGACAATTGCCTCCGAAGTGTACCTTCCCTACATGAAGCTAAGCTGCTGGTGAATAAGCTGCAGTCTCTCCTGTCTGAGGGGGGCTTCGAGCTACGTCAATGGGCCAGCAACTGTCCTGGGACAATTAGCCACCTGCCAAAGGAGTTGAGATCAGAGAGCAATGAGTTGTGGCTAAATGCGTCAGAAACGGACCCGCAGGAGTTGGCCTTGGGCCTTAGGTGGTTTTGCCACTCAGATACCCTTGGGTATAAATGCCGTCTGGAGTGTCACCTCATGCCCACCATGAGGAATATCTACAGGGTTCTGGCAAGTCTCTATGACCCATTGGGTTTCATCATTCCATTCACCACGAGGGCCAAAGTCCTTGTGCAGGGCCTGTGGAACAAACCCAGAGAATGGGATGATCCAGCACTGCCTGAAGAGGCATTACAGATGTGGAAAGAGTGGGAAAAAGAGTTGGAACACCTTCAGAAAATATCCATCCCCCGTTGCTATGTGAGTACTCACATGGATAGTGTGGTGTGCACTAGGACAATACATATTTTCTGTGACGCGTCTGAGCGAGCCTATGGCTCTGTCGCTTATCTGCGCACAGAAGACCAGCATGGACTGGTTGAGGTGTCATTCCTCACTGCACGATCCAGAGTGGCACCAAAAAAGCAACAATCTATGCCCAGACTGGAGCTGTGTGCAGCGCTGACAGGAGCCCAACTGGCTGCTCTGCTGCCAAAGGAGCTCACCCTCCCTCTACAGGATGTTGTGCTTTGGACAGACTCCACAACCGTGCTTACCTGGATCCAATCAGAGTCCTGCCGGTTCAAGGTGTTCGTTGGCACAAGGGTGTCAGAGATACAGGAACTGACGGGTTCCAGTGAATGGCGTTACGTGGATACTGGCAGTAACCCCGCGGACGACATCACGAGGGGTAAGACCTTGCTGGAGATAGCTGAGGACAGCCGGTGGAAGAATGGACCAGCATTCTTATCACGACCAGCAAAGTTCTGGCCCGCCAATCCCTCTGCAGGCGTAGGGGAGGAAGATGCAGAACTGCGGAAGCCTGCGTTCTGCAGTTATGTCACCACAACTGCAGAACCCTCACACCCTGATCCGGACCAGTTCCAATCATTCAGGGACATGGTGCATGCTGTTGCTCTCTCCCGCTATGGGGCGGCCTCCGATCAGAGTGGTCCGACTGCTGAGGACTACCGGGAAGTAGAGATGGATGTCCTACGGCAATCCCAACAGGATAGCTTCCCTGAAGACTACGCCCATTTAGCTGCTGGAAAATCAGTGGCATCCAACAGTCGGCTGATTACACTTGCCCCTGAATTCGATTCGGTCACAAAGTTAATAAGAGTTGGGGGACGGCTCCGCCGCGTTCAGCTACTGGAAGCTGATGCTGTCCATCCTGTGGTCTTAGATCCAGCGCACAAGATCACAAAGCTCATTCTCCATGATGCTGACAAGGACCTGCGACACCCAGGTTCTGAGCGCCTCTTTGCAGAGATCCGGAGGAGATTTTGGGTTTTACATGGACGAGAAGCTGTTAA
The DNA here is from genome assembly GCF_963854185.1 of Sardina pilchardus. NCBI lineage: Eukaryota > Metazoa > Chordata > Actinopteri > Clupeiformes > Clupeidae > Sardina > Sardina pilchardus. The sequence continues at coordinate 874,144 of NC_085010.1, read as the reverse complement.
ACGGCATCAACACACCTGCCCAGACTGCAAGAGGTGGAGAGCCCAACCAATAGTGCCCCAAATGGCCGACCTACCACAAGCACGGCTGCGCTTGTTCAAGCCCCCCTTCTTTTCCACTGGAGTAGATTGTTTTGGACCGTTCACTGTCAAAATTGGACGGCGCTCAGAAAAGAGATGGGGGATACTGTTCAAGTGTCTGACGACGCGTGCAGTTCACATAGATGTCTTGGCCAGCTTGGACACCGACTCATTTCTGATGGCTCTTCGCAGGTTTATTGCTCGGAGAGGGAAACCTGCCGAAGTGCTGTCAGACCAGGGCACTAATTTTAAGGGTGGTGAGCGAGAACTCCGTGAAGCGTTCCAGGCATTGCAGCCTGACCTAAAGAAGGAGTTGGCTTTGCATCAGATCAGCTTCAGGTTCAACACTCCTGGCGCACCCCACTTCGGTGGCATTTGGGAGAGGGAAATCCGGTCAGTGAAGACTGCCCTGTATGCCACTGTACAACCCCACGCAGTACAAGAGGAGGTGTTGCGGACTGTGTTGATCGAAGTGGAGGGAATGCTGAATTCGAAGCCGTTAGGATATGTTTCTAGTGATGTTGCTGACCCAGATCCAGTAACCCCAAACCTGTTGTTGATGGGGCGGCTGGACCCTGCACTGCCTCAAGCCGTTTATGTTGAGTCAGAACTTCTGAGCCGAAGACGCTGGAGGCACTCTCAGATTCTTGCAGATCAGTTCTGGAAACATTTTATTAGGAATTACCTTCCAGCCCTCCAAACCCGCACAAAGTGGCAGAAGGATACTCCAGCACTACAACCTGAAGCCATCGTGATGGTGGTAGACCCGCTCCTGCCACGTGCTCAATGGCCTGTGGGCCAAGTCACCAAAGTGCACCCTGGAGTCGATGGACGCATCAGGACAGCAGAAGTACAGGTCAACGGGAGACACTACCTCAGGCCAGTGGCCCGTCTCATCACACTTCCTGCCATCCCGGATGTGGACCCTGAGCCCACCAGTCCTTCGGATTAAAGCAAATTCGGCTGACCAAATTTGGGGGCGGCTGTTGCGAAGGACTGCTGTTTCAGCCACAACGCTGTTCACGTGCGCAGCTGGCTGTCACCGCTGGGTCATGCTCGCAGTGCGTGCACCCCTTCTGACTCCACTTGTTCGACCAATCAGAGTGTGAGTCTAGGGATGCGTGCGCTGAGGGTGCTCAGTGGCGCGAATAGTTCGTTTAGAGTGATAGCATTACAGAGTGTATTGTGTAGGATTGGACATCGTTTTTGTATTGATACATTGTGTGCGTTCGAAGACCTGTAAGTACTGCAACATGTTTGCATCTGTTTGTTATGTATATTGTAATATTTGTGCCGAGATCGCTAGTGTTATGTTGTGTGGTAAATGTGTTATTAGAAGACAAGTGTTTGTTATACGGTCGCGGTATGAACGTGAATGCGAGTGATTTAATTATTTATTATATGTCCGCGGTTACTATATACATTGCTAGTTTGCTAGTAAAACGTTTTGTATAGTGCCTTTTCCCTCGGAATGCTCTTGTGCAGCATGTTTGGACTGTAATTATTATGCTACCTTGTCACAGAATGTAGTGCACTAGGCTGCACACTTTAGGAGGATATTTGCTGCTAGCTTATATCAGATTGTTGCTATAGGCTCATGTGTATTGCTATTAGCCTTAGGCATTATGTGGATGTTACAATTAATGTGTATAGTAAGTATTCCTGTATTTGTCTTCTTTCCAGAACCACACTCCTTCATATATATAATAATAGTGTCAACAACTCCATTCCTACCTGCAATAAATACAACTATTGAGTGTACATCATCTCCGGCATTTTAATCAATGCACCACAGCGGCTACTAACTCTTACTGACTAGTGACAGCCACTCTCCATAACACTGAGTATAAAATGAACAAATGTATGCCTAACATGTTTTGTTTTCCTCATTTCTGTGGGAGAGTGCAATCGTCAATGCTTGAAGTAACAAAGGTGAATTCCAATAGCATAACAGGCCATTTTGGCACATTTTTCGTTGGCACTACTTACACGTTTGCTTGTGTTGCTCATTCCATGATTGCCCTATGCTTACGAGCTATACCTCATTGTAAAGGTGACAAATCAACGATAAAAATGATATGAAACACTTTACTGGTTGGTATTACTAAAGGGGAGATATAATGGGCCAAAGTCAAGTTTCCTTACTTTTTGTGAGCGGTTTATAACACACACACTGTAGCTATCAGGTAGCTATAACAGAACTGCAGCCCTCTAGTGGTTGGGGGTAAATATCATTTAACATTTACTTATCATTACATCCCCTTTTCTTTAGATGTAAGCTACCATACACATAAACAGACTACAGTATATCTCCAGCAACATTAGTCACAACTTCCACATGAACATGAACATTTTTTTTTTTTTTCTTTTCACATTCTCTGTAGACCAGGGGTGCCCAAATACTTTCCCATCAAGGGCCAAAAATGAATCGGGGAGGAGAGTCGCGGGCCAAAAGTAAATGTTCAAGTCGTGGACCATTAGAATGAAATGTATTGCATATTTATGCAAAATTAACATTCTATAAAAAAGTAGCCTAGACTATTGTTTTAAGAAATAGGCCTACAGTCTTTACCGTGATGGTCTTTGCACTGTGTGCTTGTAGGCTACTCTTTACTGTGATTGTTTGCACTGTGTACTTGTATTAATGCAAATGCAATGTGTACAACATTACACATAATCCAGATATTACATTTAAAACAAATAGATTTGATTGAGAAATGACAATTGGACTATTCAGATTAGCTAGCTTCAGGGGTGCCTGCAGGTGAGACTACGGCCATAGCTGACGCACTCTCCATATCTCTCCCTACTAACGAGGAAGAATTTCCCCTGTGTAGCCTAAACAAGTTGGCCTAAGTCTGCAGTGTCCCATTAACTGCATGACAGCAGTCTTTTTACAATGTTATGTAAAAAAAAAACACGTTATCAAAATCAACTTCTGAACTAATCAACAACGCAGACATATACGCACGCACACCTTTTGTTTGAGCGGGTGAGAGAATAACAGCGCACACACGCAGAGTTGCAGGCTGGGCTACTTGTTGTTTTGCTTTACTTTCAGTGGTTGCTAGTTATTACAGTGCATGAAAATGCACTGTACTGTTCTTCCTAGGCTTCTTCTTCTTCTTCTTCTTCTTCTTCTTATTCCGCTTACCAAATTCATTTTTTCTATTCAGCTTGAACCGTTTAACTTAGAAACTTCATTCAAACGTCGCAACGTAGGTCTTAAATAGGGGAATGCTGCTAAGTATTTTTCAACTTTGTAACTTTTATACTTTTTAAACTATAAATTAAAAACTATTAAAAAATTTCCCATAGACTTAACATTGGTCTCTATGACATCACAATCGGATCATTAAGCAATTAGAATCTTATGCCAGGTGGCCAGCTCCACCTGCAGCAGCTCTCTCTCTCAGGCTTTAAGCATACAATCTCTCTGTGAAGACTACATATCCTGTTGAACTCTCTTTCCACAACTGTTTCAAAATAAAAGTCCTCACTGCAATAATACACTATTAAATCATTTAACCATTGAAACTACTCAACTATTTAACTGTTCAACCATTCCAACTGTCGGTTATCTTCAACTATGCCTTCAGTCAACTACATGAGACCTCCATGTACATAGCAACCATTAAAATTAAGCGTTTATGACCGTTTCCATAGCAACCAACATTATTTTACTATAGTAACTTCTTTATTCCTGATAGTGGCAGTCATGGAAACCCTATCAACAAATGTTTCAAAATAGAAGTCCTCAGTAGCAAGTTAGCTAGTTAGCATGGTTAGCATAGTTAGCATTGTTAGCATTTTTTAGCATAGCTGCTAGAAATGATTCGCTAAGTTAGCTAATCAACCTAGTTAGCATTGTTGACATAGTTAGCATAGTTAGCATTTTTAGCATAACTGCTAGAAATCATCAACTAAGTCAGCTAATCAACATTGTTAACATAGTTAGCAGTGCTAACATTGTTAGCATTTTTACCATAACTGCTAGAGATCATTAGCTAAGTTAATGATTACCATAACTTAGCTAATGATAACCAATGGTTATCATTGTTAGCATAGTTAACATCTGTTTACAGCATCTGTTTCTAACATTTGTTAGAAATCATTAGTTAGGTTAGAACTGGAATGTTTAAGCTTTAAACTGTCTACCTTCACACTATCAGCTTTCTTTAAACTCTGCAACCACCATGTTTACCCTAGCTACACCTTAGTAACCATATCTACATTATCTATCTATATATTTTTTTTTTTGCATTTTCATGCACTGGTAATTCCTTGGAATTGCATTTCTAGTTACACAATGTTAAGCTATTCACTAGCTGAGACTTCAAGGATCATTGATAGATATTTTCTTTATAAAGAACGAAAACGGAAAGGATCGGAGGCAGCAAACTTAGATGAGTTATTTCATATGGGCAAGGTGGGCAAAATTGGTGTGCTTGTCAAAACGCTAGCATTAGGCTACAGCTTGATAATGTTAAAGCTCACGAGCTGTTTAAAGCCAGACACACCGGTAGACTAGATCCAAGTTGATAAGTGTGCGTACCATGACATTAATTCCTGCCTGCGGTACGTCCCGAGCTTCTCCTCAGCCTTCCTCACTCTTGTCGTCAACATATCCACGTCCACGAATATGGATATGCGCTGACAGGAGCTCAATAGCGCCCCCCTACCGCCCCATCTAAAACAATGTTAAACGGTGGCTAGATAGTGAACTGTTTTTGACTTTTTTTTAGTCGATAAAACGTTGAGACAGAATGAAAGTCTGACAAGAGCGCGGGCCAAAAAAAATCGGTCGCGGGCCAACTTTGTGCTTTTTGTCTCTTTGTAGAAGTCTCTGTTTTTGTTTCACTTTGTTCTGCTTCTGTTCAGATGTGTAAGGAATTGTAGTACGTAGCCTACGTCCCATGAGAATTTCTGCAGGAGACATGCCATGATCAAGTGGCGATGCTCGATAGCTCAACAGAGCTAGATAAGGATCTGAATTACTTTTTTGCGCTTTCTTGAGCAACTGTTTGACTATGTGCACACCTTTCTCTGCCTTTCCGTTTGACTGGGCATACAAGGGACTAGACGTCACATGTCGAAAATCATATGCCTCAGCAAAATCCTGGAACTCTTTGCAGCTATAGGATGGACCATTGTCACTGTAAACAATCTGGGGAATCCCATGCCTCGCAAATATTGACTTCATATGTTTGATCACACAGGACGCTGACATGTTGGGAAGCAGCGCCATCTCTGGATAATTGGATAGGTAATCAATTACCAGCAAGTAGTTCTTTCCATCTAAGTAGAACAAATCTGTCCCAACCTTTTGCCAGGGTTCATCAGGTATATCTGTGATTGTCATGGGCTCTTTTGGCTGTTTTGCTTGATGTTTAAGACAAGTGTCACAGCTTGAAACCATCCTGTCTATGTCAGCATTGATACCTGGCCAATATACAGCTGTTCTGGCCCTTCTCTTGCATTTTTCCATGCCAAGATGCCCTTCATGCAACCTATTCAGCATATCTGATCTCAGAGACCGAGGAATGACTATTCTGTTCTTTCTCAACAGCAGGCCATTAACGAAACTCAGCTCTCCCCTTATGTTGTAGTATGGTTGACACTCACCCCGTGGCCAATTGTCACTCAAAAGCTTGATGACGGTCTGTAAGGTGGCATCCTGCATTGTTTCAGCTGCGATCATTTTGGATTTCATGTCAGACATGGGTAGTGACTCAGTGATCAAGTTTACATGTGCATTGACTTCATTTTCGGTAGAGCACTCACCCTGTTCTTCATTCTGTGTTGTTGCTCTGGACAGAGCATCCGCAAGCACTATGTGTTTCCCCGGTGTGTAAATCAACTCAAAGTCATAGCGTTGAAGCTTCATCATGAGTCTCTGGATGCGCGGTGACATCTCGCTGAGGTTCTTCCTGATGATGGCTATTAAAGGCTTATGATCAGTCTCTGCCAAAAACTTTGGCAAGCCATAGACATAACCATGGAATTTCTGAAATCCATACACTAGTCCTAAGCACTCCTTTTCAATTTGAGCGTAACGACACTCAGCACTTGTCATCGTTCTTGAGGCATAGGCAACAGGTCTCCAGTCTTCTCCAGACGCCTGCAGAAGGACGGCTCCAATTCCATCCTTTGAAGAATCTGTTGATATCTTGATCTTTTTCGATGGATCAAAAAACGTCAGCACCGGCTCTGTAGTGAGAGTTGTTTTCAAACGGGACCATTCCGCTTCATGCTCAGAGGTCCACCTGAACTCACACCTGTCACGCAGCAATTCTCTCAAGTGTACTGTCTTGGACGATAAGTTAGGAATGAATTTTCCGATGAAATTTATCATCCCTAATGCACGTAACACACCCTTTTTGTCTTCAGGCCGTGGCATTTCAAGTATTGCTTTTATTTTGCTTTTGTCTGGTTGTACACCTGCTTCAGACAACTTATCCCCAAGAAAGGTGATTTCCTTCACTCCAAACTGACATTTGGACCTGTTCAGCTTTAAATCGTATTTCTGGATTCTTTGAAGGACTTTGTTGAGCCTGTCATTGTGTTGTTCTAGTGTAGCCCCCCAAAGAACTATATCATCCACATACACACGTACACCTTCAATGCCCTCTATGATGTGCTCCATAGTTCTGTGAAAAACTTCTGGAGCGGAGCAAATTCCAAAAGGCATCCTCTGGAAACAGTAGCGGCCATACGGTGTATTGAATGTACAGTACTTTGTACTATCCTCATGCAGCTTTAACTGCCAGAAGCCTTGGGAAGCATCCAGTTTACTGAAGTATGTGGCACCGGCCATCTCGCTCGTTATTTCATCTCTGGTTGGTATTTGATAATGCTCTCTTTTTATATTGTCATTCAGGTCCTTCGGATCCATGCACACACGCAGGTCTCCATTTGGTTTCTTGACAAATACCATCGAATTCACCCATTCTGTCGGCTCCTCAACTTTCTTTATCACTCCCAGTGATGTCATTCTGTCTAACTCTTGTTTCAGCTTTTCTCGCAGGGGTGCTGGTACCCGTCTGGGAGCATGGATGACTGGTTTTGCATCTTCCTTCAGTTGTATCTTATAGGTGAATGGTAAGACACCAAACCCCTTGAAGATGTCTGGATACTGATTCACTATCAATTCTACACAGTTCTGTGCATTGACATTATTGATGCAGTAAACCCTTTTTACTAAGCCTAAATTCTCACATGCTGTGTCGCCTAGTAATGAGTCATGTCCATCTGGAACAACTACAAACATCAGGTGATGTTCCTTTTCTTTAACTTTCACTTTTAATCTGCATGTGCCTTTTGTGTTGATTATTTGTCCATTGTAGGCTTTGAGCTTCACTGAACTGGGATGGATGTGTGGTTTCACCTGCATGGCTCTGATGTCACGTTCACTCATTAAATTAGCCTTTGCCCCTGTGTCTAGCTTTAGAGGAATGACTGCACCATTTATCTGCAATGGCACAATCCACTTGTCCTGCTCCACAGAATTTACATTTGCACACTGTTCCATCTCTTTCTGCTTAATTTCAGCCTGAGCCACCATGCCTACAAAGAATGAATCTGAGAGTTCAGTTTCTTCCACAGTATGGACACGTTCACCTCCACTTTGTGTCCCTCTGGAAAAGCATTGCTTAGCAAAGTGATTTTTCCCTTTACATTTATTGCATATTTTGCCATAAGCCGGACATTGTTTAGGCGCATGCTGGCTGCCACATCTTTTACACGCAAATGTCTCTGTGTCTTTTTCTTGCTTAGTCTGTGGTCTTTTCTGTTTATAATTTGGCCTATTCACGGCAGCTACTGGTGCTGCTGCACTGTCATCCTTGTGCTCACTGAACGTTTTTGCATGCTGCTGAGCCAGTTCACTTGCTTGACAAATTTTCATAGCCCCAGCTAGAGTAAGTTCAGCATCTCGTAGTAATCTCTCCCTCACTTTTTTGTCATGAATCCCATACACTACTTGATCACGTATCATCGAATCTTTAAGCTCTCCAAAGTTGCATGTCCTGGCTTTCAGTTTCAAGTCCGTCACAAAAACATCAAAACTTTCTGTCTGTGACTGTATGCGTGAACGAAACACGTACCGTTCAAACGTTTCGTTTTTCTTTGGTGAACAGTGTTCATCAAACTTTTCAACGACTATGTCGAACTTTTCTTTGTCATCCGCACTGGCGAATACAAACGTGTTGAATACCTCTACAGCCTGTGGTCCCGCGACGGTAAGAAGCAGTGCAATTCTTCGCGCGTCGGGCTTCGTATCCAGGCCAAGGGCTTGTAGATACATGTGAATCGTTGCTTAAACGTTCGCCACTCACAGTCCACATTTCCAGTCCAATTCAGAGGGTCAGGCGGCTTCACACTTTCCATGACATCTGTTGGACCACTCCTGGTACCATGTAATGTTAATACTTTACTAAGTAACAAGGCTGTTGTAATGAAATGTATTTTATTCAATAAACTCCGTTAGCATACACTCAGTATGACTGTTCATTGTTGCGTCTACTGATGTTCTAATATAACACACACACTGTAGCTATCAGGTAGCTATAACAGAACTGCAGCCCTCTAGTGGTTGGGGGTAAATATCATTTAACATTTACTTATCATTACAAAGAGAAGCTTTGTTGGTGAGCGATCGTATGTTGAATAGCCCAGCTTTCAGTCGGTTTGACGGACTGTGCACATCCGATCTGGGCAGACGGGCAAGCACAGTATGGTCAACTCGTCTATCAGGCTTCAAACGACCACGATCAGCAGTCCAGAGACATGGGATTGATTTGCCTTCCTTAGCCGTGTAGATTTTGTTGCGACGAGATCCTCGGTGGACATACTTCGGACGTCGGAGAATGTCGCATTGACACAGAAGCTCCTCAGAAGACGCATAATTCCCCCATAGCCGGTAAAGTTCACATATCGAATATTTCCTCATCCTTGCTCCAGCAGCTGTTGCTTATGCATGAAGAAGTGTGTAAGAAGTGGGCTGTAGGTCTACTGGAACTTCAGTTGCATTTTCCGGTCAAAGCGTAGGATGTCAGACTCCAACTCCGCAAAAATAAACTAATTACGGCGGAGATATTATGAAATGCGTAGATACAACTATTGGACTACTGAACTGAGTATGGAAATCAAATAAAATTATTAATATAATAATGAGAAATAGTAAAAATACTGAAAGTAAACAAGCCAGCCAGAGCGGCGTCAAACTCGCCAGCATTCCCGTTACTAGGCAACTTAATGACCCCATAAAAACGGTGGCACCCATCCTCCACCCGATAAAGGTAATATGTAAGAACATTGTAACAGATGACGTATCATATCATTTTACACAGTCATATGCAAAACATTGTTGAGTATTATACCAAAGTGAAAGTGTCCCAATGGTGTTATGCTGGGATATCGGCCAATCAGAAATAAAGAAATTATTCCAAGGAACCCAATTGTTATATGAAAGGACGGGCACAAGTGCGTTGTTATTGACCCGATTACTAATATTTTCGCTGGTGAAAGAGAACTGGACAGTGTTGGGGTTAGACCTGATGGGGCCGCTGCAAGAGACACAGCAGCAGATGACTTATATTATGACGCTGACTGATTTATTCAGCAAATTTGTGGTCGCTGTTGCTCTGCCATCAAAATGTGGCTATGAAGTAGCAAAAGCTCTTATTTCACAATTTTATGTGTTTGGGCCCGCTAAAAAGATCATCACTGACAGAGGGAGGGAGTTTGTCAATGAGGTACGGGAGGTCTTTGTTAGGTTTTTGGTCTGATCATATTCATGATGCATGGTTTATTGAAGGTATACATTTGTCGGACTACGGATTTGGACTGCAATACTGCAATCACATTGTTCCAATATTAATGATTTTTGCATGTATTTACTTAGGTCAACACAGACGCTACGTCAACCAGCACCAAAAAGATTGGGACATGCACTTGCAGGCTGTCACATATGGGATAAACACTGCAAAACAGGTTTGTGTGTTTTTTCAACCAGCATATGTAATGTTTCACTTACATTTGGTGTTGTTTGTTACATTGGAGGCCAAGCATTCAGACTGTGTAGGCACCCATTGTGTTTCCACAGTTGGTGCATAGACTCAGCGGCCCATTCCATACTTAAAATGGTTAGGTTTGACCACTGTGATTGAAGGAGTACTATAATTACAGGAAGTGTCTTATCTCCGCAAAAGCTTTCACATATCGAAACTAAACTTGGCACAAGGACCATAAACACAAGAAACAAAGTGACAGGAACCACAGCTGCATAGGCATCCATGACCATTCATAGCAATTTACACTTCCATATCCCGAAAATTGAAAATCTGCTTGTGGTTAAGAAACAAAAAACTGTTAGTACAAAGACAAACAAGCAACTTAGAACTGAAAATTAAACTTGTTCACTTCTGCTTAATTTCTTTTTCTTGCTGCAGGACTCAACAAAATACACCCCGTTATTTTTTAATAGAAAACCTGGTCATCCTGGGGTCATTAATGCATGCCCCATGGGTGAGGATTTTGAGATCGATGACCCAGAGGAAGATCTGGATGAAAACATTGCAAAAGCGATCGATCTAAATGAAAAGGTTGGGAGGCACAGTTTATTGAATGAATATGTCATAGTAGATGTATCGTACAACATGTAACTGCAGCATTTTTGTTGTTGGTAGGTTCTCGCCAACATTGAAAAGGCCCAGGAGCGGCAAAAAAAAAACATATGCGGCCAGAAAGCGAAAAGGCTGCAGAACTGCAGTTCTTGCAGAAGGGGATGAGGCTCTCTTGTCTGGCAAGCAGAAAGCCATTGGGCAAGGCCTGAAGCCTCTCCACCAGGGGCCTTTCACAATCCATGCTGTAAATGACAAGGGGGTGGCCACTATAAACACCAGCAGTGGCACCCAAAAAATCAACATAAATCGCCTGCGGCCATACCACAGGAAAGCAGGCAAGTGTTACAGTATTACAGTACTCATCAGTGTTTTTGTTTAGCACAGAAAAGGTATTGTATCTAATGGCAAATGAATGTCTACAGAACCAGACACAGGTCCTGTCCTTGAGGTGGGGATGGACCACTGCTATGCCTTCCATGGTCCAAAGTGGCAAAAAGCCCTTGTGCCTCTTCAGGAAGAGCTTGTAAGTCAGATACTATGTTGTTTGGTATGCTGTCAGATTGTTTGGTGTTGCAGCTTTCAGATCCCATATGAAAAAGAAATAGAAAAAACTTATGCTGCCATTATGCTGCAATGTGTTTTATATACAAAACTTGTATGGTTTACTCTTTAACAGTCTCGTCCCCTTTCTCGTATTCCTTCTTACCTGAGCTTCCCCCCTTGCCGGTGAAAATACCATGAGTCAGAGCATCTATCTATTAATGCAAGGAACGTCTGTCTGTGTGTCATTCTGTCTGTGTGTTCCACGCATAACTCTCGAACCGCTCATCCGACTGACCTAAAATTTGCCACAGGTATTGCTAATGACATGCGTGAGTGCAGTGCGAAGTTTGGTCGTTGTTGGACAACAAATGGCAAAGATATCGTTAAATTAAGCGAAATACAACTCTACCGCAATCCCACAATTCTACCGCTCGCCGCACTAGCCACCCTCTCCGCTCTCCCCCTCACTCTCACTTACTACAGCATAGAAACAAAAAAAGCCCATTTCGCTGACAAACTCACGTGTTGCCATTCATGGAAATTACGATGTCTCACGTAAACAACGGACCGTTTCAAGATTGTTCATGTTGGATAAACATGCTGAGTCCAACACACATGCACCCATGTGCAATTGGTAAGCAGGCTGTCAAAGTCACGTAACGTTGCATAGGCTACTCATCAACAACCGCGGTTGCCTAGCGCTTCATAGCACTGGCATGGCCATGGCATAGACGGGCCATGCATGCGGTTAGCTTTAGGCTATCATTTCCCAACAACAGCAAAAACGCACGGGTATGTAATGTGTCTAATAGCCAGCTCTGCAACTCAAACGCCTTTCCCCTTCACTTTTTTTACTTTGCAAAGAGAGTAAAAAGCTCTAACTGCACGGGCCTGATTCTACATCATCACCAATCTAACATGATCTACCTGCATCAACGTCATTGGGCAACACGTTTTTTGGAAAAAATTGTTTGCACGGGCACTGCACTAGTATCATACAAATCAAGTTGGAAATGATGTTTTATAAGTAAACGAGTGGATATGACTTAATTTCCATTTGTAGTTGCATTATAGCTTTTAGATTTGACTGAGGACAACTTTTAGAATTAGGTCATATTAACCAATGCTAGATAACGCTAGCTAGCGCTAGCTAGCACTAATTTTAGCTTAAAAATCTATTTTGAATGGATGTTTGGCAAGGCATTGCTTCGATGTGACTTAAAGAGTCACTTCACCCCATAACTCCACCCACTTCACATTTCTGAAAACGGCTTTCAAAATGGGCGAGACGTTCTGAAATTTGGAGAGAGAGTGCATCACTGCTGCAACCAATCAACCATGGTGATTTCGTGTCAATCTGGGAATAGACCTCTGAAGTTCGCCTACAAAAAAGCCACCATCTTTGCCCAAATAAGGAGATCCGGTATCTTGAGATTTTTTCTATGGGAAAATAACATGGGGATTTTCAATTATCGCACCTGTTAAACTCTGGCGGGGATGATGACATTGGAAATGCAGACGTTTTTCACTACACAGTTTTGTCCACTGCCGTCTAGTGGATACTGTGATCTTCGGTAGGTGAAGACGGCACACTTTGATCTTTGCTACCCCAGAGCTAACTTACCATGCAACTTGCCATAGGCAGTTAGCTTCAATTAACTCGCGGATCTCCTTATATGGGCAAAGATGGCAGCTTTGGATCCCTTTTGTAGGCGAACTTCAGAGGTCTATGAGTGCTGCAGACATGGCTTATCACAGGTAGGCTAATCAGGGCAGCAGGTGTTGGGGCGTTTCAGTCCTAATTTATAACGACCCGGTGACGTAGTGTCGGACTAGAAGTACAGGACAACGTCAGCATTCCAATAGTATTTTGGACCAACATGCCATGGCATGTTTTCAAACGGTAGTATGCGCGAGAGAGCAATATCTCCAATACAAAATCAGACGAAATGTTACTTTTGTCGAGAAACACGATTTTTGTCAATATTAACCCTGGTAATAGTACAGTTCACCACTTATGAGTATTTTCAATCAATCAACAGCTCAAAAAACCTATTTTAGGGTGCAGTGACCCTTTAATTTGTTGCTATAATGGTGATGTAATGTGTTTGTAGAGAGGAAACTGCCAGCTGGAGAGGGACAAAAAGAAAGATATCAGGAGGAGCTGAAGCAAGAGAAAAGGTATCTTCTTGTCAGTGTGAGTGTGTATGTGTGTGTGTGTGTGTGTGTGTGTGAGCGAGCGTGCGTGCGTGCGTGCGCTTGGGGTGGTGGTGGTGGTGGTACAACTGATAACTGAGGAATATGTGGGTAGAAAATAATTTTAATGTCATACTTGATTATTTTTTTATTTTCTATTGTGCTATAATGATCAGGGATGTAGTGGACAGTGGAAGCTAAACGTAAGTGAGCGCAGTTTATCCACATCTCAAATTTCAGAGCGGGAGTTTATTCATCTCTTATTAGTGTTTATCCACCTCTCAAGAGTTTATTAACCAATTGTAACTTTTAACATTCAAAAGTCACACTGTATTGTCCACATTTACAATATGTACACTCATCAACACTCTAGCACTGGTACTGTAAAAAAAAAAAAAAAGACACAAGGCGCAGTGATCACAGAATTCATAGTTTACCTACCTCTTATGTTACCACTACATCCCTGTATACAATTACAGTAAAGGTATCATATCAGTAATTTCCCCACAGGCTAGTGATGTTGAGCCAGAGCTGGGGACTGCGGAGGACATTTCAAGGATGGTGGCGATGGAGGTAGGAGCTGTGAAGGAGGACTTAAAGACCCTGAAACAGGAGTTTGAGTCTGCAGACATTGACAACCTGGTTGTGACTATGGAGGAGTCGTCGGGGGCTGCAGAAATGCTTGTTGAGACTGTGGAGGAGGAGTTGGGGGCTACAGACATTCTGGAGGAGACTGTGGGGGAGGAGTTGGGGGCTACAGACATTCTGGAGGAGATTGTGGGGGAGGAGTTGGGGGCTGCAGAGGACTCAGGCTTGGCAGGAGAGGTGTTGGGGGGCACACTTACCAGCTCAGCAAAGAAAAAGACCAGAAAAAGACTATCAAATCAAAATAAATGGAAAGCGAACATCAGAAAGAGACTGCATCAAGAAGGCAAAGAGTACACTAATGCTAGAAATGTAAAGGTTCCAGCCAAAATAATAACATCAAAGAAAAATTGTGCCCGCTCTTGTAAATTTAAATGTGCGCAAAAAGTGACACCCACTGCAAGGGAACAGTGTTTCTTGGACTACTACAAATTGACACAAAACAGGAAATATGATTACATTGCTATGACAACAGAGTGTGCGACAAAAGAAAGACATGTTGTGAATCACAAAGACGCACATTCTCATTCAAATACTTCCTAAATGTTGAGGGTGAGAGGATTAGAGTGTGCAAGTCATTTTACCTGGGCACTCTGGCAATTAGTCAGAAGCCTGTTTACAACACACATTTAAAAAAAAAAAAAAAACGACTGGCATGCCAAAACCTGATTCTAGAGGGAAACATACAAAACGTGCGATAGATCTCCAACTAAAAGAGCAAGTTCGGGATCACATCAGATCTTTCCCTGTTGTTCAATCCCATTACTGCAGAGCTACAGTAGGACAGATAGGCAGTATTTGGAATCCACACTCAATGTGTCTCGGATGTATGATCTGTACAAGAGTAAATGTCTAGAAGAGGGCAGTTCACATGTAAAGGAGTCTTTCTATAGATTCATTTTCAACTCTGAGTTCAACCTCAGTTTTCACATTCCTAAAAAAGATAGGTGTGATCAGTGTGAATCTTATCAGACTGCTCTTGAGCAGAATCTTCTCAGCCAAGCTGCTGAGAGCAAACAGAAGACACACATTACAGACAAAACGGCAATGCGCCAAGAGCGACAAGCAGACAGGAATACTGAAAACACATTAGTAGTGTGTTTTGACCTTCAGAACGTTATAACATGTCCACGTGCAGAGATAAGCTCATTTTTCTACAAACGAAAATTGAATGTATATAATCTTACTGCTCATTGCTCTCTGACAAAGAAAGGCTATTGTGCGATATGGACAGAGGGGATGTCAGGCAGGGGGGGGGGGGGGGGGTAACGACATTGCAAGTGCATTTATTAAAATTTTAGACCAAATTATGCTTGACCACCCAGATGCCACGAGCATAATTACATGGAGTGACCGCTGTGTGCCCCAAAACAGAAACTCAATAATAGCATTTGCTATGGCAGATTTTTTTACAAGGAATTCTAAGATTCACCAGATTACAATGAAGTACTCTACCCCAGGTCATTCTGCTGTACAAGAGGTAGATCACATGCACAGTCAAATTGAGAAGGCAATGGCATTATCTGAATTTTACTCTCCTGTGTCATTCTTGCGTGTGTTACTCAAAGTAAACAGGAACAACCCATACAGAGTTATACAGATGAGAGAATCAGATTTCTATGACTTTCAGTCGTGCTCCAAACTGTTGAAGTACAAACAGGTGCCATTTTCTGCAGTGAGTCAGCTCATATTTGATCAGTGCCCATATACACTTCACTACAAGACATCACATGCACAGGCTTCAGATGTAGCACTAGACCTTAGAGGACGAAGTAAAACCAGGAGAAACTTGGGACCTACATGCACCCTACCCAAGCCAAGGATAGTTCCCAAACAGAGCCTTGTCTCAGAGGCAAAGATAAATGACATAAAGTCCATGTTCAAATTCATGCCACTTGCAGATAGAGAGTATTACCAGGCTATGATGAAAACATGAGAAAATTAGGAGGTGTAAACTAAATAAGGTAGATACAAAGCTCTGTGTTTATAAATTAATTAATAGTATGTGTTAATAAATTAATAATATGTAATAGTATGTGGTGTTATAGAAAGAAAATATAGAACGAAAATCAAAAGCTGAAAAGGAAAAAAAACATTGTTTTATAGCAGTAAGTGTAACATACAATACAAAGATTTAATATGTTTACCAATTAAATACACTTTTTTGTGATATAGATTGAACATTTTAACAGATTGTGATCTACAGTATGTTATGCATGTTAATAAAGTAATAGTATGTAATAGTATATGATGTTATCTTGAATAAGAAAGCTGAAAAGAAAAAGAACATTTTATTATAGCAATAAGTGTATGATGTGTAATGTGCAAGATTTAACATGTTAACCAATAAGAGACACTTTTTTGTGATATGAATTGAGCATTTTTTAACAAAATGTGATGCTTGTTAATGAATTAATAGTATGTAATAGTATATGATATCTTGAATAAGAAAGCTGAAAAGAAAAAACATTGTATTATAGCAGTATATGATGTGTAATGTGCAAGATATAACATGTTTACCAATAAGAGACACTTTTTTGTGATGTAAATTGAACATTTTAACAGAATGTGATGCATGTTGATAAATGAATACTATGTAAAAGTAGGCTATATGATATCTTGAGAAAGCTGAAAAGAAAAAAAAATCGTCTTTTAGCAGTCAATGTGTAATAAGTAAGAATTACCATGCTAACCAATGAGAGACACTTTTTTGTGATGTAAATTGAACATTTTAACAGAATGTGATGCATGTTGATAAATTAATACTATGTTAAAGTATATGATATCTTGAGAAAGCTGAAAAGAAAAAAAAAATCGTCTTTTAGCAGTCAATGTGTAATAAGTAAGAATTACCATGCTAACCAATGAAATAGACTTTTTGTTATATAAATTGAACATTTTAACAGTATCTATGAATAAAAAATGAAAATTATTTGATAATCATTGTTCCTTTCTCTGTTTTTGAAGATAGAACCTTATAATTCCAAGGCGGTTGTAAGTGTTTAGAGCTACAAGGTTCTATCTACAATTGACCTGTTTCAAAAACCCTAATTTACAATTCATGTAGAATTTTGATATCTCAGATGTAGAATACATGTATGGTGTATGTAACTCTGGTGCTATAAATAAATCTGCTCCATTTGTCAGTTTTGCTATTTGCAATGCTAAAACTTTAAACCTCAATATCTCAAAACTGACCTGAACGCAGATAGAACCTTATTATTCTGAGGTAGCGATTTGGCAGCTCTGATTAGAGTCAATTTTTCAAGTGTGAACATATCAAGAAAGAGATAAATGTTACACAGCTCTGCAACAAGTATAGGACAATGATAGACAAGGCCAGTTCAAACCAAAGATTCGCGACGGTCTGAGACGGTTGCAGACGGCAGTTGCGGCGGTGTGAATCAAAAGTTGCAAGCAGTTGCAAGCAGTTTCAAGCCGTCGTTTAACATTCAACATGTCAAATCTTAGTTGCAGAGTTTTAGAACACTTTTGCACGGAGCTATTGTGACGTTGGCTAAAAACTTTCCCGGGATTTTTTGGTTCAGTTCTAAATTGATAATCGGAGAGGGTACAAGTGGCTCTGGGGTAGCAAAGACCGACTTGCAAAGACAAAAGTGTGCCGTCTTCACCTACCGAAGATCACAGTATCCACTCAAGGGGGCAGCGAACGTTCTGAGAGTGTAGACAGTATGGCGGCCGCCATGCTAAAAAGTAGACCGTGGCTAGCTGGCCATTCCATTGAATCCTATGGGGCGTAAGCGCCACTTTGACATCAAATAACGTTACAGCTGAAGCGTTTTAAGCCTTTATATGAACATTTTCTACTGTCGGAGTGCATACTACATTGTGAAATTGGCGTCATAATCTCGTAACTGTTTTATCGGCAGAGTAATAAACTTTTTCCGAAATCAATGCTAACGTTAGAATGCGCATGCGTCCATAGAGAGTAAAGCGTCGACATAGGTCAGACTCGGTCAGACTACGTGCCTACGTCACATGTATGACACCTGAGCCTGCGCAGGAGACCTATGACGGAAATAAAAGACTTAAAAAAAAATGTTGAAATTTGCTTCCTCGGTCTCTGCTGCCGTCTACGTGATAGCTCTGTCCATTGCCCCCAAGCTATGGAATTCATTGCCAGACTACATCAGACATTCTGACTCAATCACTGTCTTTAAAAGTAGACTGAAAACATATTTCTTCAAAAAAGCTTATGGACTGGCTAACTGACTTTAACATTTAACATTTTCTTTTCTTTTTATTTCTATGTGATGATTTTGCAACCCTGTAAAGTGACCTTGGGTGTCTTGAAAGGCGCTTTAAATAAAATGTATTATTAGGGCCC
Source organism: Sardina pilchardus (assembly GCF_963854185.1). Taxonomy (NCBI): domain Eukaryota; kingdom Metazoa; phylum Chordata; class Actinopteri; order Clupeiformes; family Clupeidae; genus Sardina; species Sardina pilchardus. Next base: position 855,709 of record NC_085010.1, on the reverse strand, counting down.
GAGCACCGAGGTGCGGCCACTGAAAGTGGCTGCACCATAGGTGCAAGGCCCTATTGTTTTTGCTCAGATTATTATTACGTTTTTTTCCTCCTTACCTGTTTGGCCTTTTTTCACCAACTTGGCATGCTCTAAAACTCTTGTAATTTGGCAGTTATTTGTAGAATTGCAATCGAAACTCAGGGACTCTATAGCGCCACCTAGCGCGGTTTCTGTTGTGTTTGACACATACATGCACGAAAATGAACCAAATTTGGTGGGCATATGTGTTGTATTAATCTGAACAACTTTTACATTTAAACAATATAGTAAATCTTAGAAGAATTTGAGTTATGATTATGATTATGATTTTTGCACATCACGTATTTTGAAACACTTCTCCTACACAGTTTATCGAAATCATGTCATATAAGCACTAAAATGATCTTGAGGGGTTGCCCAAGAGGAATTGCGACCAGATTTTTGAATTTCAAAAGTATATCGAAATGGCGAAGGTTTGAATTATGGCGTTTTATTAAGAAACAGGAAGTTGGTGTTATAGGCAGAAAAAAGGTTTTGAATTGGATGTAATTTGGCAGCTATATGTGGAATTGCTTCTGCTAGTCAGAGACAGAGCTCTGGCCTAAGGTGTGGCTTTGGGACTCTATAGCGCCACGTAGCAGCACGTTATCTGTTGTGGTTGACACAAACATTCACACTGTAAAAAATAAAAGCTTGTGACAACGTGAAATTCAATGGCAACCTTCTGCATTCAAAATTTCATGTTTTCCCAACAAAGATTTTTGCGTTTTCGCAACTACAAAAATGCTGTTGTCTTTACGAACAATTGTTCGTTCTGCCAGTGGGCACAACTTAAAATTCATCATTCTGCCAACGTAAGTTTGTTTGTTGAGTTAACAATGATGTGATTATCCCAACTACAAAAATGCTGTTGTCCTTACAAATAGTTTTTAGTTCAACATAGTACAAAATGTTAGCTAGTAATATGATGATTTCTTTGTTGACTAAACCCATTTTTCCCCATTTAAGCTGCATTATACAGTATAAGCTATTAACAAAGCAAATCCACATACAAAAATGTACACTTAGACAATTTATTTTCAAATTATCAAGACAGAATATTAAATGAAGAAAATTACAGAAAAGAGGCCTCTTTTCAGAATGATTTTCTTGATCAGTATTTAAATTTACAGGTCTTCAAAGAACAAAGAACATTCTGCAGTAAAAAAAATTGTCCTAGCAAATATTCCATGTCAAATGTCACATTGTAAGCCTACAGTATATATGTTTTGCTATGAGAACAATACAAATGGGTGTGACATTTCACAAATACTGTAACAATGTTTGTAACATTCTACAAACTTTTCAGTCACTAGCCAGCAATTAGTCAGAGATGACTGAGCATTACTTTTTTTTTTTGGCTGTAAGCCATAATCATTCAAATTAACACAAACAATAGCTAGAAATATTTCACGTAATGTGTAATGAATCTGTATAATATACGAGTTTCATGTTTTGCATCGAATTACTGAAATTAACAAACTTCTCCACAATACATTTTTTTTTTAGATCTACCTGTAAAGTGAAAAATAGGAAATTGGAGAGTTTATTTGTGTTTTACCCTCGGACTGCTTGAGAGAGGGATGGAAAGTTAATTGCCTGGTGTGTGTGTGTGTGTGTGTGTGTGTGTGTGTGTGTGTGTGTGTGTGTGTGTGTCTGTGTGTGTGTCTGTGTGTGTGTGTGTCTGTGTGTGTGTCTGTGTGTGTGTGTGTCAGTTTGAGATGTAGAGGGGATGCCTAACTCTCTACAAGAACATTTAACATGTAAGAGCATGTAGTTTGTGTGATGGGAGTTTGAATTGAAAATCATATTTCTTTATTTCTTTCTTACCAGTGGGCTACAGTTCTCCTCTACAGTTCAGTTAAAATGTGTATCTCAATGCTGGATCTCGAATTCACGTAGACGTTAGCTTAAATTGTAGAAACAATAGGCCCATAGCCTTTTTTCAGCAGACATCGCAAACATATCATACACATTCACAAAACGGAGAATATCGTTCTGCTCAGCATAGCTCTCTATCTCCCTCCCTCCGATGTAGCTAGACCCTATAAGATGCTTCTCCCTAAATGAATAAAACATGTTTTAGAAAGTAGCCACGGTAGCCTGTAAAATGCGGCCTGAAATCCTGGCTACTGTGTAATTGAAACCAGACTGTTCATTGTCGGCAGACTGTTCATTTTCGGCGGCGCAAACAGATAGGCTACCTATTAAATGAATAGAAGTGAATTTGGGGAGTGAATTGGAACTAGCCACCCATTCACTTTTAGAGCATTTTAGTTGAAAGTCAAGTTCAAGAACTCTTCCAGAGTTTCTACCTCAAACAACACAAATCAACACAACTAAATGAACAGATAACTCGAACGTGCTGTATGTCATTATGAAACAACCACAGACTATCAACAACACAGTCTGACACGAATGATACTAGTGCAAACTGAATTTATGACCAAACGATTTGATTCGTGCACGAAGCGCCATCTAGCGATCATTTTGTGTAAGTAACAGCCTCCCAGTCTAAGGACTCAGCGGTCTTTTGACCGCCTCGCCGCGCTTTAAGTAGTTCACAACAGCACAGCGCTTCTAGTAGGTCGTCAAAGCGGTCAAATGACCGGGGCGCGGCGCTTCTAGGTATAATGGCGGAGATCCACTAGTCACGTCAAGTATTCTCGCGTCGCGATTGTCAATTCATTTCTAATGGAGCGCGTCAGGACGTTAACGTCGCCACCGCAAAGCATCTCGGGAAGGTAGCGCGGCTGTTTCACCTGCGCCGTCACGTCAAGAAGTTGGGCTCTGCTGAACTTTATGCAAATTAATCCGTCGGACGCACCGTCATTATCCAATGAAAGCAGAGATCTTCTGTTACTAGTTCTCGTCCAGTTCGCCACTTCTCTCGGGAATTCAGTTTAAGCTCAAAATCGAAACTGAAGTAGATGGAGGACAAATTAATAATAGCTGTGTCAGGTTATCCAGCCCTTTACAACCCCTCCTTGTCAGCCTACTGATACACGGATCTACGAGAGGACTGTTGGAAGAAGGTGGCGGAGATTGTTGGAGAAAATGGTCGGTTGAATGCTTAAATGTTGACTTTGTAGTCATGCTGTTGTGGCTGGCTACATAGCCAGCTAAATGTCACACACAGGCACTCGTTTTTTCAAAAAACAACACACCCCATGCCGAAACTTCGGTCACGCCTACTCTGCGTCCGTTGGAGGGATGCGTTTGCGTTTGCCAAAAAAATCGCTAGACGCAGGACGTGACTAGTGGATCTGTACCGTAAGTGGGTCAGAACGGCGCGGCGCTTCTAGTGTTAAAGACATAGAGAGCCGAAGTCCCGCCCCTTCCGATTGCCTCCATGGGACCTATCTTTGGATTTTTTTTCAATGGCAGTCAATGGAGAAATATAAATTATTTTCTGGTCCCGATTGTCTTGTGCCTTGAATTACCCATATGATGTTTGTCAATTTTAATGACAATTTTTCATGTAAAGACATTTGAAAAGTATGTCGTAACTAGTGAATTACAACATTGTGAAAGATCGTGTTTCCAACGACTACAAACACATCAGTCGCGTTAGTGACGTTAGACCAATTCACAGCCACGGGCGCCAGCAACAGGTCTTATTTGAGCTTCCCCCTTGCCGATGAAAATATCATGAGTCAGAGGATTAAACACATCAGATAAGTTGTATTTCATTCATAGACTGTACAAACACTACTGTTAAGTGACTTAGCTGGCAGCAAGATGTAACCGTTAACTAGCATAATAGCTAGCTAACTAGCCAGCCTCTCGTTTGCTAGTTGGTGGCTCAGTTGGTGACGTGCATCGTTTGAGACGAAAAATGTAGTCCACTGAACGGATTCGCACAAAACTTAGATAACTTTTAAAGTCTAATGAAAAACCGAACTTTATTAATGTGAAAAATTATCTTTTAAATTCCCACACATCATATGTGAAATGCACGGTCCAACTCGAACGGGACCAAAAAATAATTGTTATCTCTCCATTGACTCCCATGCATAAAAAATCGTAAAATAGGTCCCATAGACCGGAAGTAGAAGGGCGTGACTTCGGCTCTCTATACCCCAGGCTCTGCGTCTTCATTTCCATGAAGATGAATCTGAGATTGTGAATCCATTAGGTGCTAAAAGAAATAAGTACAAACTGTGTGCCTTTTATTACACTGTTGGGAATATTGGTGACAAATATTGGTCAAGACTGAGTCACATTCATTTAGTCATGATGGTTCGTTATATCCATTTAAAAGAATATGGGTTGGAGGCAGGGCTGTGGTACTCGTCCATTTTTTTATGGCCTCGGACTCGCTGGTATTCGACTTGGACTTGTCTCGGTCTCGGCCACTGGTCTTGCCAAATATAGTTCTTCGTCTCGACCAGGCGTCTTTATTATGTTATAATATTCAAGGGAAGTAGGAGTACACCAGGGCTCGACATTAAAGTGGACGTGAAACAGTTTCATTTGTATGGGTTTGAATCAAAGTAAAGTTAAATATAATTGATTTGGCCAGAAAAAAATAAACGTAAAGTAATTTCCCATCATTTAAAACGACATGTCAGTACAGCAATATCAAGGCTTTTATTTTGGCTCGCCGCCATCTTGCTTTTAGGCTAGCTATGACATCACTGGGTTGGTTGGTGAACATTCCACACTGATAGTTCATAGCAAGATGCATCTGGGACTGACATACGTAACGTTAATTGTGGCAGAAGACGAGGAGGAAAGGTCTTTAGAGGTTGGCAGGGACCCTGAGTCTACACGTTTGAACCAGTGAGGACAGAAAGACAAACGTGAATTGTTACAGTGGGCGATTTAGACGAGCCCCCGTCGATTCTCACAGGTGTGGAGAGGGTGGGCAACACCGCCTGGTGCGTTGTGGACTGGACACTGCACAGCAGTGCCGACCCAGGGAGTCTGTTGCCAGAAGGCTAATATTCAAGTAATTTGCTTGGGAAACTTCAGTGCATCACTCAGTCATGGAGTTACCAGATACTGTGCTGTGAACAACACGTCTTGGAAGTGTCTATGCTCTCCCTACGTGAAGTTCGTGCCGAAACCTTGGACCAGCCCACCATCAACAGCAGGTAAGTTCGCTGTAGCTAACTTTTTTTTAGCACGAGCTAACAGTAATGTTTAGTTTCTCACTGTACAATACATGACGAGTGTTTAAAACGTAGACATGTTTGAAAAGTTTGCTGTTACATACATATTGATTGATTACTCGCTACATGTGCATTATCTGTCGCTTGATTTGGCTACCGTTAGGTTGTGGGCTATCGTTAGCAACTCTGCCTGTTTCCTCAGGCAGATGATGATATATGGCGATTTTGTTCGTACTGAGGGCGAAAAAGAAACGTGTTTTAACATTTGATAAAGGAAATATTGTTTTACGTGGTGATCTACATAAAATGGAAGATGGTCCATGTGCCTTTTTAGTCTGTTCAGGTTAACTGCCTACAGACAGTTCACTCTGGGCCAGGCCAGCTAGAGGACATCTAGGTATAGGGGAAACGGGCCATACCAGCTTGTGTGATGATCACACTCAGGACTAGATTTCTATCATTACATTATTATGGCTTTTGAATACAAGTTTCAATTCTGAACAAATGTCAAAGACTTTTCAGTGTGTTTGAATCAGTTAATTATGACCGCCGCTAGCATAGCTAGCGAAGCGGTCATATAGTTGTTGTCAAAGTTTTTTTTTTTTTTTTTCCGTCATCGGTTCTGAATTTTTGGTCAACGATTCCCGGGACACCGTAACACCAGGGCACATGAAACTTGGTGGGCATGTAGCCCCAGTAGACTTTAACGGAAAAATTTCGTTTCGTCCCCGGGGGTCACTCCCCCCCCGCGCTGGCCCCGCCCGAAGCCCAAAAATTGCAGTTTTTCCTACATAACTACCTGAACCGTGGCACCGAGGATGACACATTTTTTATGGTATGTTGGTCTCAAGAGCTCGGATCAACTTAGCTTATAACCAGTCATTTGTGAATTGCACCCCCATGGTAAAAATTGAAAATGTAATGTAATATTGCTTTAATTGCCCCTATCTTCAGATGAGATGCTATGAACTGCACCAAATTTCATGTGTATGATTAACCTGACACCCTCTGGGAGTATGCCAAGTTTTGTGGACTTTCATCCATGGGGGGCTATAATAAATGTATTTATGTGTGCATTTAGTGAATGGTCCCTCAACGTGGCTGCTCTACACTGAAGCCTAGAATGGCCCCATGGCCCCATGTAGCTGTGTCACTGGCACCCCCGTGGCTACCCTGTGCTTACCAAATAAAACAATTATGTATTTATTACGATTTTATATGAGAACGTCAAAAGCAGAACTAATGCAACCACGTTCAAACACTGCAGCCTGCTGCCACTGGTGTGTGGCGCTGGCGCTGCTCAGTGAATGATAGATCAGACCAGAGAGAAGAAGACAAACGAAGAAGATGGAGTTGTGATTTCTCAGTTCCGAATGGCGGCCATATTGGAATTTTCTTTACTGTCGCTAGTTTCACACTACTTGATTTCTCATGTTGCAGTAAGCTAAACGATTTCATCTCTTACGTGACTTGTTGTTCTTGCACGTAACTGTGTAACCGTCAGACTGATAAAGAAGTTGGTAAATGTCTTTACGTTTAGAAACGTAATCAAGCTAACTCATTCAAGCAGATGCGAATAGCCTACAATGTCAGTACTCAAACCACCAGTAGCAGGCTTAGGACTAGGTAAGTAAAACATCTCTTCTCTATATCTCTACTATTTTCATTTTAAAAACTGTATGTAAAGCGTAATTCTAGCCAACACCTGTTTCCAAAATCTATTTATAGAGTCTGTACATGTGGTCCCTAGCTTGGTTTGCCCGAAAATTAAGTGGAAATATCCTTTAGAAGTGTTTACTTTAGGCGCTAGTTAGCATGTAACAGCATCTGAATTAATGAACTGGCATGGTGCATTTATACCTAACGATCTCTTTCAAGTAATTTAAATAAAAAACGGACTTCATGGTTAGTATTTATGGAGTCTGTACATGTGGTCCCTAGCTTGGTTTGTCTGAAAATTAAGTGGAAATATCTTTTAGTAGTGTTTGTACTCTAGGCGCCAGTTAGCATGTAACAGCATGTGAATGAATGAACTGGCCACTAGCATGGTGCATTTATACCTGACGATCTCTTTCAAGTTATTTGAATAAAAAACTGACATCATGGTTAGTATTTATAGAGTCTGTACATGTGGTCCCTTGCTTGGTTTGTCTGAAAATTAAGTGGAAATATCCTTTAGAAGTGTTTGTACTTTAGGCGCTAGTTAGCGTGCCAGGTGTCATACCATTGCAGTAATCATCTCACTAAACACGTCTTTTCATATCCAATCTGTTCAACAGAGTTTGCCAGTCAGACCACTACACCTTTGCCAGCACCACCACCCAGCAAGCTTCATCAACTCCAGCCATGCCGGTAAATACAGTGCCTATTGACAGCCTACACACCCCTGTTCAAATGCCAGTAGCTTTGTCCATTGTTAAATCCCCGTTGTTCTTAAATGTGTTATTGTGTTTCGGAAAGGTATTGCATTGCATTACTCTTCACCTTTTGCTTTTGTAGTAGAAAACATGTTGATGGTAGTGAAAAGGTAGTAAATTCAGCTCAATTTTTTTTGTATGAACCCTGCCATTGCAGTAATCATCTCACTAAATACGCCTTTTCATTTCTAATCTGTTCAGAGTTTACCAATCAGACCTACACCTCTGTCAAATTCGCTCACAACGCTGCCAGTAACACCCCAGCAAGGTAGAACTGCATTTTCATTAATCTGGCACCAATATCAAGGGAGAAACAAGCCATGAATGTCTGTCACAACTTCTTTGCATCTTTACTTTCCTTACATCTGAAGAGTGTGTTACATATCATTATTAAAAATAATTTTAATAAATTGTTTAAGCATGTACAATAAATAAAGCATGTAAATGAGCATGTAAAATAAATAAACAAAAGCAAGTAAAATAAATAAATAAACAAAATGTATTGAACCTAATACTATGTGTGGTGAGTCTGTGTGATAGTTGCTGAGGATAAATGTTTTTATATTGGATTATTAAATTACAGAATACATTTATAGGTTTCTCATCAGCAGGCACTGTCTTCACCTTAGTAAATTTGCTAACTTTGGTAATTCCTGTAAATAATTGTAAATTGTTCTGATTGAGGGCAAATGGAAAGTGTTATAATGTATTATTGCTATTTTAGTGCATAATTTTCATTATTATGGCCATAAATAAGGCCAATTAGAAGCTGGTGGGTAGTAAGCGGCAAAAGGGTGGCCCTTTATCTGGAGCCGCTTCTGAGCCGCCGGTGGACAGCCAGAGAACTGATGAGCAAAACTCCAGCGGGCCACTGGTGGTTACCGCCGTTGGACCGCCAACTCTGCCGCTGGTTTGTAACAGTAACTTTAGCATTGCCCATTAAATGATTGCAAAATATTTATTGAGGTGAGTTTAACAAGTGTAATTTCATTGGCATATAATTCAGGCCTATAGTAGATGGCTAAATGGCTACAGTAGAAGGATACACGAAAAGCCCAAACTACCAAAATCTTCATATTTTATTACCACAGTTTCTATCTATAGGCCTCTCTTATTTGGTATACTGACTAGACATTATTGAACAAACATAGGCTATTCATCTGTATTTCAGTATCTCAGTAGGTTAAAGTATTTTTTAGATACCTCCCTGAAATTACTTTTTGCAGATTGTGATGTCTTCTATACGTTCTGACGTTACTGTTAAAATGGCGTAACTGTTAAATTCCAATATAGTGAGTAGGCTATTGGCAAAACCGATTGGCATTTTTATGTTGAGCCGGCAGGGGGCTCAGTTTAAAAAGTAACTAAGTTCGCACACACACATCAACAGATTCACACGCACAGATAAACACACTTCCACGGATTCCACACACACACACACACACATGCGCACACATGCACATTCACACACACAGACAGACACACACACATCTTTATACAAGCAAACTCACACATGCACACACTCATATACACATGAGCTGCAAGAGTAGGAGATATACATACAGTATATTGCACAAATCGGAGATAAGGCAGGTTTAGACTTGCTGCAGACAACGCGTTCGTGTTCGTATCATGACTGCCTCGCGTATTTTGCGGTCGTTTGGTGCGTCGGTCGTGCACGTCGTCGCAAGCGAACATGACGCGTCCGCGAGATGCAATACTGATACGAAAGTAGGGGGCGATCACTACAAAAAAAGGTGACTGCAAGATGCATTATCGACATCGAAGCTGGGGGCAATCATGAGAGTAAACAATGGCACATGGCCACATCCACATCTGATGTTACTATTCTCCCCCTAGTGAAGACCTCCAGTAGGGTGCGTAATGCTGCAGCGAGTCTGTACACCGGACACAGCAGGTCGCACACGGGCGCATATGCTTACGGTTGGTCTAACAGCAAGTATAATCCCAGCCATACAGGAAAGTTGACGAGCGTAATTCGTTTTGGAGAGAATGTGCAGAACTGAGCGGCGGTCATATTGTGTACCGCTATGCGGTGCATCTAGTTTAATTGTTCTCATATTAGAAAGTAGGAATATAATGAAATCATGCAAATGTTATGTTAATATTACTTGTACTATGCTGATTTAATGATTCCATTTTTCAGAGGGCTCACTTGAAAGTTCCTGGCGCTAATCTACTCAGATGCTTCTCTACTGAATGAGCCTTGTCAGGTTTCAGAACACCTTTATGCTGTGCAAGTGTGAGTTCTGGCTCAAAGGTATAGGCCTAACGTCGCAGTGCTGCTCGGATCGACACAGACTTGGACCTGTGGACTGTACCAGACACAATGACCTTCCTAAAATGTAGTCTTTGCTGTAAGGATGGTCATGGGTAAGAACTTGATACAATTCAATGTCATCAGTCATTGTGGCTTTGCTGCTGTATCGCTGCACTTCCTGATCTGTCTGGGTGCCTACACTGATGGTTTTTATTGTTTGCTGCTGTTCCTCAACAATGTCACAGTCTGCAATATGGTTGCTGTCTAACTGATGCATTGGATGCATGTGTGTCTCTCTGACCTATGGAAATAAATAAAAATGCATGTAGTACAAAGGAATACGCTCTTTGCATTTGTCCATTGAAATATTTTGGTAACATGTATGTGACTGAAAACTAATAGGCTGCGGGCTAAATAGGGTCAGAGGCCACACACACACACACACACACACACACACACACACACACACAGACAGACACAGACACAGACACAGACACACACATCTTCAATGGCCATGGCTGAAACAGGCAGTGCATCTCCAAATGTTCACTATTAACATCCAAAGTCACTTTCAGCATAGCAAGAGCATGCGGCCCCATGGATTAAAGTTTTCCGTCATATGACGGATTTCCGTCAACCGGAGGCGCTAGAGGTCAATCATGAGATTGATGCAGATCCGGGGAGAAAATATTTGGGGGGGGGGGGGGGGGGGATGCGGCGCGACCTCCCTTGCAAGCTGCAGTGATGGTTACACCTCTTGTTGAACCCTGTTTTGTGATAGGCCTGTGTTTTAGCCTAGGCTATGTTAAAATCTTCGTTGTGCGCAAAATAAATAAATAAATAAATGCGGTCGTGCAACTGCGTTGATGAACATTAGGCTATATACTACTAGGCTACTACTATTAGGCTGCTGCTGCTACTACTAATAATAATCATCATCATCATCATGATACAATAATAAACGAGAGAAAGGCCAATTGAAACAGATGAAAGAACAGTCTTGATTTATAGCCTACTTTGGAGCCGCATGCTTAACATAGCCTATTAGGCTTTTGTAGGTTAAACAAGCGTTGCAGAAGTTCAGGAAAGCTGTCGTTTTTTCGGTTTAATTAGTCTATGATTTGGGCTAATTATTCTTCATAAAAGTAAAATGAAAATAAACAGTAGTTTCGCCAGTTGTAATAGTAAGCTATAGAATAGCTTCAGGACAGACATCCACGCACTGCGCGAAGTTCTGCGTTGTTTGCGATGACTTCTTGTCCGCACTTGCTAGTTCCCCGATCTCATCAAATTAGACTACTTAGAGGTCGGCAGTGTTGGGGAGCTTAAAGATGAATAGTCAAAAAGAACATGGCTATCTATAGCCTACTTTCGGTCATTATTAATATTAATAGAGTCGGGTGCGCCCGAAACGCAGAGACAGACAACGGAAAAGTGTGTGTCTGCGCCACGCCACTATTAGGCTATCCTACTGTTTAGTTTAACTGCTAATTTCTCTAAAAATAATTATAATAAGCCAACAAGGTTAATTTATACAATTCAAAAGGATCCAGTAGCTTAGGCTATGTCTATACAGTTGGCCTAATTTGTCTTCTTCAAAGAGAAAGTCGTAGGTCCGTTTCCAATAAACGAAACTTTTATATTAGGCCTAGGAGTCCTATGACTGACGCGTGTTCTTATAAAAACGTATTGTCTTCCAGTTAATATTCTTGGATGTTTATTGTAACAAACAGCACAGTTCTCATACAATTGACACGACCAACACGGTCAGAAATACCGTGGAACTCCTAACATTTCTGCCGTGCATCACGTTCTCCAACAACTAAAACGTCTTAAAGCGACATGCACCTTTAATTAAACAACATGTCACCTAATCACACTAAGTAAAGTTACACCAAATTATATCCTGACATCAGCAAATATCAGAATTCTTTAGCATATTACATTTCAAATCAATTATTCCAAATCTTCAATAACAGAGGCCTATCTGACGGTTAACCTATGGCTGTGAGTTTTAATTGTTTTCATGCATGTCTGGTGAGGATTGAGGAATGTTTTGGAGACATACGTGCATTTTAGGCATAATGCTGGCCCTAATCTCTGATTGAAAATGCACAGAATTTATGCATTTACATAACAGTATTTAATACATTTTCTCAGGGGTGACAGTGACTCCCCCCAACCCCCTATTTTTTTTTTGGGGGGGGGGGGGGGGCAACGGGCTATGGCCGGCCCTCGGAGCACTCTTAATAAGCAACAGTGTGCAGTATTGAATAGCTAGGCCTACTTTAAAATGTGTTACTTGTAAACGGAGGGTACAATTAGTCTGTATGGCCCTATTTTATGTAGGTCTGCGCTAAGGCCCTTTGATTTGCCTCACTTGCATGAGTCAATTTTTTATTTTTTTTTTTGGACAAAAAAAATTCAGTCAGATGAGTTTTTTTCACTTTAATCCATGCATGCGTAAAAATGTTAGTTTCGTGGTGGGGATGAACTCCGACCCTGTTTGACCCGCTGCCTATAAGGATTGTACAATGAATAATGTATACTTCTGTGTATGCAGTGTGTGCATTATGGAGTAATATACATTAGAGAAATTGTAATCATGTTTCATTTTTGTGTATTAAACTTTACTAGTTTATCAGTGGCAAATGATTATTTAACCTGTTATATGTTAACATTGAAAATAAACATAAGGATAAACTGTTTGTAATCTAAAAAAATAATAATAAAAACATTAGCAATAGAATATCCTAAAATAAGCCAAAAAAATATGTGGAATATTTTTGTTTATGCAACATAATAATGTGTGCAGTAGAGGGTTAAATTATCAAAGGTATTAGGTCAGGTTAAGGTGCAAGAGTGGTAAAAATTCTTAATGGGAATGACTTGGGAATGACAGCGAAATGCTAATTGGTTATATTTCCTCACGCACTCACAGTCACAAAAACTGCTACGGGTTTGTTTCACGAAACCATAGTTGCCAGTTGTCAAATATAACTATAAGATCTGCAAATGGTCATTGCCACCAACAAACTTGCTATGCTCTAAAACGCGTCCCTTTGTAACAGAGTACAATTGTATTCCTCTATTCTCGATGTCAGGTTCCTACGTCACAGTCCTCCGCCATATTGGAATTGGGGAAAGAACATCGTCTCCGCCATAGGAACCCATTCAATTTAGCGTCAAAAGGTAGTAGTCAAACTTTTAATTAACGTGTCATTTTTTAACTTTGAGTCATTATCTGGAGAGACTAAGGCCTGATATATACACAGATCGATGTCAGGTTCATGGCCGCAGCCAAATTGAAATGGGGGAAACAAAACATCTCCGCCATGCAGCGCCATAGGAACCCATTCATTTTTTAGTGAAGATCCACCGGTCTTCACATACCTCGTACGGGCATCTCGTATAATCCAAACCTACCTAATTCGATTTGTGTATATATCAGGCCTTAGTCTCTCCAGCTAATGACTCAAATTATAAAAATGACACGTTAATTAAAAGTTTGACTGCTACCTTTTGACGCTAAATTGAATGGGTTCCTATGGCGGAGACGATGTTCTTTCCCCAATTCCAATATGGCGGAGGACTGTGACGTAGGAACCTGACATCGAGAATTGTTTATAATTACACAAAGATGATTTTATTTTGACACACCGAATATGTACATAGTCTTCTTCTTCTTCTTCTGGGTGCTATTCAGCTTCCTGCCCCCTAACCCTATCCCCCTCTAATATTTCCTTTTTCCATATTTTTATGTCCCTGCCCCCTTCACCTCTTCCTTCCCTGTTTTCTGTTACCCTGGGAAGAGGTATGCTTCATGTCTAATTCATTCTTCTAAATCTAATTTCTATCCCCTTTCTACATTGTCATCCACCACTTTTGAAACTATAATATTGCATATTATTTCTTTGGGTACATTTCCCTTCATGTATTGAAGTGGTGACTTTTACTATTTTAATGTATTTTGTATTGTAATAAGAGCCACATGTGTAACATACGCCTGTGGCTAACTAGCTTGTTATTACTGCATTACAGCCCTGTAGCTAACTAGCTACTGTAACGGCTAGTTAGCATGAATCGCTATTACTTAGCATTTTCGTTTGTTGCTTTTTGTAGGAGTTGGGAAGGAACCTGAACCCCAGCTGTATGCTGTTTGTGCATGTTTTGCAGGTGTGTCATTATTGTGGATTAATTTGATGTGTTTTGATGTTAAAACTGTGAACGAGTTAGCTATTTTGTCCGTTATGCTAGCTCCCGCTAGCTAACTAGCTCACTGTTAGAATGGGAAGCTTGGCAGTGTTTTGTGTCGAATTAAGCCTGAATTCCTAGCGAATTGTTTAAGGAACTTAACATATATTTGTTGGGGTTTTATTCTAATTGTAATATGTATATGTTGGGTTACCTGGCCCTGTTTTCTGTTACCCTGGGAAGAGGAGTTGGGAAGGAACCTGAACCCCAGCTGTACGCTGTTTGTGCATGTTTTGCAGTAAACCGCCCGCTGGCCGCTTCTGAACAAAACAGCTGTGTGTCGGCGTCACGTTGTTTTATCATCTATGCTCAACCAATCACAACGCAGAGAGCTAAATCCACCGGTTACACTTGGTGCCGTGACTCCGTGACAGCTAGATCAACGCCTGCTTGATCGCCGGGATAACTGCGCCCCCCTCCTCCTCCATCTTCACGCAGGGTGCCGTCTTATATGTGTGTGTGAAAGAGAGGTACTCAGTAAAGTGCATAGGATATGTTCTGTTATGCAGAGTGGTGACTAGAGCCTCTGTATTAATCTATATGTTTATTTTTCTCATTTAATGTTATTGCTGTCAATGTGACTAAATAATATTGGTCATTTTGGATCTGTATATGTTTTCATTATAGTGACATTTTAAGTATAACACTAAAAGCACAGCAGTGTTTAGTTTATAAGTTACTGAGCCAAGATAGTCACTGTAGCTTTTCACTTCCGGTTTTTGGGCTTATTGCATTTCATTTGGAGTCTGTTATAAGATGGCGGGACGGAATAATAGCCCTGATAGGGACTCAGTAGATGATCCCTGTATGCTTAGAAACAGGCTGTGTCCAGGTGGTTTTGGGAGAGTTTGCCCTTTGGGGGTACACAGTGTTGGTGGGGGGAGGTCAGTTAGTAGTGTGGGCCTAGATGACTTGGTTAGAGGCCCGATGGCTACTTCCACCCCTCTGAGAGATACTGTCTGCATGCCCCGCACAAGTCAAACCATTCCAGCAGCACATGCAGCCCCTATGTTTACACTAGCAGCACAGGCAGCCCCTACATCTATAGCAGCACATGCAGCCCCTGCATCATCACCTCTTACATGTGCAGCCCCTATGCCCAACACACAAGTGATTAGTGCAGATACACTGGGTATTATCATGTCTGATTTAGCTAGGCAGATAAGTGATAACATCACTGCCAGTATGCACACACTGCATCAGGCCAGTAGTCAGCCACACACCAGCCACTCTTCATCACCCCTGGCAGCGGCAGATGCTTCAAAGGTTAGTGTGACTGTGCAGTCGGACTCCAAACTCCCTCCCTTTTTCAGAGGCGACCACACAGACAAGTTTTCTGTTGATGAGTGGGAGGATGTGGTGATGAGCCATCTGTGTCACTTGGACCGCACAGAGCGTGAGAAGGTTGACTTTGTCATGAGTCGTCTCCTAGGCAAGGCAAGGGATATGGTGAGGGTCTCCCTTAGGTGCAGTTCTGGACTGGCCTCCGGTGGCAGCTTATCTGTCGTGTTTGATATCTTAAAGAGAAACTTTAGTGAGCTGACGTATTCCAACATGCCGATGAGAGACTTTTACAACACTGTTCCACGCCACAGTGAGTCTGCTATGGAGTATTGGATTCGTCTCAATAAGGCTATTGGTGTGGCAGAGGAGTGTTTGCGTCAGCAGCAGAACGCTGTAGGAGATACTGGAGCAGAGGTAGTGGCTATGTTCGTATCTCACTGTCCAGACCCCAAACTTGCTGTCTCTCTCACATTCAAGCCAGCTGAGCAGTGGACACCGTCAGAGATCCAGGAGAGGTTAGATGCGCGTCAGTGTGAATTGAAGAGGAGTGGGGGAGTGGGTCATCAGGCTCCTTTTCCTGTGTCCACAGACGTTGTGCGTCCGCTAGTTCAGTCCACTGTCCAGCATAGTGAACCACAACTCTCATCTATGGCCCCTTGGTTGCTACAGTCCTGCAGCCCCGTCACGCCTGAGTCTGCACAGCCACCCAGCTCCCCAACAGCTGAACCAAACCTGTCTCATGTGGTGAGCATGTTGGACAAAGTACTTTCAGTGTGCACTGCCTCTGTGTCCCCACGCCCAATGCCAACTCAGCGGAGCCAGGTCCGTCACAGTGAGGCACGCCTGCAGGGGCGCAGATGGGGGGGGGGGACGGGGGGGATGTGTCCCCCTCAGATTCTGATTGACCTCGATCTGTCCCCCCCACTTGCAAGGCAAAAAAATAAATAAAAAAATAACACACCCATTCTTATTTGTTACATTGCTCCGCGATTCTTAGTCACAGCGAGATGAGACCTATATTGCACGAAAGGGCAGAACCGGGGCTTTCCAACGAGACTAGACACTTGTCTGTACGATCAAGTATGAAAATAAAATAAAATTGTGAATTACAGTCGACATTGCTCTGCATTCACCCGCGCTTCTCGCTTGAATTGCACGCGAACCCGGCATCGCACAGACATGACACGCATATCAAATGAAAGAGGAGAAACAGAGCTTTCCATTGATACCAAATACATCGATCCTTTAGTATTATAAAAACAGACGAGGTGACAAACAAATAATAATGTCATATACAGTGCCTATAGAAAGTTATCATACCCTTTTGAAATAGTTACTTTTTTTGTCTTACAGCCTGAAATCAAAACCCATTTAAAAAAAAATCTTTTCCAGTTTGATTTACAAATGTAGCTGTACAACATCAAAATAATGAAAAAAAAGTCAACAGTTCTGAAAATTAATAAAAAATTAAAAACTAGAATAACAGGGTTGGAAAAGTCATCATACCCCTGACTTAATACTTTGTAAAGCTTCCTTTTGCTTTCATTACAGCCATCAATCTGTTTGGATATGTCTCTATTATAGCTTTGCACACCTAGATAGGGGAATATTTGCCCAATTTTCCGTGCAGAAATGTTAAAATGTAGTCAAATTCTGTAGGGAATGGCGATGGACTGCTCTCTTCAAGTCAATCCACATATTTTCTATAGGATTTAAGTCAGGGCTCTGACTTTGCCACTCAAGGATATTCACCATCCTATCCTTAAGCCACTGCTTTGTTCTTTTGGCAATATGTTTAGGATTTTTGTCGTGTTGGAAGGCGAATGACCTCCCCATCCTCAGCTGTTTAGGAGAGGGACGCAGGTTTTCCTCAAGAATTTTGGTGTACTTGGCAGCATCCATTTTCCCTTCTATCCTGACCAATTGCCCAGTCCCCGCTGAAGAGAAACATCCCCAAAACATAATGTTGCCCCCACCATGCTTCAAAGTAGGTATGGTGTGTTTTGGGTGTGTTTGGGTGTGTATACAGTGTTTGGTTAGCGCCTGGAGCTCAGTCCAAAAACTTCAATCTTAGTCTCCAAAAAGTTCGATCTTAGTCTCATCTGACCATATAAGCTTTTTCCACATGGTAGCAGAATATTCCAGATGTGTTTTTGCACTGAACTCCAAGCGCAATGTTTGGCGAAAACCAACACAGTACACCACCCAAAACACACCATACCTAGTGTGAAGCATGGTAGGGGTAACATTATGTTGTGGGGATGTTTCTTTTCAGCGGGAACTGGGCAATTGGTCAGGATAGAAGGGAAAATGGATGCTGCCAAGTACACCCACATTCTTAAGGAAAACCTGCGTCCCTCTCCTAGACAGCTGAGGATGGGGAGGTCATTCGCCTTCCAACACGACAATAATCCTAAACATACTGCCAAAAGAACAAAGCAGTGGCTTAAGGATAGGATGGTGAATATCCTTGAGTGGCAAAGTCAGAGCCCTGACTTAAATACTATAGAAAATATGTGGATTGACTTGAAGAGAGCAGTCCATCGCCATTCCCTACAGAATTTGACTAAATTTTAACATTTCTGTACGGAAAATTGTACAGACTGTACAGACTTGGCTGTAATGAAAGCAAAAGGAAGCTTTACAAAGTATTAAGTCAGGGGTATGATGACTTTTCCAACCCTGTTATTCTAGTTTTTAATTTTTTATTAATTTTCAGAACTGTTGACTTTTTTTTCATTATTTTGATGTTGTACAGCTAAATTTGTTAATAAAACTGGAAAAGATTTTTTTAAAAATGGGTTTTGATTTCAGGCTGTAAGACAAAAAAAGTAACTATTTCAAAAGGGTATGATGACTTTCTATAGGCACTGTAGCTTCAGCTATACCATTACTCTCGTTTGAATTAGCCTATACTCGTGAAATCGCCATCAGAAAGATATGGCACGCATATCAGATGAAAGAGGAGAGCTAGAGCTATCCACAGATACCAAATACAGCATTGTAGGCCATAAAACAGACGAAGTGACAGCAAAATAATAAGTTCATTTAGCTCCACTTACCCCATGTTTTTGTGTGGCATAATAGCCTATGTTCATAATCCAACGTTATCATGTGTTTCTCTATGGCAAGTCACGTTCATAATACGGTTTTGAGATCCTACTCCTGTATGGTATCCAATTCAAGACTCATATTGCATCCAAATTTGTTTGACAAATGAACACTTTTTTGCCTTTACTTTGTTGATTGCAATGCAGTAAAAATATTATAGACAATCATCATCTGTGCACGTCATGTGTGCTACAACGCAAACAAGTCAGGTCAGATCAGCTAGTGTCACAAATATGGAGCGCAAAAAGTGTCAAAAAGTCATTTTTCATCACTAAATAAAAATTGCATTTATTTCTGTAAAGCACACACCACATATTTTTGTAAATTGCTTAGCCCCAAAGTATCCCTCCACCATGGTTCTTATATTGCCATTTCCAGGGCAGTAAGGCCTACACAAACACGAAAGCCATGTCAAGCTGCCAGCTTGCTGTGGTGAGATACACATCAAAATGTAAGAATGGCAACACGGCGACGGGGGGGGGGGGGCTTACAGCTGTCCCCCCCAGTTCAAAAATGCTATCTGCGCCCCTGCACGCCTGCCATGCAGAGTATGTGGCACACTGCAGCACTCCACATTCAGCCACTGCAAAATGGACCGGCTTTGCCATCACTGTCTGAAGCCTGGGCACGTCAAGAGTGGATGTCCTACAGCACGCCAGACTCAGGTTGGTGCTGGCCATGCCCCGGCCACACAGTTAAACTAGATAGCCCATGTAGTGCGAGGGGTACCATGGGCTCTTCTGCCGAAACCCTCGGTGATAATGACTTTCAATCTGTTTATGTAAATAGTTGCACTCTTTTGCCAGCCAACACTACGGCTATCTATCTCAATTCCCAGCGGGTCGGGGGTGCGAGTGACTTGTTCTACACCCCAGTTGTAGTCAGTGGCCTTGTTTCGTTGGAGGGCATGCTGGATTCGGGCTCCATGTCATGTTCACTGAGCGAAGAGGGTGAAATGAGACTGAAAGCATCAGGCGTTCTACCGTGTCCACAGCCAGTCCCCAGTAACATTGTTCTTATTGGATGTGGCGGTTTATCCACACGCCCTAAGTGCATATATGAGCTGGAGATTGAGGTTTCTGGATCCAAGTTCCTGGTGCCTACTTTTGTGATATCTGGCCAGCGTGATGAGTTTATCATTGGAACCAACGTCTTAAAGCCCCTCCTCAATCGTCTGAAGTCTGAGAAGAAGTACTGGGACGTGGTCACCTCTGCTAGCTCCAGCCCTGAGTGTGAGCGGGTTCTGGAGCTCCTCACTTGTTGTGTTTCACGCTGGGCAGGTCCAGAGTCAGTGGGTCCAATTGGCACGGTGAAGCTGAGGCGAGCCATCACTCTGTTGCCAAAGCAAGAGTACCTGGTGTGGGGCAAGTTACCGAGTCATGTTAATGTGTCACCTGGTAGCACAGTGATAGTGGAGCCCACCGCAGCTCGTTCTGGTCCTAGGAACATTCTAGTGGGGAAAGTTATCACACCGATGTGGGGAGACCACTGGATTCCCATGAGAGTTCTGAACCCGACTGAGGCTCCTGTAAGACTGCGCCGCAACACAAAGCTAGCTGATGTTTCACCGTGCCTGGCTGTGGAAGATCTGCCTTTGACTCAGAGTATCGCCTGTAACAGTACTGTGCATACTCACACAAACACGCCGCCACCGCTACACTCTCCAAAGCAGTGTCTAGATGCCTGTGGCCTTGGAGATGTCGACATTGACGCGTGTGAGGTGTCGGATGAGTGGAAGTCTAGGCTGGCTGAGCTACTTACCAGGTTTCACAACGTCTTTTCCAAGGACAAGCTTGACTGTGGAGAGGCGAGAAATTTTGTACACCGCATCCACCTCACTGTTGATCGCCCGTTCCGGCTTCCTTACCGCCGTATTCCACCTGCTCACTATCACAAGCTGAGAGAAGTCCTGAGTGACATGGAGGAGAAGAATATCATCAGAAAGTCCATCAGTGAATATGCTTCGCCTTTAGTGATGGTCTGGAAGAAGAACGGAGATCTCAGGTTATGCACAGACTTTCGCTGGCTTAATGCCAAAACTGTGAAGGATGCACATCCCTTGCCACACCAGTCAGACTGTCTCGCTGCCCTTGGTGGGAATGCACTGTTCAGCACCATGGATTTGACATCTGGGTTTTATAACATTCCCCTCCATGAGTCTGACAAGAAGTACACAGCCTTCACAACACCTCTTGTCCTGTATGAGTATAATAGACTCCCCCAAGGTCTGTGCAACAGTCCAGCGTCCTTCATGCGCATGATGATGAGCATTTTTGGTGACCTCAACTTTTCCACCCTTTTATGCTACTTGGACGATCTCTTAGTCTTTGCTCCATCTGAGGCTGAGGCCCTGTGGCGTCTTGAGGTTACATTCACCAGGTTGAGGGCACACAATCTGAAGCTCTCCCAGAGGAAGTGCCACTTTTTGCGCAAGTCTGTTAGGTTTTTAGGGCATGTTGTGTGGGTGGTGTGTCTGTCGATCGGGAGAAGGTTGACGTCATCTCAAGCTTCACCACACAGGATCTCATGATGGCGGATGGGTGCACGCCTTCCCAGAAGAGAGTTCGCTCCTTCCTGGGAATGGTGATGTATTACCAACATTTCATCCCTGGCTGTTCCTCTCTAGCCAAACCACTGTTTTCCCTGACTGCTGGACAGAAACATAGGGGTAGGCATGACTGGAAGCTCCAGAGGCCTGGCACTTACCGTGAGCTGACTCCGGGTGATTGGACTCCAGCCTGTGTTAAAGCTTTTGAAGACCTCAAGGGGGCACTGATGACCAGTGTAGTTCTAGCCCATCCGAACTTCAGCCAACCGTTCATCCTGTGCACTGACGCTTCCCTTGATGGCTTGGGGGCCGTTTTGTCTCAGGTTCCAGAGGGTGAAGACAGAGCCAGGCCTATAGCCTTCGCCAGCAAGTCTCTTAGTCGGAGCCAGGCCAACTATCCAGCTCATCGGCTTGAGTTTTTGGCTTTGAAGTGGGCTGTGTGTGATAAGTTCAGTCACTGGCTCAAAGGTCACACCTTCACCGTCTGGACAGACAACAACCCTCTCACGTACATTCTGACAAAGCCCAAGTTGGATGCATGTGAGCAGCGGTGGGTCTCAAAGCTGGCGCCATACACTTTTGACATCAGACATGTCCCTGGGACAAAGAACGTGGTTGCTGATGCGCTGAGTCGTGACCCCTTTGTGAAGCTTGTCAGCCAACGGCTCTTGTCTGAGTCCTACTTGGGTCTGCTTCAACGAGCTTCTGAAGTGGACAACGGCTGTGTTCAGGACATGTTCCGCCTCACCTGTAATCCTCAGACCATGACTGACTCTTCCCTCAGTGTCGATCAACCTCTGTCCATGTCAGGTGATGATGTTTCAGCTGCCATGGATGCGCAGGATGCTTGGGAACATGGGGCTCAGCAGCGAGCTATTTCCCTCAGTGACCACCTGACAAGCCTGGGGAATTGTGGTCAGGACACACTCCATACATGGTCGACGGAAGAGCTGAAAGCCCGCCAGCTACAGGATGTGGCCGTTTCCAGACTGATTTTCTACGTTGACCGGAAACTGAGGCCGTCAAGGCGTGAACGTGCTCAAGAGAATCATCTGGCCTTGAAAATGCTGCGTCAATGGGAAAGGTTCCAGCTTAGAGATGGAATTCTCTACCGAGTTTCCAAAGACCCCCTCACCAACACAAAGAGGTTTCAGTATGTTGTGCCGGACTCTCTGAAAGCTGATGCATTGGCTGGCGTGCATGACTTGGCCGGTCATCAAGGTCAACCTCGAACACTCTCCCTTGCTCGTCAGAGGTTTTTCTGGTACGACATGGAGAAGGACGTTAGGAGTCATGTCAGAAACTGTGTGAGATGTGTCCTCAGCAAAACCCCTGAGCCAGCAGCCAGAGCTCCCCTGCAGAGCATCAAAACATCTGCCGCTCTGGAGCTCGTCTGCATTGATTTCTGGTCTGCAGAGGACAAGAACAACAAGTCCGTGGATGTCTTGGTCGTCACTGACCACTTCACTAAGCTGGCCCACGCGTTCCCCTGTCAAGACCAGACGGCTAGGCGGGTGGCGAAGAAGCTCTGGGACAACTATTTCTGTGTGTATGGCTTTCCCATACACACAGAATAAATTTTTGTATGTGTGTATGGCTTTCCCATCCGCTTGCACTCAGACCAGGGAGCTTCGTTTGAGAGTGAGCTGATCGCGGAGCTTATGGAGCTGGCTGGCGTGCAGAAGTCTCACACCTCTCCCTACCATCCGATGGGCAACGGTGGTACAGAGAGGTTTAACCGGACGCTGGGAAACATGCTGCGGTCCTTGCCTCCACAGTCCAAACAGAAGTGGCCCCAGTTGATTCAAACCATGACATTTGTGTATAATTGCACAGTCCATGAGACGACTGGGTTCGCACCGTTTTATTTGATGTTTGGCAGAGTCCCGAGGCTGCCTGTCGACCTGATGTTCAGGAACGTGAGCTGTGACGAGAAGATTGCAGACTATGGTTCTTATGTGAAGTCTCTGGCCGGCGATCTCCAGTCCGCCATGCAAACTGCTCAGAAGAACTCCAGGCTCGAGCAGAGACATCAGGCTGAGCAGTACGACAGGAGAGTCAAAGGTTTGGCACTTTCCATCGGTGACCGTGTCCTTGTTGCCAACAAAGGTTGCAGAGGGAAGCGCAAGCTCGCTGACAAATGGGAACCGGATGTGTACACTGTGATAGCCTCAAAGCCCAGTCTCCACATCTACAGAGTTGAGGGCAGTGACGGTAAACGAAGAGTGCTGCACAGAAACCTCCTGTTGCCAGTGAACTTTCTGCCACTCAGTGGAACTTCTGAAGTCACTTCAAGCGAGGCAGCCGAATGTGTCAGTGTGAGTGCGTCCCTGTCCGATGCTCCCTTGTCAGACCTCTCTTCTGATGATGCCCTACCCCCCACTGCCACTGATCTGTCATGCCAGGATGGCCCCGTTGCAGACCGTACCTCCTCATGCGTTGCTGAGCTGTCTGCAGTGCAGGATGACGTTCTTGGATCTGATGTGGATGGCCTGGGATCCCTCAATTCAGATGTGTCTCCTGATGGCGCCTTGGATGCCTTTACTGGTGATGTGGTGGGCCCTGGTGATGTTGCGGTACATGTCACGCCCGTTGCCCCTCCCAACCCCCCTCACAACACTGATACTGACTACACTGACCCCTTACTTCCCCCTCCCACATCTAGGTTTGGTAGAGTTATTAGACCTGTGTATAGACTGATAGAGTCTATGACTCAGTTACAGACTATCCTAGGTGGGGATGAGGCCGGGTTGGGGAGCTTTAAGTAGGTTACTTTGGCCGGTTGCTTTCGCTTACGGCCATACCACGCTGAACACGCCCGATCTCGTCCGATCTCGGAAGCTAAGCAGCGTCGGGCCTGGTTAGTACTTGGATGGGAGACCGCCTGGGAATACCAGGTGCCGTAAGCTTTTCTCTCCATCAGCCAGTGCAACTTTTTTTTTTTCAGGCTGTCTGTCTGTGCGTGCCTGCTCCCTAGTACGTAGATGTTCCAACCCCTTTGAATATTTGCTTCCTCCGTTTGAAAGCAAAATAAATAAATAAATAAATAAATAAATAAGTAAATGCATAGGTAGGAAATATAGGCTAAGCCAGCAACAGGTCGAACAAAATTGCACGAGTTGACTGTCAACAGTTGGCGGATTGGGGGAGTTTTAGTGCTTGTTTTCATCTGGAATGTTTAGCTTATTTTTTGGGGGTGACAGCTTTGTTTTCTATGTCCCTTTAGTTTTCACCGTTTTGTACAATTCCCGGTCTCGCTGTGTTCATTCGCCCAAGAGCTGCAAAGTCATTTTTTCAACACTGCCTGAGTATGGATAATAGCCTACAGTCTGCATGGCTGTCGACATCCCAGATATTGTGGTGTTTTCCTGAACAACTGTAGGTTACTCGTTTCAGGATGTCCGAGTAGAGCGAGTGACCAAAGTTCCTGTTTTTACGCACAGCGAATTGATATTTGAAAAGCTAATATCAGCGTGCTTCATGAAGTTTTGCTTGACAGCAGTTGCTACTACATAGCCTATGTTGTCGTATTAGATGCAGCATTCGATTGACGTGTGTCTACTATTACGTATAAGGCCTATATAAACCGTGCGCTAAGGAGAAGCGCTCATTCACGTCTCCGTCGCCGGAGGGAGCGCCACGCTTTCCGTCGTTAGTGTACATTTGTGGACATGTATGGATCATTGGCTGCCAGTGACTCTAGCACACCAGTAGAGAACTGCAGTTGGAGCAGTTGTTTTTACTTTCTCCGTGGCGAAGTTGAAGCAAAGCGGATCCATGAAACAACCCTCTTCACAACACATGACCTGAAGGCGCAATCCTAACTGGCCAGAGACCCAACTCGGAGCGTCTGCATCCCGACCGGTATGTGTACGTTGTTTTCATTGAGAGGCTACGTTTCTAAAACGAAGCTTATATTTCATGAATTGTAAATTAGGGCTGTTCTCTCCAATGAAACATCCCCTGTGTTTTCGCTCCGCTTAAAAAAATGATTTTTTATTTTATTTTTTATATCCCATCAAATACTTAGTGGTTTTATATTCTCATGCATGGCCAGACACTGATTTCTCTCCTTAGCTTTGAGTATCATCTTTGTTTGAAAAGCTGAGCTTTTTTTTTTTTTTTTACTCCAGTGACGTTTTCTAATTTACTTGTGGTAGTTTCAAATGGTGTACACCAAGTGGTTTTTGCCATGCTATGTCACCATTACAATTTCTTTAGCTTCTAAACAAATCTGTGAGCGTTTTAATCAGAGATAAAGCTGCCCTATGTGTGTTGAACTGTGAGTAAAGTATATGCACTTGCCTAACCAAACTCTTCTGTCAGTACCCTTCGTTTTTAGGATAAAGAAGGAACAGTTATTGGAAATGTTACCAAGTTTTAAATGCCATTTGTTGTATTCTTCACTTTCAAAGTTGAACTCCACGCGGAAAATGCGCCCTTGTTTTCATGAACACATACTGTAGCGTACCTCACCTTTCACAACACACGCGTCTCCAACCCGGGTTGGGGAGCTTTAAGTAGGTTACTTTGGCCGGTTGCTTTCGCTTACGGCCATACCACGCTGAACACGCCCGATCTCGTCCGATCTCGGAAGCTAAGCAGCGTCGGGCCTGGTTAGTACTTGGATGGGAGACCGCCTGGGAATACCAGGTGCCGTAAGCTTTTCTCTCCATCAGCCAGTGCAACTTTTTTTTTTTCAGGCTGTCTGTCTGTGCGTGCCTGCTCCCTAGTACGTAGATGTTCCAACCCCTTTGAATGTTTGCTTCCTCCGTTTGAAAGCTAAATAAATAAATAAATAAATAAATAAATAATTAAATGCATAGGTAGGAAATATAGGCTAAGCCAGCAACAGGTCGAACAAAATTGCACGAGTTGACTGTCAACAGTTGGCGGATTGGGGGAGTTTTAGTGCTTGTTTTCATCTGGAATGTTTAGCTTATTTTTTGGGGGTGACAGCTTTGTTTTCTATGTCCCTTTAGTTTTCACCGTTTTGTACAATTCCCGGTCTCGCTGTGTTCATTCGCCCAAGAGCTGCAAAGTCATTTTTTCAACACTGCCTGAGTATGGATAATAGCCTACAGTCTGCATGGCTGTCGACATCCCAGATATTGTGGTGTTTTCCTGAACAACTGTAGGTTACTCGTTTCAGGATGTCCGAGTAGAGCGAGTGACCAAAGTTCCTGTTTTTATGCACAGCGAATTGATATTTGAAAAGCTAATATCAGCGTGCTTCATGAAGTTTTGCTTGACAGCAGTTGCTACTACATAGCCTATGTTGTCGTATTAGATGCAGCATTCGATTGACGTGTGTCTACTATTACGTATAAGGCCTATATAAACCGTGCGCTAAGGAGAAGCGCTCATTCACGTCTCCGTCGCCGGAGGGAGCGCCACGCTTTCCGTCGTTAGTGTACATTTGTGGACATGTATGGATCATTGGCTGCCAGTGACTCTAGCACACCAGTAGAGAACTGCAGTTGGAGCAGTTGTTTTTACTTTCTCCGTGGCGAAGTTGAAGCAAAGCGGATCCATGAAACAACCCTCTTCACAACACATGACCTGAAGGCGCAATCCTAACTGGCCAGAGACCCAACTCGGAGCGTCTGCATCCCGACCGGTATGTGTACGTTGTTTTCATTGAGAGGCTACGTTTCTAAAACGAAGCTTATATTTCATGAATTGTAAATTAGGGCTGTTCTCTCCAATGAAACATCCCCTGTGTTTTCGCTCCGCTTAAAAAAAGGATTTTTTTTTTTTTTTTTATATCCCATCAAATACTTAGTGGTTTTATATTCTCATGCATGGCCAGACACTGATTTCTCTCCTTAGCTTTGAGTATCATCTTTGTTTGAAAAGCTGAGCTTTTTTTTTTTTTTTACTCCAGTGACGTTTTCTAATTTACTTGTGGTAGTTTCAAATGGTGTACACCAAGTGGTTTTTGCCATGCTATGTCACCATTACAATTTCTTTAGCTTCTAAACAAATCTGTGAGCGTTTTAATCAGAGATAAAGCTGCCCTATGTGTGTTGAACTGTGAGTAAAGTATATGCACTTGCCTAACCAAACTCTTCTGTCAGTACCCTTCGTTTTTAGGATAAAGAAGGAACAGTTATTGGAAATGTTACCAAGTTTTAAATGCCATTTGTTGTATTCTTCACTTTCAAAGTTGAACTCCACGCGGAAAATGCGCCCTTGTTTTCATGAACACATACTGTAGCGTACCTCACCTTTCACAACACACGCGTCTCCAACCCGGGTTGGGGAGCTTTAAGTAGGTTACTTTGGCCGGTTGCTTTCGCTTACGGCCATACCACGCTGAACACGCCCGATCTCGTCCGATCTCGGAAGCTAAGCAGCGTCGGGCCTGGTTAGTACTTGGATGGGAGACCGCCTGGGAATACCAGGTGCCGTAAGCTTTTCTCTCCATCAGCCAGTGCAACTTTTTTTTTTTCAGGCTGTCTGTCTGTGCGTGCCTGCTCCCTAGTACGTAGATGTTCCAACCCCTTTGAATATTTGCTTCCTCCGTTTGAAAGCTAAATAAATAAATAAATAAATAAATAAATAACTAAATGCATAGGTAGGAATTATAGGCTAAGCCAGCAACAGGTCGAACAAAATTGCACGAGTTGACTGTCAACAGTTGGCGGATTGGGGGAGTTTTAGTGCTTGTTTTCATCTGGAATGTTTAGCTTATTTTTTGGGGGTGACAGCTTTGTTTTCTATGTCCCTTTAGTTTTCACCGTTTTGTACAATTCCCGGTCTCGCTGTGTTCATTCGCCCAAGAGCTGCAAAGTCATTTTTTCAACACTGCCTGAGTATGGATAATAGCCTACAGTCTGCATGGCTGTCGACATCCCAGATATTGTGGTGTTTTCCTGAACAACTGTAGGTTACTCGTTTCAGGATGTCCGAGTAGAGCGAGTGACCAAAGTTCCTGTTTTTACGCACAGCGAATTGATATTTGAAAAGCTAATATCAGCGTGCTTCATGAAGTTTTGCTTGACAGCAGTTGCTACTACATAGCCTATGTTGTCGTATTAGATGCAGCATTCGATTGACGTGTGTCTACTATTACGTATAAGGCCTATATAAACCGTGCGCTAAGGAGAAGCGCTCATTCACGTCTCCGTCGCCGGAGGGAGCGCCACGCTTTCCGTCGTTAGTGTACATTTGTGGACATGTATGGATCATTGGCTGCCAGTGACTCTAGCACACCAGTAGAGAACTGCAGTTGGAGCAGTTGTTTTTACTTTCTCCGTGGCGAAGTTGAAGCAAAGCGGATCCATGAAACAACCCTCTTCACAACACATGACCTGAAGGCGCAATCCTAACTGGCCAGAGACCCAACTCGGAGCGTCTGCATCCCGACCGGTATGTGTACGTTGTTTTCATTGAGAGGCTACGTTTCTAAAACGAAGCTTATATTTCATGAATTGTAAATTAGGGTTGTTCTCTCCAATGAAACATCCCCTGTGTTTTCGCTCCGCTTAAAAAAAGGATTTTTTATTTTATTTTTTATATCCCATCAAATACTTAGTGGTTTTATATTCTCATGCATGGCCAGACACTGATTTCTCTCCTTAGCTTTGAGTATCATCTTTGTTTGAAAAGCTGAGCTTTTTTTTTTTTTTTTACTCCAGTGACGTTTTCTAATTTACTTGTGGTAGTTTCAAATGGTGTACACCAAGTGGTTTTTGCCATGCTATGTCACCATTACAATTTCTTTAGCTTCTAAACAAATCTGTCAGCGTTTTAATCAGAGATAAAGCTGCCCTATGTGTGTTGAACTGTGAGTAAAGTATATGCACTTGCCTAACCAAACTCTTCTGTCAGTACCCTTCGTTTTTAGGATAAAGAAGGAACAGTTATTGGAAATGTTACCAAGTTTTAAATGCCATTTGTTGTATTCTTCACTTTCAAAGTTGAACTCCACGCGGAAAATGCGCCCTTGTTTTCATGAACACATACTGTAGCGTACCTCACCTTTCACAACACACGCGTCTCCAACCCGGGTTGGGGAGCTTTAAGTAGGTTACTTTGGCCGGTTGCTTTCGCTTACGGCCATACCACGCTGAACACGCCCGATCTCGTCCGATCTCGGAAGCTAAGCAGCGTCGGGCCTGGTTAGTACTTGGATGGGAGACCGCCTGGGAATACCAGGTGCCGTAAGCTTTTCTCTCCATCAGCCAGTGCAACTTTTTTTTTTTCAGGCTGTCTGTCTGTGCGTGCCTGCTCCCTAGTACGTAGATGTTCCAACCCCTTTGAATATTTGCTTCCTCCGTTTGAAAGCTAAATAAATAAATAAATAAATAAATAAATAACTAAATGCATAGGTAGGAAATATAGGATAAGCCAGCAACAGGTCGAACAAAATTGCACGAGTTGACTGTCAACAGTTGGCGGATTGGGGGAGTTTTAGTGCTTGTTTTCATCTGGAATGTTTAGCTTATTTTTTGGGGGTGACAGCTTTGTTTTCTATGTCCCTTTAGTTTTCACCGTTTTGTACAATTCCCGGTCTCGCTGTGTTCATTCGCCCAAGAGCTGCAAAGTCATTTTTTCAACACTGCCTGAGTATGGATAATAGCCTACAGTCTGCATGGCTGTCGACATCCCAGATATTGTGGTGTTTTCCTGAACAACTGTAGGTTACTCGTTTCAGGATGTCCGAGTAGAGCGAGTGACCAAAGTTCCTGTTTTTACGCACAGCGAATTGATATTTGAAAAGCTAATATCAGCGTGCTTCATGAAGTTTTGCTTGACAGCAGTTGCTACTACATAGCCTATGTTGTCGTATTAGATGCAGCATTCGATTGACGTGTGTCTACTATTACGTATAAGGCCTATATAAACCGTGCCCTAAGGAGAAGCGCTCATTCACGTCTCCGTCGCCGGAGGGAGCGCCACGCTTTCCGTCGTTAGTGTACATTTGTGGACATGTATGGATCATTGGCTGCCAGTGACTCTAGCACACCAGTAGAGAACTGCAGTTGGAGCAGTTGTTTTTACTTTCTCCGTGGCGAAGTTGAAGCAAAGCGGATCCATGAAACAACCCTCTTCACAACACATGACCTGAAGGCGCAATCCTAACTGGCCAGAGACCCAACTCGGAGCGTCTGCATCCCGACCGGTATGTGTACGTTGTTTTCATTGAGAGGCTACGTTTCTAAAACGAAGCTTATATTTCATGAATTGTAAATTAGGGTTGTTCTCTCCAATGAAACATCCCCTGTGTTTTCGCTCCGCTTAAAAAAAGGATTTTTTATTTTATTTTTTATATCCCATCAAATACTTAGTGGTTTTATATTCTCATGCATGGCCAGACACTGATTTCTCTCCTTAGCTTTGAGTATCATCTTTGTTTGAAAAGCTGAGCTTTTTTTTTTTTTTTTACTCCAGTGACGTTTTCTAATTTACTTGTGGTAGTTTCAAATGGTGTACACCAAGTGGTTTTTGCCATGCTATGTCACCATTACAATTTCTTTAGCTTCTAAACAAATCTGTGAGCGTTTTAATCAGAGATAAAGCTGCCCTATGTGTGTTGAACTGTGAGTAAAGTATATGCACTTGCCTAACCAAACTCTTCTGTCAGTACCCTTCGTTTTTAGGATAAAGAAGGAACAGTTATTGGAAATGTTACCAAGTTTTAAATGCCATTTGTTGTATTCTTCACTTTCAAAGTTGAACTCCACGCGGAAAATGCGCCCTTGTTTTCATGAACACATACTGTAGCGTACCTCACCTTTCACAACACACGCGTCTCCAACCCGGGTTGGGGAGCTTTAAGTAGGTTACTTTGGCCGGTTGCTTTCGCTTACGGCCATACCACGCTGAACACGCCCGATCTCGTCCGATCTCGGAAGCTAAGCAGCGTCGGGCCTGGTTAGTACTTGGATGGGAGACCGCCTGGGAATACCAGGTGCCGTAAGCTTTTCTCTCCATCAGCCAGTGCAACTTTTTTTTTTTCAGGCTGTCTGTCTGTGCGTGCCTGCTCCCTAGTACGTAGATGTTCCAACCCCTTTGAATATTTGCTTCCTCCGTTTGAAAGCTAAATAAATAAATAAATAAATAAATAAATAACTAAATGCATAGGTAGGAAATATAGGCTAAGCCAGCAACAGGTCGAACAAAATTGCACGAGTTGACTGTCAACAGTTGGCGGATTGGGGGAGTTTTAGTGCTTGTTTTCATCTGGAATGTTTAGCTTATTTTTTGGGGGTGACAGCTTTGTTTTCTATGTCCCTTTAGTTTTCACCGTTTTGTACAATTCCCGGTCTCGCTGTGTTCATTCGCCCAAGAGCTGCAAAGTCATTTTTTCAACACTGCCTGAGTATGGATAATAGCCTACAGTCTGCATGGCTGTCGACATCCCAGATATTGTGGTGTTTTCCTGAACAACTGTAGGTTACTCGTTTCAGGATGTCCGAGTAGAGCGAGTGACCAAAGTTCCTGTTTTTACGCACAGCGAATTGATATTTGAAAAGCTAATATCAGCGTGCTTCATGAAGTTTTGCTTGACAGCAGTTGCTACTACATAGCCTATGTTGTCGTATTAGATGCAGCATTCGATTGACGTGTGTCTACTATTACGTATAAGGCCTATATAAACCGTGCCCTAAGGAGAAGCGCTCATTCACGTCTCCGTCGCCGGAGGGAGCGCCACGCTTTCCGTCGTTAGTGTACATTTGTGGACATGTATGGATCATTGGCTGCCAGTGACTCTAGCACACCAGTAGAGAACTGCAGTTGGAGCAGTTGTTTTTACTTTCTCCGTGGCGAAGTTGAAGCAAAGCGGATCCATGAAACAACCCTCTTCACAACACATGACCTGAAGGCGCAATCCTAACTGGCCAGAGACCCAACTCGGAGCGTCTGCATCCCGACCGGTATGTGTACGTTGTTTTCATTGAGAGGCTACGTTTCTAAAACGAAGCTTATATTTCATGAATTGTAAATTAGGGTTGTTCTCTCCAATGAAACATCCCCTGTGTTTTCGCTCCGCTTAAAAAAAGGATTTTTTATTTTATTTTTTATATCCCATCAAATACTTAGTGGTTTTATATTCTCATGCATGGCCAGACACTGATTTCTCTCCTTAGCTTTGAGTATCATCTTTGTTTGAAAAGCTGAGCTTTTTTTTTTTTTTTTACTCCAGTGACGTTTTCTAATTTACTTGTGGTAGTTTCAAATGGTGTACACCAAGTGGTTTTTGCCATGCTATGTCACCATTACAATTTCTTTAGCTTCTAAACAAATCTGTGAGCGTTTTAATCAGAGATAAAGCTGCCCTATGTGTGTTGAACTGTGAGTAAAGTATATGCACTTGCCTAACCAAACTCTTCTGTCAGTACCCTTCGTTTTTAGGATAAAGAAGGAACAGTTATTGGAAATGTTACCAAGTTTTAAATGCCATTTGTTGTATTCTTCACTTTCAAAGTTGAACTCCACGCGGAAAATGCGCCCTTGTTTTCATGAACACATACTGTAGCGTACCTCACCTTTCACAACACACGCGTCTCCAACCCGGGTTGGGGAGCTTTAAGTAGGTTACTTTGGCCGGTTGCTTTCGCTTACGGCCATACCACGCTGAACACGCCCGATCTCGTCCGATCTCGGAAGCTAAGCAGCGTCGGGCCTGGTTAGTACTTGGATGGGAGACCGCCTGGGAATACCAGGTGCCGTAAGCTTTTCTCTCCATCAGCCAGTGCAACTTTTTTTTTTTCAGGCTGTCTGTCTGTGCGTGCCTGCTCCCTAGTACGTAGATGTTCCAACCCCTTTGAATATTTGCTTCCTCCGTTTGAAAGCAAAATAAATAAATAAATAAATAAATAAATAACTAAATGCATAGGTAGGAAATATAGGCTAAGCCAGCAACAGGTCGAACAAAATTGCACGAGTTGACTGTCAACAGTTGGCGGATTGGGGGAGTTTTAGTGCTTGTTTTCATCTGGAATGTTTAGCTTATTTTTTGGGGGTGACAGCTTTGTTTTCTATGTCCCTTTAGTTTTCACCGTTTTGTACAATTCCCGGTCTCGCTGTGTTCATTCGCCCAAGAGCTGCAAAGTCATTTTTTCAACACTGCCTGAGTATGGATAATAGCCTACAGTCTGCATGGCTGTCGACATCCCAGATATTGTGGTGTTTTCCTGAACAACTGTAGGTTACTCGTTTCAGGATGTCCGAGTAGAGCGAGTGACCAAAGTTCCTGTTTTTATGCACAGCGAATTGATATTTGAAAAGCTAATATCAGCGTGCTTCATGAAGTTTTGCTTGACAGCAGTTGCTACTACATAGCCTATGTTGTCGTATTAGATGCAGCATTCGATTGACGTGTGTCTACTATTACGTATAAGGCCTATATAAACCGTGCGCTAAGGAGAAGCGCTCATTCACGTCTCCGTCGCCGGAGGGAGCGCCACGCTTTCCGTCGTTAGTGTACATTTGTGGACATGTATGGATCATTGGCTGCCAGTGACTCTAGCACACCAGTAGAGAACTGCAGTTGGAGCAGTTGTTTTTACTTTCTCCGTGGCGAAGTTGAAGCAAAGCGGATCCATGAAACAACCCTCTTCACAACACATGACCTGAAGGCGCAATCCTAACTGGCCAGAGACCCAACTCGGAGCGTCTGCATCCCGACCGGTATGTGTACGTTGTTTTCATTGAGAGGCTACGTTTCTAAAACGAAGCTTATATTTCATGAATTGTAAATTAGGGCTGTTCTCTCCAATGAAACATCCCCTGTGTTTTCGCTCCGCTCAAAAAAAGGATTTTTTTTTTTTTTTTTTATATCCCATCAAATACTTAGTGGTTTTATATTCTCATGCATGGCCAGACACTGATTTCTCTCCTTAGCTTTGAGTATCATCTTTGTTTGAAAAGCTGAGCTTTTTTTTTTTTTTTACTCCAGTGACGTTTTCTAATTTACTTGTGGTAGTTTCAAATGGTGTACACCAAGTGGTTTTTGCCATGCTATGTCACCATTACAATTTCTTTAGCTTCTAAACAAATCTGTGAGCGTTTTAATCAGAGATAAAGCTGCCCTATGTGTGTTGAACTGTGAGTAAAGTATATGCACTTGCCTAACCAAACTCTTCTGTCAGTACCCTTCGTTTTTAGGATAAAGAAGGAACAGTTATTGGAAATGTTACCAAGTTTTAAATGCCATTTGTTGTATTCTTCACTTTCAAAGTTGAACTCCACGCGGAAAATGCGCCCTTGTTTTCATGAACACATACTGTAGCGTACCTCACCTTTCACAACACACGCGTCTCCAACCCGGGTTGGGGAGCTTTAAGTAGGTTACTTTGGCCGGTTACTTTCGCTTACGGCCATACCACGCTGAACACGCCCGATCTCGTCCGATCTCGGAAGCTAAGCAGCGTCGGGCCTGGTTAGTACTTGGATGGGAGACCGCCTGGGAATACCAGGTGCCGTAAGCTTTTCTCTCCATCAGCCAGTGCAACTTTTTTTTTTTCAGGCTGTCTGTCTGTGCGTGCCTGCTCCCTAGTACGTAGATGTTCCAACCCCTTTGAATATTTGCTTCCTCCGTTTGAAAGCTAAATAAATAAATAAATAAATAAATAAATAAATAACTAAATGCATAGGTAGGAATTATAGGCTAAGCCAGCAACAGGTCGAACAAAATTGCACGAGTTGACTGTCAACAGTTGGCGGATTGGGGGAGTTTTAGTGCTTGTTTTCATCTGGAATGTTTAGCTTATTTTTTGGGGGTGACAGCTTTGTTTTCTATGTCCCTTTAGTTTTCACCGTTTTGTACAATTCCCGGTCTCGCTGTGTTCATTCGCCCAAGAGCTGCAAAGTCATTTTTTCAACACTGCCTGAGTATGGATAATAGCCTACAGTCTGCATGGCTGTCGACATCCCAGATATTGTGGTGTTTTCCTGAACAACTGTAGGTTACTCGTTTCAGGATGTCCGAGTAGAGCGAGTGACCAAAGTTCCTGTTTTTACGCACAGCGAATTGATATTTGAAAAGCTAATATCAGCGTGCTTCATGAAGTTTTGCTTGACAGCAGTTGCTACTACATAGCCTATGTTGTCGTATTAGATGCAGCATTCGATTGACGTGTGTCTACTATTACGTATAAGGCCTATATAAACCGTGCGCTAAGGAGAAGCGCTCATTCACGTCTCCGTCGCCGGAGGGAGCGCCACGCTTTCCGTCGTTAGTGTACATTTGTGGACATGTATGGATCATTGGCTGCCAGTGACTCTAGCACACCAGTAGAGAACTGCAGTTGGAGCAGTTGTTTTTACTTTCTCCGTGGCGAAGTTGAAGCAAAGCGGATCCATGAAACAACCCTCTTCACAACACATGACCTGAAGGCGCAATCCTAACTGGCCAGAGACCCAACTCGGAGCGTCTGCATCCCGACCGGTATGTGTACGTTGTTTTCATTGAGAGGCTACGTTTCTAAAACGAAGCTTATATTTCATGAATTGTAAATTAGGGTTGTTCTCTCCAATGAAACATCCCCTGTGTTTTCGCTCCGCTTAAAAAAAGGATTTTTTATTTTATTTTTTATATCCCATCAAATACTTAGTGGTTTTATATTCTCATGCATGGCCAGACACTGATTTCTCTCCTTAGCTTTGAGTATCATCTTTGTTTGAAAAGCTGAGCTTTTTTTTTTTTTTTACTCCAGTGACGTTTTCTAATTTACTTGTGGTAGTTTCAAATGGTGTACACCAAGTGGTTTTTGCCATGCTATGTCACCATTACAATTTCTTTAGCTTCTAAACAAATCTGTGAGCGTTTTAATCAGAGATAAAGCTGCCCTATGTGTGTTGAACTGTGAGTAAAGTATATGCACTTGCCTAACCAAACTCTTCTGTCAGTACCCTTCGTTTTTAGGATAAAGAAGGAACAGTTATTGGAAATGTTACCAAGTTTTAAATGCCATTTGTTGTATTCTTCACTTTCAAAGTTGAACTCCACGCGGAAAATGCGCCCTTGTTTTCATGAACACATACTGTAGCGTACCTCACCTTTCACAACACACGCGTCTCCAACCCGGGTTGGGGAGCTTTAAGTAGGTTACTTTGGCCGGTTGCTTTCGCTTACGGCCATACCACGCTGAACACGCCCGATCTCGTCCGATCTCGGAAGCTAAGCAGCGTCGGGCCTGGTTAGTACTTGGATGGGAGACCGCCTGGGAATACCAGGTGCCGTAAGCTTTTCTCTCCATCAGCCAGTGCAACTTTTTTTTTTTCAGGCTGTCTGTCTGTGCGTGCCTGCTCCCTAGTACGTAGATGTTCCAACCCCTTTGAATATTTGCTTCCTCCGTTTGAAAGCTAAATAAATAAATAAATAAATAAATAAATAACTAAATGCATAGGTAGGAATTATAGGCTAAGCCAGCAACAGGTCGAACAAAATTGCACGAGTTGACTGTCAACAGTTGGCGGATTGGGGGAGTTTTAGTGCTTGTTTTCATCTGGAATGTTTAGCTTATTTTTTGGGGGTGACAGCTTTGTTTTCTATGTCCCTTTAGTTTTCACCGTTTTGTACAATTCCCGGTCTCGCTGTGTTCATTCGCCCAAGAGCTGCAAAGTCATTTTTTCAACACTGCCTGAGTATGGATAATAGCCTACAGTCTGCATGGCTGTCGACATCCCAGATATTGTGGTGTTTTCCTGAACAACTGTAGGTTACTCGTTTCAGGATGTCCGAGTAGAGCGAGTGACCAAAGTTCCTGTTTTTACGCACAGCGAATTGATATTTGAAAAGCTAATATCAGCGTGCTTCATGAAGTTTTGCTTGACAGCAGTTGCTACTACATAGCCTATGTTGTCGTATTAGATGCAGCATTCGATTGACGTGTGTCTACTATTACGTATAAGGCCTATATAAACCGTGCGCTAAGGAGAAGCGCTCATTCACGTCTCCGTCGCCGGAGGGAGCGCCACGCTTTCCGTCGTTAGTGTACATTTGTGGACATGTATGGATCATTGGCTGCCAGTGACTCTAGCACACCAGTAGAGAACTGCAGTTGGAGCAGTTGTTTTTACTTTCTCCGTGGCGAAGTTGAAGCAAAGCGGATCCATGAAACAACCCTCTTCACAACACATGACCTGAAGGCGCAATCCTAACTGGCCAGAGACCCAACTCGGAGCGTCTGCATCCCGACCGGTATGTGTACGTTGTTTTCATTGAGAGGCTACGTTTCTAAAACGAAGCTTATATTTCATGAATTGTAAATTAGGGTTGTTCTCTCCAATGAAACATCCCCTGTGTTTTCGCTCCGCTTAAAAAAAGGATTTTTTATTTTATTTTTTATATCCCATCAAATACTTAGTGGTTTTATATTCTCATGCATGGCCAGACACTGATTTCTCTCCTTAGCTTTGAGTATCATCTTTGTTTGAAAAGCTGAGCTTTTTTTTTTTTTTTTACTCCAGTGACGTTTTCTAATTTACTTGTGGTAGTTTCAAATGGTGTACACCAAGTGGTTTTTGCCATGCTATGTCACCATTACAATTTCTTTAGCTTCTAAACAAATCTGTGAGCGTTTTAATCAGAGATAAAGCTGCCCTATGTGTGTTGAACTGTGAGTAAAGTATATGCACTTGCCTAACCAAACTCTTCTGTCAGTACCCTTCGTTTTTAGGATAAAGAAGGAACAGTTATTGGAAATGTTACCAAGTTTTAAATGCCATTTGTTGTATTCTTCACTTTCAAAGTTGAACTCCACGCGGAAAATGCGCCCTTGTTTTCATGAACACATACTGTAGCGTACCTCACCTTTCACAACACACGCGTCTCCAACCCGGGTTGGGGAGCTTTAAGTAGGTTACTTTGGCCGGTTGCTTTCGCTTACGGCCATACCACGCTGAACACGCCCGATCTCGTCCGATCTCGGAAGCTAAGCAGCGTCGGGCCTGGTTAGTACTTGGATGGGAGACCGCCTGGGAATACCAGGTGCCGTAAGCTTTTCTCTCCATCAGCCAGTGCAACTTTTTTTTTTTCAGGCTGTCTGTCTGTGCGTGCCTGCTCCCTAGTACGTAGATGTTCCAACCCCTTTGAATATTTGCTTCCTCCGTTTGAAAGCTAAATAAATAAATAAATAAATAAATAAATAACTAAATGCATAGGTAGGAAATATAGGCTAAGCCAGCAACAGGTCGAACAAAATTGCACGAGTTGACTGTCAACAGTTGGCGGATTGGGGGAGTTTTAGTGCTTGTTTTCATCTGGAATGTTTAGCTTATTTTTTGGGGGTGACAGCTTTGTTTTCTATGTCCCTTTAGTTTTCACCGTTTTGTACAATTCCCGGTCTCGCTGTGTTCATTCGCCCAAGAGCTGCAAAGTCATTTTTTCAACACTGCCTGAGTATGGATAATAGCCTACAGTCTGCATGGCTGTCGACATCCCAGATATTGTGGTGTTTTCCTGAACAACTGTAGGTTACTCGTTTCAGGATGTCCGAGTAGAGCGAGTGACCAAAGTTCCTGTTTTTACGCACAGCGAATTGATATTTGAAAAGCTAATATCAGCGTGCTTCATGAAGTTTTGCTTGACAGCAGTTGCTACTACATAGCCTATGTTGTCGTATTAGATGCAGCATTCGATTGACGTGTGTCTACTATTACGTATAAGGCCTATATAAACCGTGCGCTAAGGAGAAGCGCTCATTCACGTCTCCGTCGCCGGAGGGAGCGCCACGCTTTCCGTCGTTAGTGTACATTTGTGGACATGTATGGATCATTGGCTGCCAGTGACTCTAGCACACCAGTAGAGAACTGCAGTTGGAGCAGTTGTTTTTACTTTCTCCGTGGCGAAGTTGAAGCAAAGCGGATCCATGAAACAACCCTCTTCACAACACATGACCTGAAGGCGCAATCCTAACTGGCCAGAGACCCAACTCGGAGCGTCTGCATCCCGACCGGTATGTGTACGTTGTTTTCATTGAGAGGCTA
Organism: Sardina pilchardus; assembly: GCF_963854185.1. NCBI lineage: Eukaryota > Metazoa > Chordata > Actinopteri > Clupeiformes > Clupeidae > Sardina > Sardina pilchardus. Next base: position 816,697 of record NC_085010.1, on the reverse strand, counting down.
CGTTTCTAAAACGAAGCTTATATTTCATGAATTGTAAATTAGGGTTGTTCTCTCCAATGAAACATCCCCTGTGTTTTCGCTCCGCTTAAAAAAAGGATTTTTTATTTTATTTTTTATATCCCATCAAATACTTAGTGGTTTTATATTCTCATGCATGGCCAGACACTGATTTCTCTCCTTAGCTTTGAGTATCATCTTTGTTTGAAAAGCTGAGCTTTTTTTTTTTTTTTTACTCCAGTGACGTTTTCTAATTTACTTGTGGTAGTTTCAAATGGTGTACACCAAGTGGTTTTTGCCATGCTATGTCACCATTACAATTTCTTTAGCTTCTAAACAAATCTGTGAGCGTTTTAATCAGAGATAAAGCTGCCCTATGTGTGTTGAACTGTGAGTAAAGTATATGCACTTGCCTAACCAAACTCTTCTGTCAGTACCCTTCGTTTTTAGGATAAAGAAGGAACAGTTATTGGAAATGTTACCAAGTTTTAAATGCCATTTGTTGTATTCTTCACTTTCAAAGTTGAACTCCACGCGGAAAATGCGCCCTTGTTTTCATGAACACATACTGTAGCGTACCTCACCTTTCACAACACACGCGTCTCCAACCCGGGTTGGGGAGCTTTAAGTAGGTTACTTTGGCCGGTTGCTTTCGCTTACGGCCATACCACGCTGAACACGCCCGATCTCGTCCGATCTCGGAAGCTAAGCAGCGTCGGGCCTGGTTAGTACTTGGATGGGAGACCGCCTGGGAATACCAGGTGCCGTAAGCTTTTCTCTCCATCAGCCAGTGCAACTTTTTTTTTTTCAGGCTGTCTGTCTGTGCGTGCCTGCTCCCTAGTACGTAGATGTTCCAACCCCTTTGAATATTTGCTTCCTCCGTTTGAAAGCAAAATAAATAAATAAATAAATAAATAAATAACTAAATGCATAGGTAGGAAATATAGGCTAAGCCAGCAACAGGTCGAACAAAATTGCACGAGTTGACTGTCAACAGTTGGCGGATTGGGGGAGTTTTAGTGCTTGTTTTCATCTGGAATGTTTAGCTTATTTTTTGGGGGTGACAGCTTTGTTTTCTATGTCCCTTTAGTTTTCACCGTTTTGTACAATTCCCGGTCTCGCTGTGTTCATTCGCCCAAGAGCTGCAAAGTCATTTTTTCAACACTGCCTGAGTATGGATAATAGCCTACAGTCTGCATGGCTGTCGACATCCCAGATATTGTGGTGTTTTCCTGAACAACTGTAGGTTACTCGTTTCAGGATGTCCGAGTAGAGCGAGTGACCAAAGTTCCTGTTTTTATGCACAGCGAATTGATATTTGAAAAGCTAATATCAGCGTGCTTCATGAAGTTTTGCTTGACAGCAGTTGCTACTACATAGCCTATGTTGTCGTATTAGATGCAGCATTCGATTGACGTGTGTCTACTATTACGTATAAGGCCTATATAAACCGTGCGCTAAGGAGAAGCGCTCATTCACGTCTCCGTCGCCGGAGGGAGCGCCACGCTTTCCGTCGTTAGTGTACATTTGTGGACATGTATGGATCATTGGCTGCCAGTGACTCTAGCACACCAGTAGAGAACTGCAGTTGGAGCAGTTGTTTTTACTTTCTCCGTGGCGAAGTTGAAGCAAAGCGGATCCATGAAACAACCCTCTTCACAACACATGACCTGAAGGCGCAATCCTAACTGGCCAGAGACCCAACTCGGAGCGTCTGCATCCCGACCGGTATGTGTACGTTGTTTTCATTGAGAGGCTACGTTTCTAAAACGAAGCTTATATTTCATGAATTGTAAATTAGGGTTGTTCTCTCCAATGAAACATCCCCTGTGTTTTCGCTCCGCTTAAAAAAAGGATTTTTTATTTTATTTTTTATATCCCATCAAATACTTAGTGGTTTTATATTCTCATGCATGGCCAGACACTGATTTCTCTCCTTAGCTTTGAGTATCATCTTTGTTTGAAAAGCTGAGCTTTTTTTTTTTTTTTACTCCAGTGACGTTTTCTAATTTACTTGTGGTAGTTTCAAATGGTGTACACCAAGTGGTTTTTGCCATGCTATGTCACCATTACAATTTCTTTAGCTTCTAAACAAATCTGTGAGCGTTTTAATCAGAGATAAAGCTGCCCTATGTGTGTTGAACTGTGAGTAAAGTATATGCACTTGCCTAACCAAACTCTTCTGTCAGTACCCTTCGTTTTTAGGATAAAGAAGGAACAGTTATTGGAAATGTTACCAAGTTTTAAATGCCATTTGTTGTATTCTTCACTTTCAAAGTTGAACTCCACGCGGAAAATGCGCCCTTGTTTTCATGAACACATACTGTAGCGTACCTCACCTTTCACAACACACGCGTCTCCAACCCGGGTTGGGGAGCTTTAAGTAGGTTACTTTGGCCGGTTGCTTTCGCTTACGGCCATACCACGCTGAACACGCCCGATCTCGTCCGATCTCGGAAGCTAAGCAGCGTCGGGCCTGGTTAGTACTTGGATGGGAGACCGCCTGGGAATACCAGGTGCCGTAAGCTTTTCTCTCCATCAGCCAGTGCAACTTTTTTTTTTTCAGGCTGTCTGTCTGTGCGTGCCTGCTCCCTAGTACGTAGATGTTCCAACCCCTTTGAATATTTGCTTCCTCCGTTTGAAAGCTAAATAAATAAATAAATAAATAAATAAATAACTAAATGCATAGGTAGGAATTATAGGCTAAGCCAGCAACAGGTCGAACAAAATTGCACGAGTTGACTGTCAACAGTTGGCGGATTGGGGGAGTTTTAGTGCTTGTTTTCATCTGGAATGTTTAGCTTATTTTTTGGGGGTGACAGCTTTGTTTTCTATGTCCCTTTAGTTTTCACCGTTTTGTACAATTCCCGGTCTCGCTGTGTTCATTCGCCCAAGAGCTGCAAAGTCATTTTTTCAACACTGCCTGAGTATGGATAATAGCCTACAGTCTGCATGGCTGTCGACATCCCAGATATTGTGGTGTTTTCCTGAACAACTGTAGGTTACTCGTTTCAGGATGTCCGAGTAGAGCGAGTGACCAAAGTTCCTGTTTTTACGCACAGCGAATTGATATTTGAAAAGCTAATATCAGCGTGCTTCATGAAGTTTTGCTTGACAGCAGTTGCTACTACATAGCCTATGTTGTCGTATTAGATGCAGCATTCGATTGACGTGTGTCTACTATTACGTATAAGGCCTATATAAACCGTGCGCTAAGGAGAAGCGCTCATTCACGTCTCCGTCGCCGGAGGGAGCGCCACGCTTTCCGTCGTTAGTGTACATTTGTGGACATGTATGGATCATTGGCTGCCAGTGACTCTAGCACACCAGTAGAGAACTGCAGTTGGAGCAGTTGTTTTTACTTTCTCCGTGGCGAAGTTGAAGCAAAGCGGATCCATGAAACAACCCTCTTCACAACACATGACCTGAAGGCGCAATCCTAACTGGCCAGAGACCCAACTCGGAGCGTCTGCATCCCGACCGGTATGTGTACGTTGTTTTCATTGAGAGGCTACGTTTCTAAAACGAAGCTTATATTTCATGAATTGTAAATTAGGGTTGTTCTCTCCAATGAAACATCCCCTGTGTTTTCGCTCCGCTTAAAAAAAGGATTTTTTATTTTATTTTTTATATCCCATCAAATACTTAGTGGTTTTATATTCTCATGCATGGCCAGACACTGATTTCTCTCCTTAGCTTTGAGTATCATCTTTGTTTGAAAAGCTGAGCTTTTTTTTTTTTTTTTACTCCAGTGACGTTTTCTAATTTACTTGTGGTAGTTTCAAATGGTGTACACCAAGTGGTTTTTGCCATGCTATGTCACCATTACAATTTCTTTAGCTTCTAAACAAATCTGTGAGCGTTTTAATCAGAGATAAAGCTGCCCTATGTGTGTTGAACTGTGAGTAAAGTATATGCACTTGCCTAACCAAACTCTTCTGTCAGTACCCTTCGTTTTTAGGATAAAGAAGGAACAGTTATTGGAAATGTTACCAAGTTTTAAATGCCATTTGTTGTATTCTTCACTTTCAAAGTTGAACTCCACGCGGAAAATGCGCCCTTGTTTTCATGAACACATACTGTAGCGTACCTCACCTTTCACAACACACGCGTCTCCAACCCGGGTTGGGGAGCTTTAAGTAGGTTACTTTGGCCGGTTGCTTTCGCTTACGGCCATACCACGCTGAACACGCCCGATCTCGTCCGATCTCGGAAGCTAAGCAGCGTCGGGCCTGGTTAGTACTTGGATGGGAGACCGCCTGGGAATACCAGGTGCCGTAAGCTTTTCTCTCCATCAGCCAGTGCAACTTTTTTTTTTTCAGGCTGTCTGTCTGTGCGTGCCTGCTCCCTAGTACGTAGATGTTCCAACCCCTTTGAATATTTGCTTCCTCCGTTTGAAAGCTAAATAAATAAATAAATAAATAAATAAATAACTAAATGCATAGGTAGGAAATATAGGCTAAGCCAGCAACAGGTCGAACAAAATTGCACGAGTTGACTGTCAACAGTTGGCGGATTGGGGGAGTTTTAGTGCTTGTTTTCATCTGGAATGTTTAGCTTATTTTTTGGGGGTGACAGCTTTGTTTTCTATGTCCCTTTAGTTTTCACCGTTTTGTACAATTCCCGGTCTCGCTGTGTTCATTCGCCCAAGAGCTGCAAAGTCATTTTTTCAACACTGCCTGAGTATGGATAATAGCCTACAGTCTGCATGGCTGTCGACATCCCAGATATTGTGGTGTTTTCCTGAACAACTGTAGGTTACTCGTTTCAGGATGTCCGAGTAGAGCGAGTGACCAAAGTTCCTGTTTTTACGCACAGCGAATTGATATTTGAAAAGCTAATATCAGCGTGCTTCATGAAGTTTTGCTTGACAGCAGTTGCTACTACATAGCCTATGTTGTCGTATTAGATGCAGCATTCGATTGACGTGTGTCTACTATTACGTATAAGGCCTATATAAACCGTGCGCTAAGGAGAAGCGCTCATTCACGTCTCCGTCGCCGGAGGGAGCGCCACGCTTTCCGTCGTTAGTGTACATTTGTGGACATGTATGGATCATTGGCTGCCAGTGACTCTAGCACACCAGTAGAGAACTGCAGTTGGAGCAGTTGTTTTTACTTTCTCCGTGGCGAAGTTGAAGCAAAGCGGATCCATGAAACAACCCTCTTCACAACACATGACCTGAAGGCGCAATCCTAACTGGCCAGAGACCCAACTCGGAGCGTCTGCATCCCGACCGGTATGTGTACGTTGTTTTCATTGAGAGGCTACGTTTCTAAAACGAAGCTTATATTTCATGAATTGTAAATTAGGGTTGTTCTCTCCAATGAAACATCCCCTGTGTTTTCGCTCCGCTTAAAAAAAGGATTTTTTATTTTATTTTTTATATCCCATCAAATACTTAGTGGTTTTATATTCTCATGCATGGCCAGACACTGATTTCTCTCCTTAGCTTTGAGTATCATCTTTGTTTGAAAAGCTGAGCTTTTTTTTTTTTTTTTACTCCAGTGACGTTTTCTAATTTACTTGTGGTAGTTTCAAATGGTGTACACCAAGTGGTTTTTGCCATGCTATGTCACCATTACAATTTCTTTAGCTTCTAAACAAATCTGTGAGCGTTTTAATCAGAGATAAAGCTGCCCTATGTGTGTTGAACTGTGAGTAAAGTATATGCACTTGCCTAACCAAACTCTTCTGTCAGTACCCTTCGTTTTTAGGATAAAGAAGGAACAGTTATTGGAAATGTTACCAAGTTTTAAATGCCATTTGTTGTATTCTTCACTTTCAAAGTTGAACTCCACGCGGAAAATGCGCCCTTGTTTTCATGAACACATACTGTAGCGTACCTCACCTTTCACAACACACGCGTCTCCAACCCGGGTTGGGGAGCTTTAAGTAGGTTACTTTGGCCGGTTGCTTTCGCTTACGGCCATACCACGCTGAACACGCCCGATCTCGTCCGATCTCGGAAGCTAAGCAGCGTCGGGCCTGGTTAGTACTTGGATGGGAGACCGCCTGGGAATACCAGGTGCCGTAAGCTTTTCTCTCCATCAGCCAGTGCAACTTTTTTTTTTTCAGGCTGTCTGTCTGTGCGTGCCTGCTCCCTAGTACGTAGATGTTCCAACCCCTTTGAATATTTGCTTCCTCCGTTTGAAAGCAAAATAAATAAATAAATAAATAAATAAATAACTAAATGCATAGGTAGGAAATATAGGCTAAGCCAGCAACAGGTCGAACAAAATTGCACGAGTTGACTGTCAACAGTTGGCGGATTGGGGGAGTTTTAGTGCTTGTTTTCATCTGGAATGTTTAGCTTATTTTTTGGGGGTGACAGCTTTGTTTTCTATGTCCCTTTAGTTTTCACCGTTTTGTACAATTCCCGGTCTCGCTGTGTTCATTCGCCCAAGAGCTGCAAAGTCATTTTTTCAACACTGCCTGAGTATGGATAATAGCCTACAGTCTGCATGGCTGTCGACATCCCAGATATTGTGGTGTTTTCCTGAACAACTGTAGGTTACTCGTTTCAGGATGTCCGAGTAGAGCGAGTGACCAAAGTTCCTGTTTTTACGCACAGCGAATTGATATTTGAAAAGCTAATATCAGCGTGCTTCATGAAGTTTTGCTTGACAGCAGTTGCTACTACATAGCCTATGTTGTCGTATTAGATGCAGCATTCGATTGACGTGTGTCTACTATTACGTATAAGGCCTATATAAACCGTGCGCTAAGGAGAAGCGCTCATTCACGTCTCCGTCGCCGGAGGGAGCGCCACGCTTTCCGTCGTTAGTGTACATTTGTGGACATGTATGGATCATTGGCTGCCAGTGACTCTAGCACACCAGTAGAGAACTGCAGTTGGAGCAGTTGTTTTTACTTTCTCCGTGGCGAAGTTGAAGCAAAGCGGATACATGAAACAACCCTCTTCACAACACATGACCTGAAGGCGCAATCCTAACTGGCCAGAGACCCAACTCGGAGCGTCTGCATCCCGACCGGTATGTGTACGTTGTTTTCATTGAGAGGCTACGTTTCTAAAACGAAGCTTATATTTCATGAATTGTAAATTAGGGCTGTTCTCTCCAATGAAACATCCCCTGTGTTTTCGCTCCGCTTAAAAAAAGGATTTTTTTTTTTTTTTTTTATATCCCATCAAATACTTAGTGGTTTTATATTCTCATGCATGGCCAGACACTGATTTCTCTCCTTAGCTTTGAGTATCATCTTTGTTTGAAAAGCTGAGCTTTTTTTTTTTTTTTTACTCCAGTGACGTTTTCTAATTTACTTGTGGTAGTTTCAAATGGTGTACACCAAGTGGTTTTTGCCATGCTATGTCACCATTACAATTTCTTTAGCTTCTAAACAAATCTGTGAGCGTTTTAATCAGAGATAAAGCTGCCCTATGTGTGTTGAACTGTGAGTAAAGTATATGCACTTGCCTAACCAAACTCTTCTGTCAGTACCCTTCGTTTTTAGGATAAAGAAGGAACAGTTATTGGAAATGTTACCAAGTTTTAAATGCCATTTGTTGTATTCTTCACTTTCAAAGTTGAACTCCACGCGGAAAATGCGCCCTTGTTTTCATGAACACATACTGTAGCGTACCTCACCTTTCACAACACACGCGTCTCCAACCCGGGTTGGGGAGCTTTAAGTAGGTTACTTTGGCCGGTTGCTTTCGCTTACGGCCATACCACGCTGAACACGCCCGATCTCGTCCGATCTCGGAAGCTAAGCAGCGTCGGGCCTGGTTAGTACTTGGATGGGAGACCGCCTGGGAATACCAGGTGCCGTAAGCTTTTCTCTCCATCAGCCAGTGCAACTTTTTTTTTTTCAGGCTGTCTGTCTGTGCGTGCCTGCTCCCTAGTACGTAGATGTTCCAACCCCTTTGAATATTTGCTTCCTCCGTTTGAAAGCAAAATAAATAAATAAATAAATAAATAAATAACTAAATGCATAGGTAGGAAATATAGGCTAAGCCAGCAACAGGTCGAACAAAATTGCACGAGTTGACTGTCAACAGTTGGCGGATTGGGGGAGTTTTAGTGCTTGTTTTCATCTGGAATGTTTAGCTTATTTTTTGGGGGTGACAGCTTTGTTTTCTATGTCCCTTTAGTTTTCACCGTTTTGTACAATTCCCGGTCTCGCTGTGTTCATTCGCCCAAGAGCTGCAAAGTCATTTTTTCAACACTGCCTGAGTATGGATAATAGCCTACAGTCTGCATGGCTGTCGACATCCCAGATATTGTGGTGTTTTCCTGAACAACTGTAGGTTACTCGTTTCAGGATGTCCGAGTAGAGCGAGTGACCAAAGTTCCTGTTTTTATGCACAGCGAATTGATATTTGAAAAGCTAATATCAGCGTGCTTCATGAAGTTTTGCTTGACAGCAGTTGCTACTACATAGCCTATGTTGTCGTATTAGATGCAGCATTCGATTGACGTGTGTCTACTATTACGTATAAGGCCTATATAAACCGTGCGCTAAGGAGAAGCGCTCATTCACGTCTCCGTCGCCGGAGGGAGCGCCACGCTTTCCGTCGTTAGTGTACATTTGTGGACATGTATGGATCATTGGCTGCCAGTGACTCTAGCACACCAGTAGAGAACTGCAGTTGGAGCAGTTGTTTTTACTTTCTCCGTGGCGAAGTTGAAGCAAAGCGGATCCATGAAACAACCCTCTTCACAACACATGACCTGAAGGCGCAATCCTAACTGGCCAGAGACCCAACTCGGAGCGTCTGCATCCCGACCGGTATGTGTACGTTGTTTTCATTGAGAGGCTACGTTTCTAAAACGAAGCTTATATTTCATGAATTGTAAATTAGGGCTGTTCTCTCCAATGAAACATCCCCTGTGTTTTCGCTCCGCTTAAAAAAAGGATTTTTTTTTTTTTTTTTTATATCCCATCAAATACTTAGTGGTTTTATATTCTCATGCATGGCCAGACACTGATTTCTCTCCTTAGCTTTGAGTATCATCTTTGTTTGAAAAGCTGAGCTTTTTTTTTTTTTTTACTCCAGTGACGTTTTCTAATTTACTTGTGGTAGTTTCAAATGGTGTACACCAAGTGGTTTTTGCCATGCTATGTCACCATTACAATTTCTTTAGCTTCTAAACAAATCTGTGAGCGTTTTAATCAGAGATAAAGCTGCCCTATGTGTGTTGAACTGTGAGTAAAGTATATGCACTTGCCTAACCAAACTCTTCTGTCAGTACCCTTCGTTTTTAGGATAAAGAAGGAACAGTTATTGGAAATGTTACCAAGTTTTAAAAGCCATTTGTTGTATTCTTCACTTTCAAAGTTGAACTCCACGCGGAAAATGCGCCCTTGTTTTCATGAACACATACTGTAGCGTACCTCACCTTTCACAACACACGCGTCTCCAACCCGGGTTGGGGAGCTTTAAGTAGGTTACTTTGGCCGGTTGCTTTCGCTTACGGCCATACCACGCTGAACACGCCCGATCTCGTCCGATCTCGGAAGCTAAGCAGCGTCGGGCCTGGTTAGTACTTGGATGGGAGACCGCCTGGGAATACCAGGTGCCGTAAGCTTTTCTCTCCATCAGCCAGTGCAACTTTTTTTTTTCAGGCTGTCTGTCTGTGCGTGCCTGCTCCCTAGTACGTAGATGTTCCAACCCCTTTGAATATTTGCTTCCTCCGTTTGAAAGCTAAATAAATAAATAAATAAATAAATAAATAAATAACTAAATGCATAGGTAGGAATTATAGGCTAAGCCAGCAACAGGTCGAACAAAATTGCACGAGTTGACTGTCAACAGTTGGCGGATTGGGGGAGTTTTAGTGCTTGTTTTCATCTGGAATGTTTAGCTTATTTTTTGGGGGTGACAGCTTTGTTTTCTATGTCCCTTTAGTTTTCACCGTTTTGTACAATTCCCGGTCTCGCTGTGTTCATTCGCCCAAGAGCTGCAAAGTCATTTTTTCAACACTGCCTGAGTATGGATAATAGCCTACAGTCTGCATGGCTGTCGACATCCCAGATATTGTGGTGTTTTCCTGAACAACTGTAGGTTACTCGTTTCAGGATGTCCGAGTAGAGCGAGTGACCAAAGTTCCTGTTTTTACGCACAGCGAATTGATATTTGAAAAGCTAATATCAGCGTGCTTCATGAAGTTTTGCTTGACAGCAGTTGCTACTACATAGCCTATGTTGTCGTATTAGATGCAGCATTCGATTGACGTGTGTCTACTATTACGTATAAGGCCTATATAAACCGTGCGCTAAGGAGAAGCGCTCATTCACGTCTCCGTCGCCGGAGGGAGCGCCACGCTTTCCGTCGTTAGTGTACATTTGTGGACATGTATGGATCATTGGCTGCCAGTGACTCTAGCACACCAGTAGAGAACTGCAGTTGGAGCAGTTGTTTTTACTTTCTCCGTGGCGAAGTTGAAGCAAAGCGGATCCATGAAACAACCCTCTTCACAACACATGACCTGAAGGCGCAATCCTAACTGGCCAGAGACCCAACTCGGAGCGTCTGCATCCCGACCGGTATGTGTACGTTGTTTTCATTGAGAGGCTACGTTTCTAAAACGAAGCTTATATTTCATGAATTGTAAATTAGGGTTGTTCTCTCCAATGAAACATCCCCTGTGTTTTCGCTCCGCTTAAAAAAAGGATTTTTTATTTTATTTTTTATATCCCATCAAATACTTAGTGGTTTTATATTCTCATGCATGGCCAGACACTGATTTCTCTCCTTAGCTTTGAGTATCATCTTTGTTTGAAAAGCTGAGCTTTTTTTTTTTTTTTACTCCAGTGACGTTTTCTAATTTACTTGTGGTAGTTTCAAATGGTGTACACCAAGTGGTTTTTGCCATGCTATGTCACCATTACAATTTCTTTAGCTTCTAAACAAATCTGTGAGCGTTTTAATCAGAGATAAAGCTGCCCTATGTGTGTTGAACTGTGAGTAAAGTATATGCACTTGCCTAACCAAACTCTTCTGTCAGTACCCTTCGTTTTTAGGATAAAGAAGGAACAGTTATTGGAAATGTTACCAAGTTTTAAATGCCATTTGTTGTATTCTTCACTTTCAAAGTTGAACTCCACGCGGAAAATGCGCCCTTGTTTTCATGAACACATACTGTAGCGTACCTCACCTTTCACAACACACGCGTCTCCAACCCGGGTTGGGGAGCTTTAAGTAGGTTACTTTGGCCGGTTGCTTTCGCTTACGGCCATACCACGCTGAACACGCCCGATCTCGTCCGATCTCGGAAGCTAAGCAGCGTCGGGCCTGGTTAGTACTTGGATGGGAGACCGCCTGGGAATACCAGGTGCCGTAAGCTTTTCTCTCCATCAGCCAGTGCAACTTTTTTTTTTCAGGCTGTCTGTCTGTGCGTGCCTGCTCCCTAGTACGTAGATGTTCCAACCCCTTTGAATATTTGCTTCCTCCGTTTGAAAGCTAAATAAATAAATAAATAAATAAATAAATAACTAAATGCATAGGTAGGAAATATAGGCTAAGCCAGCAACAGGTCGAACAAAATTGCACGAGTTGACTGTCAACAGTTGGCGGATTGGGGGAGTTTTAGTGCTTGTTTTCATCTGGAATGTTTAGCTTATTTTTTGGGGGTGACAGCTTTGTTTTCTATGTCCCTTTAGTTTTCACCGTTTTGTACAATTCCCGGTCTCGCTGTGTTCATTCGCCCAAGAGCTGCAAAGTCATTTTTTCAACACTGCCTGAGTATGGATAATAGCCTACAGTCTGCATGGCTGTCGACATCCCAGATATTGTGGTGTTTTCCTGAACAACTGTAGGTTACTCGTTTCAGGATGTCCGAGTAGAGCGAGTGACCAAAGTTCCTGTTTTTACGCACAGCGAATTGATATTTGAAAAGCTAATATCAGCGTGCTTCATGAAGTTTTGCTTGACAGCAGTTGCTACTACATAGCCTATGTTGTCGTATTAGATGCAGCATTCGATTGACGTGTGTCTACTATTACGTATAAGGCCTATATAAACCGTGCGCTAAGGAGAAGCGCTCATTCACGTCTCCGTCGCCGGAGGGAGCGCCACGCTTTCCGTCGTTAGTGTACATTTGTGGACATGTATGGATCATTGGCTGCCAGTGACTCTAGCACACCAGTAGAGAACTGCAGTTGGAGCAGTTGTTTTTACTTTCTCCGTGGCGAAGTTGAAGCAAAGCGGATCCATGAAACAACCCTCTTCACAACACATGACCTGAAGGCGCAATCCTAACTGGCCAGAGACCCAACTCGGAGCGTCTGCATCCCGACCGGTATGTGTACGTTGTTTTCATTGAGAGGCTACGTTTCTAAAACGAAGCTTATATTTCATGAATTGTAAATTAGGGTTGTTCTCTCCAATGAAACATCCCCTGTGTTTTCGCTCCGCTTAAAAAAAGGATTTTTTATTTTATTTTTTATATCCCATCAAATACTTAGTGGTTTTATATTCTCATGCATGGCCAGACACTGATTTCTCTCCTTAGCTTTGAGTATCATCTTTGTTTGAAAAGCTGAGCTTTTTTTTTTTTTTTTACTCCAGTGACGTTTTCTAATTTACTTGTGGTAGTTTCAAATGGTGTACACCAAGTGGTTTTTGCCATGCTATGTCACCATTACAATTTCTTTAGCTTCTAAACAAATCTGTGAGCGTTTTAATCAGAGATAAAGCTGCCCTATGTGTGTTGAACTGTGAGTAAAGTATATGCACTTGCCTAACCAAACTCTTCTGTCAGTACCCTTCGTTTTTAGGATAAAGAAGGAACAGTTATTGGAAATGTTACCAAGTTTTAAATGCCATTTGTTGTATTCTTCACTTTCAAAGTTGAACTCCACGCGGAAAATGCGCCCTTGTTTTCATGAACACATACTGTAGCGTACCTCACCTTTCACAACACACGCGTCTCCAACCCGGGTTGGGGAGCTTTAAGTAGGTTACTTTGGCCGGTTGCTTTCGCTTACGGCCATACCACGCTGAACACGCCCGATCTCGTCCGATCTCGGAAGCTAAGCAGCGTCGGGCCTGGTTAGTACTTGGATGGGAGACCGCCTGGGAATACCAGGTGCCGTAAGCTTTTCTCTCCATCAGCCAGTGCAACTTTTTTTTTTTCAGGCTGTCTGTCTGTGCGTGCCTGCTCCCTAGTACGTAGATGTTCCAACCCCTTTGAATATTTGCTTCCTCCGTTTGAAAGCAAAATAAATAAATAAATAAATAAATAAATAACTAAATGCATAGGTAGGAAATATAGGCTAAGCCAGCAACAGGTCGAACAAAATTGCACGAGTTGACTGTCAACAGTTGGCGGATTGGGGGAGTTTTAGTGCTTGTTTTCATCTGGAATGTTTAGCTTATTTTTTGGGGGTGACAGCTTTGTTTTCTATGTCCCTTTAGTTTTCACCGTTTTGTACAATTCCCGGTCTCGCTGTGTTCATTCGCCCAAGAGCTGCAAAGTCATTTTTTCAACACTGCCTGAGTATGGATAATAGCCTACAGTCTGCATGGCTGTCGACATCCCAGATATTGTGGTGTTTTCCTGAACAACTGTAGGTTACTCGTTTCAGGATGTCCGAGTAGAGCGAGTGACCAAAGTTCCTGTTTTTATGCACAGCGAATTGATATTTGAAAAGCTAATATCAGCGTGCTTCATGAAGTTTTGCTTGACAGCAGTTGCTACTACATAGCCTATGTTGTCGTATTAGATGCAGCATTCGATTGACGTGTGTCTACTATTACGTATAAGGCCTATATAAACCGTGCGCTAAGGAGAAGCGCTCATTCACGTCTCCGTCGCCGGAGGGAGCGCCACGCTTTCCGTCGTTAGTGTACATTTGTGGACATGTATGGATCATTGGCTGCCAGTGACTCTAGCACACCAGTAGAGAACTGCAGTTGGAGCAGTTGTTTTTACTTTCTCCGTGGCGAAGTTGAAGCAAAGCGGATCCATGAAACAACCCTCTTCACAACACATGACCTGAAGGCGCAATCCTAACTGGCCAGAGACCCAACTCGGAGCGTCTGCATCCCGACCGGTATGTGTACGTTGTTTTCATTGAGAGGCTACGTTTCTAAAACGAAGCTTATATTTCATGAATTGTAAATTAGGGCTGTTCTCTCCAATGAAACATCCCCTGTGTTTTCGCTCCGCTTAAAAAAAGGATTTTTTTTTTTTTTTTTTATATCCCATCAAATACTTAGTGGTTTTATATTCTCATGCATGGCCAGACACTGATTTCTCTCCTTAGCTTTGAGTATCATCTTTGTTTGAAAAGCTGAGCTTTTTTTTTTTTTTTACTCCAGTGACGTTTTCTAATTTACTTGTGGTAGTTTCAAATGGTGTACACCAAGTGGTTTTTGCCATGCTATGTCACCATTACAATTTCTTTAGCTTCTAAACAAATCTGTGAGCGTTTTAATCAGAGATAAAGCTGCCCTATGTGTGTTGAACTGTGAGTAAAGTATATGCACTTGCCTAACCAAACTCTTCTGTCAGTACCCTTCGTTTTTAGGATAAAGAAGGAACAGTTATTGGAAATGTTACCAAGTTTTAAATGCCATTTGTTGTATTCTTCACTTTCAAAGTTGAACTCCACGCGGAAAATGCGCCCTTGTTTTCATGAACACATACTGTAGCGTACCTCACCTTTCACAACACACGCGTCTCCAACCCGGGTTGGGGAGCTTTAAGTAGGTTACTTTGGCCGGTTGCTTTCGCTTACGGCCATACCACGCTGAACACGCCCGATCTCGTCCGATCTCGGAAGCTAAGCAGCGTCGGGCCTGGTTAGTACTTGGATGGGAGACCGCCTGGGAATACCAGGTGCCGTAAGCTTTTCTCTCCATCAGCCAGTGCAACTTTTTTTTTTTCAGGCTGTCTGTCTGTGCGTGCCTGCTCCCTAGTACGTAGATGTTCCAACCCCTTTGAATATTTGCTTCCTCCGTTTGAAAGCTAAATAAATAAATAAATAAATAAATAAATAAATAACTAAATGCATAGGTAGGAATTATAGGCTAAGCCAGCAACAGGTCGAACAAAATTGCACGAGTTGACTGTCAACAGTTGGCGGATTGGGGGAGTTTTAGTGCTTGTTTTCATCTGGAATGTTTAGCTTATTTTTTGGGGGTGACAGCTTTGTTTTCTATGTCCCTTTAGTTTTCACCGTTTTGTACAATTCCCGGTCTCGCTGTGTTCATTCGCCCAAGAGCTGCAAAGTCATTTTTTCAACACTGCCTGAGTATGGATAATAGCCTACAGTCTGCATGGCTGTCGACATCCCAGATATTGTGGTGTTTTCCTGAACAACTGTAGGTTACTCGTTTCAGGATGTCCGAGTAGAGCGAGTGACCAAAGTTCCTGTTTTTACGCACAGCGAATTGATATTTGAAAAGCTAATATCAGCGTGCTTCATGAAGTTTTGCTTGACAGCAGTTGCTACTACATAGCCTATGTTGTCGTATTAGATGCAGCATTCGATTGACGTGTGTCTACTATTACGTATAAGGCCTATATAAACCGTGCGCTAAGGAGAAGCGCTCATTCACGTCTCCGTCGCCGGAGGGAGCGCCACGCTTTCCGTCGTTAGTGTACATTTGTGGACATGTATGGATCATTGGCTGCCAGTGACTCTAGCACACCAGTAGAGAACTGCAGTTGGAGCAGTTGTTTTTACTTTCTCCGTGGCGAAGTTGAAGCAAAGCGGATCCATGAAACAACCCTCTTCACAACACATGACCTGAAGGCGCAATCCTAACTGGCCAGAGACCCAACTCGGAGCGTCTGCATCCCGACCGGTATGTGTACGTTGTTTTCATTGAGAGGCTACGTTTCTAAAACGAAGCTTATATTTCATGAATTGTAAATTAGGGTTGTTCTCTCCAATGAAACATCCCCTGTGTTTTCGCTCCGCTTAAAAAAAGGATTTTTTATTTTATTTTTTATATCCCATCAAATACTTAGTGGTTTTATATTCTCATGCATGGCCAGACACTGATTTCTCTCCTTAGCTTTGAGTATCATCTTTGTTTGAAAAGCTGAGCTTTTTTTTTTTTTTTACTCCAGTGACGTTTTCTAATTTACTTGTGGTAGTTTCAAATGGTGTACACCAAGTGGTTTTTGCCATGCTATGTCACCATTACAATTTCTTTAGCTTCTAAACAAATCTGTGAGCGTTTTAATCAGAGATAAAGCTGCCCTATGTGTGTTGAACTGTGAGTAAAGTATATGCACTTGCCTAACCAAACTCTTCTGTCAGTACCCTTCGTTTTTAGGATAAAGAAGGAACAGTTATTGGAAATGTTACCAAGTTTTAAATGCCATTTGTTGTATTCTTCACTTTCAAAGTTGAACTCCACGCGGAAAATGCGCCCTTGTTTTCATGAACACATACTGTAGCGTACCTCACCTTTCACAACACACGCGTCTCCAACCCGGGTTGGGGAGCTTTAAGTAGGTTACTTTGGCCGGTTGCTTTCGCTTACGGCCATACCACGCTGAACACGCCCGATCTCGTCCGATCTCGGAAGCTAAGCAGCGTCGGGCCTGGTTAGTACTTGGATGGGAGACCGCCTGGGAATACCAGGTGCCGTAAGCTTTTCTCTCCATCAGCCAGTGCAACTTTTTTTTTTTCAGGCTGTCTGTCTGTGCGTGCCTGCTCCCTAGTACGTAGATGTTCCAACCCCTTTGAATATTTGCTTCCTCCGTTTGAAAGCTAAATAAATAAATAAATAAATAAATAAATAAATAACTAAATGCATAGGTAGGAATTATAGGCTAAGCCAGCAACAGGTCGAACAAAATTGCACGAGTTGACTGTCAACAGTTGGCGGATTGGGGGAGTTTTAGTGCTTGTTTTCATCTGGAATGTTTAGCTTATTTTTTGGGGGTGACAGCTTTGTTTTCTATGTCCCTTTAGTTTTCACCGTTTTGTACAATTCCCGGTCTCGCTGTGTTCATTCGCCCAAGAGCTGCAAAGTCATTTTTTCAACACTGCCTGAGTATGGATAATAGCCTACAGTCTGCATGGCTGTCGACATCCCAGATATTGTGGTGTTTTCCTGAACAACTGTAGGTTACTCGTTTCAGGATGTCCGAGTAGAGCGAGTGACCAAAGTTCCTGTTTTTACGCACAGCGAATTGATATTTGAAAAGCTAATATCAGCGTGCTTCATGAAGTTTTGCTTGACAGCAGTTGCTACTACATAGCCTATGTTGTCGTATTAGATGCAGCATTCGATTGACGTGTGTCTACTATTACGTATAAGGCCTATATAAACCGTGCGCTAAGGAGAAGCGCTCATTCACGTCTCCGTCGCCGGAGGGAGCGCCACGCTTTCCGTCGTTAGTGTACATTTGTGGACATGTATGGATCATTGGCTGCCAGTGACTCTAGCACACCAGTAGAGAACTGCAGTTGGAGCAGTTGTTTTTACTTTCTCCGTGGCGAAGTTGAAGCAAAGCGGATCCATGAAACAACCCTCTTCACAACACATGACCTGAAGGCGCAATCCTAACTGGCCAGAGACCCAACTCGGAGCGTCTGCATCCCGACCGGTATGTGTACGTTGTTTTCATTGAGAGGCTACGTTTCTAAAACGAAGCTTATATTTCATGAATTGTAAATTAGGGTTGTTCTCTCCAATGAAACATCCCCTGTGTTTTCGCTCCGCTTAAAAAAAGGATTTTTTATTTTATTTTTTATATCCCATCAAATACTTAGTGGTTTTATATTCTCATGCATGGCCAGACACTGATTTCTCTCCTTAGCTTTGAGTATCATCTTTGTTTGAAAAGCTGAGCTTTTTTTTTTTTTTTTACTCCAGTGACGTTTTCTAATTTACTTGTGGTAGTTTCAAATGGTGTACACCAAGTGGTTTTTGCCATGCTATGTCACCATTACAATTTCTTTAGCTTCTAAACAAATCTGTGAGCGTTTTAATCAGAGATAAAGCTGCCCTATGTGTGTTGAACTGTGAGTAAAGTATATGCACTTGCCTAACCAAACTCTTCTGTCAGTACCCTTCGTTTTTAGGATAAAGAAGGAACAGTTATTGGAAATGTTACCAAGTTTTAAATGCCATTTGTTGTATTCTTCACTTTCAAAGTTGAACTCCACGCGGAAAATGCGCCCTTGTTTTCATGAACACATACTGTAGCGTACCTCACCTTTCACAACACACGCGTCTCCAACCCGGGTTGGGGAGCTTTAAGTAGGTTACTTTGGCCGGTTGCTTTCGCTTACGGCCATACCACGCTGAACACGCCCGATCTCGTCCGATCTCGGAAGCTAAGCAGCGTCGGGCCTGGTTAGTACTTGGATGGGAGACCGCCTGGGAATACCAGGTGCCGTAAGCTTTTCTCTCCATCAGCCAGTGCAACTTTTTTTTTTTCAGGCTGTCTGTCTGTGCGTGCCTGCTCCCTAGTACGTAGATGTTCCAACCCCTTTGAATATTTGCTTCCTCCGTTTGAAAGCAAAATAAATAAATAAATAAATAAATAAATAACTAAATGCATAGGTAGGAAATATAGGCTAAGCCAGCAACAGGTCGAACAAAATTGCACGAGTTGACTGTCAACAGTTGGCGGATTGGGGGAGTTTTAGTGCTTGTTTTCATCTGGAATGTTTAGCTTATTTTTTGGGGGTGACAGCTTTGTTTTCTATGTCCCTTTAGTTTTCACCGTTTTGTACAATTCCCGGTCTCGCTGTGTTCATTCGCCCAAGAGCTGCAAAGTCATTTTTTCAACACTGCCTGAGTATGGATAATAGCCTACAGTCTGCATGGCTGTCGACATCCCAGATATTGTGGTGTTTTCCTGAACAACTGTAGGTTACTCGTTTCAGGATGTCCGAGTAGAGCGAGTGACCAAAGTTCCTGTTTTTATGCACAGCGAATTGATATTTGAAAAGCTAATATCAGCGTGCTTCATGAAGTTTTGCTTGACAGCAGTTGCTACTACATAGCCTATGTTGTCGTATTAGATGCAGCATTCGATTGACGTGTGTCTACTATTACGTATAAGGCCTATATAAACCGTGCGCTAAGGAGAAGCGCTCATTCACGTCTCCGTCGCCGGAGGGAGCGCCACGCTTTCCGTCGTTAGTGTACATTTGTGGACATGTATGGATCATTGGCTGCCAGTGACTCTAGCACACCAGTAGAGAACTGCAGTTGGAGCAGTTGTTTTTACTTTCTCCGTGGCGAAGTTGAAGCAAAGCGGATCCATGAAACAACCCTCTTCACAACACATGACCTGAAGGCGCAATCCTAACTGGCCAGAGACCCAACTCGGAGCGTCTGCATCCCGACCGGTATGTGTACGTTGTTTTCATTGAGAGGCTACGTTTCTAAAACGAAGCTTATATTTCATGAATTGTAAATTAGGGCTGTTCTCTCCAATGAAACATCCCCTGTGTTTTCGCTCCGCTTAAAAAAAGGATTTTTTTTTTTTTTTTTTATATCCCATCAAATACTTAGTGGTTTTATATTCTCATGCATGGCCAGACACTGATTTCTCTCCTTAGCTTTGAGTATCATCTTTGTTTGAAAAGCTGAGCTTTTTTTTTTTTTTTACTCCAGTGACGTTTTCTAATTTACTTGTGGTAGTTTCAAATGGTGTACACCAAGTGGTTTTTGCCATGCTATGTCACCATTACAATTTCTTTAGCTTCTAAACAAATCTGTGAGCGTTTTAATCAGAGATAAAGCTGCCCTATGTGTGTTGAACTGTGAGTAAAGTATATGCACTTGCCTAACCAAACTCTTCTGTCAGTACCCTTCGTTTTTAGGATAAAGAAGGAACAGTTATTGGAAATGTTACCAAGTTTTAAATGCCATTTGTTGTATTCTTCACTTTCAAAGTTGAACTCCACGCGGAAAATGCGCCCTTGTTTTCATGAACACATACTGTAGCGTACCTCACCTTTCACAACACACGCGTCTCCAACCCGGGTTGGGGAGCTTTAAGTAGGTTACTTTGGCCGGTTGCTTTCGCTTACGGCCATACCACGCTGAACACGCCCGATCTCGTCCGATCTCGGAAGCTAAGCAGCGTCGGGCCTGGTTAGTACTTGGATGGGAGACCGCCTGGGAATACCAGGTGCCGTAAGCTTTTCTCTCCATCAGCCAGTGCAACTTTTTTTTTTTCAGGCTGTCTGTCTGTGCGTGCCTGCTCCCTAGTACGTAGATGTTCCAACCCCTTTGAATATTTGCTTCCTCCGTTTGAAAGCTAAATAAATAAATAAATAAATAAATAAATAAATAACTAAATGCATAGGTAGGAATTATAGGCTAAGCCAGCAACAGGTCGAACAAAATTGCACGAGTTGACTGTCAACAGTTGGCGGATTGGGGGAGTTTTAGTGCTTGTTTTCATCTGGAATGTTTAGCTTATTTTTTGGGGGTGACAGCTTTGTTTTCTATGTCCCTTTAGTTTTCACCGTTTTGTACAATTCCCGGTCTCGCTGTGTTCATTCGCCCAAGAGCTGCAAAGTCATTTTTTCAACACTGCCTGAGTATGGATAATAGCCTACAGTCTGCATGGCTGTCGACATCCCAGATATTGTGGTGTTTTCCTGAACAACTGTAGGTTACTCGTTTCAGGATGTCCGAGTAGAGCGAGTGACCAAAGTTCCTGTTTTTACGCACAGCGAATTGATATTTGAAAAGCTAATATCAGCGTGCTTCATGAAGTTTTGCTTGACAGCAGTTGCTACTACATAGCCTATGTTGTCGTATTAGATGCAGCATTCGATTGACGTGTGTCTACTATTACGTATAAGGCCTATATAAACCGTGCGCTAAGGAGAAGCGCTCATTCACGTCTCCGTCGCCGGAGGGAGCGCCACGCTTTCCGTCGTTAGTGTACATTTGTGGACATGTATGGATCATTGGCTGCCAGTGACTCTAGCACACCAGTAGAGAACTGCAGTTGGAGCAGTTGTTTTTACTTTCTCCGTGGCGAAGTTGAAGCAAAGCGGATCCATGAAACAACCCTCTTCACAACACATGACCTGAAGGCGCAATCCTAACTGGCCAGAGACCCAACTCGGAGCGTCTGCATCCCGACCGGTATGTGTACGTTGTTTTCATTGAGAGGCTACGTTTCTAAAACGAAGCTTATATTTCATGAATTGTAAATTAGGGTTGTTCTCTCCAATGAAACATCCCCTGTGTTTTCGCTCCGCTTAAAAAAAGGATTTTTTATTTTATTTTTTATATCCCATCAAATACTTAGTGGTTTTATATTCTCATGCATGGCCAGACACTGATTTCTCTCCTTAGCTTTGAGTATCATCTTTGTTTGAAAAGCTGAGCTTTTTTTTTTTTTTTACTCCAGTGACGTTTTCTAATTTACTTGTGGTAGTTTCAAATGGTGTACACCAAGTGGTTTTTGCCATGCTATGTCACCATTACAATTTCTTTAGCTTCTAAACAAATCTGTGAGCGTTTTAATCAGAGATAAAGCTGCCCTATGTGTGTTGAACTGTGAGTAAAGTATATGCACTTGCCTAACCAAACTCTTCTGTCAGTACCCTTCGTTTTTAGGATAAAGAAGGAACAGTTATTGGAAATGTTACCAAGTTTTAAATGCCATTTGTTGTATTCTTCACTTTCAAAGTTGAACTCCACGCGGAAAATGCGCCCTTGTTTTCATGAACACATACTGTAGCGTACCTCACCTTTCACAACACACGCGTCTCCAACCCGGGTTGGGGAGCTTTAAGTAGGTTACTTTGGCCGGTTGCTTTCGCTTACGGCCATACCACGCTGAACACGCCCGATCTCGTCCGATCTCGGAAGCTAAGCAGCGTCGGGCCTGGTTAGTACTTGGATGGGAGACCGCCTGGGAATACCAGGTGCCGTAAGCTTTTCTCTCCATCAGCCAGTGCAACTTTTTTTTTTTCAGGCTGTCTGTCTGTGCGTGCCTGCTCCCTAGTACGTAGATGTTCCAACCCCTTTGAATATTTGCTTCCTCCGTTTGAAAGCTAAATAAATAAATAAATAAATAAATAAATAACTAAATGCATAGGTAGGAAATATAGGCTAAGCCAGCAACAGGTCGAACAAAATTGCACGAGTTGACTGTCAACAGTTGGCGGATTGGGGGAGTTTTAGTGCTTGTTTTCATCTGGAATGTTTAGCTTATTTTTTGGGGGTGACAGCTTTGTTTTCTATGTCCCTTTAGTTTTCACCGTTTTGTACAATTCCCGGTCTCGCTGTGTTCATTCGCCCAAGAGCTGCAAAGTCATTTTTTCAACACTGCCTGAGTATGGATAATAGCCTACAGTCTGCATGGCTGTCGACATCCCAGATATTGTGGTGTTTTCCTGAACAACTGTAGGTTACTCGTTTCAGGATGTCCGAGTAGAGCGAGTGACCAAAGTTCCTGTTTTTATGCACAGCGAATTGATATTTGAAAAGCTAATATCAGCGTGCTTCATGAAGTTTTGCTTGACAGCAGTTGCTACTACATAGCCTATGTTGTCGTATTAGATGCAGCATTCGATTGACGTGTGTCTACTATTACGTATAAGGCCTATATAAACCGTGCGCTAAGGAGAAGCGCTCATTCACGTCTCCGTCGCCGGAGGGAGCGCCACGCTTTCCGTCGTTAGTGTACATTTGTGGACATGTATGGATCATTGGCTGCCAGTGACTCTAGCACACCAGTAGAGAACTGCAGTTGGAGCAGTTGTTTTTACTTTCTCCGTGGCGAAGTTGAAGCAAAGCGGATCCATGAAACAACCCTCTTCACAACACATGACCTGAAGGCGCAATCCTAACTGGCCAGAGACCCAACTCGGAGCGTCTGCATCCCGACCGGTATGTGTACGTTGTTTTCATTGAGAGGCTACGTTTCTAAAACGAAGCTTATATTTCATGAATTGTAAATTAGGGTTGTTCTCTCCAATGAAACATCCCCTGTGTTTTCGCTCCGCTTAAAAAAAGGATTTTTTATTTTATTTTTTATATCCCATCAAATACTTAGTGGTTTTATATTCTCATGCATGGCCAGACACTGATTTCTCTCCTTAGCTTTGAGTATCATCTTTGTTTGAAAAGCTGAGCTTTTTTTTTTTTTTTTACTCCAGTGACGTTTTCTAATTTACTTGTGGTAGTTTCAAATGGTGTACACCAAGTGGTTTTTGCCATGCTATGTCACCATTACAATTTCTTTAGCTTCTAAACAAATCTGTGAGCGTTTTAATCAGAGATAAAGCTGCCCTATGTGTGTTGAACTGTGAGTAAAGTATATGCACTTGCCTAACCAAACTCTTCTGTCAGTACCCTTCGTTTTTAGGATAAAGAAGGAACAGTTATTGGAAATGTTACCAAGTTTTAAATGCCATTTGTTGTATTCTTCACTTTCAAAGTTGAACTCCACGCGGAAAATGCGCCCTTGTTTTCATGAACACATACTGTAGCGTACCTCACCTTTCACAACACACGCGTCTCCAACCCGGGTTGGGGAGCTTTAAGTAGGTTACTTTGGCCGGTTGCTTTCGCTTACGGCCATACCACGCTGAACACGCCCGATCTCGTCCGATCTCGGAAGCTAAGCAGCGTCGGGCCTGGTTAGTACTTGGATGGGAGACCGCCTGGGAATACCAGGTGCCGTAAGCTTTTCTCTCCATCAGCCAGTGCAACTTTTTTTTTTTCAGGCTGTCTGTCTGTGCGTGCCTGCTCCCTAGTACGTAGATGTTCCAACCCCTTTGAATATTTGCTTCCTCCGTTTGAAAGCAAAATAAATAAATAAATAAATAAATAAATAACTAAATGCATAGGTAGGAAATATAGGCTAAGCCAGCAACAGGTCGAACAAAATTGCACGAGTTGACTGTCAACAGTTGGCGGATTGGGGGAGTTTTAGTGCTTGTTTTCATCTGGAATGTTTAGCTTATTTTTTGGGGGTGACAGCTTTGTTTTCTATGTCCCTTTAGTTTTCACCGTTTTGTACAATTCCCGGTCTCGCTGTGTTCATTCGCCCAAGAGCTGCAAAGTCATTTTTTCAACACTGCCTGAGTATGGATAATAGCCTACAGTCTGCATGGCTGTCGACATCCCAGATATTGTGGTGTTTTCCTGAACAACTGTAGGTTACTCGTTTCAGGATGTCCGAGTAGAGCGAGTGACCAAAGTTCCTGTTTTTATGCACAGCGAATTGATATTTGAAAAGCTAATATCAGCGTGCTTCATGAAGTTTTGCTTGACAGCAGTTGCTACTACATAGCCTATGTTGTCGTATTAGATGCAGCATTCGATTGACGTGTGTCTACTATTACGTATAAGGCCTATATAAACCGTGCGCTAAGGAGAAGCGCTCATTCACGTCTCCGTCGCCGGAGGGAGCGCCACGCTTTCCGTCGTTAGTGTACATTTGTGGACATGTATGGATCATTGGCTGCCAGTGACTCTAGCACACCAGTAGAGAACTGCAGTTGGAGCAGTTGTTTTTACTTTCTCCGTGGCGAAGTTGAAGCAAAGCGGATCCATGAAACAACCCTCTTCACAACACATGACCTGAAGGCGCAATCCTAACTGGCCAGAGACCCAACTCGGAGCGTCTGCATCCCGACCGGTATGTGTACGTTGTTTTCATTGAGAGGCTACGTTTCTAAAACGAAGCTTATATTTCATGAATTGTAAATTAGGGTTGTTCTCTCCAATGAAACATCCCCTGTGTTTTCGCTCCGCTTAAAAAAAGGATTTTTTATTTTATTTTTTATATCCCATCAAATACTTAGTGGTTTTATATTCTCATGCATGGCCAGACACTGATTTCTCTCCTTAGCTTTGAGTATCATCTTTGTTTGAAAAGCTGAGCTTTTTTTTTTTTTTTACTCCAGTGACGTTTTCTAATTTACTTGTGGTAGTTTCAAATGGTGTACACCAAGTGGTTTTTGCCATGCTATGTCACCATTACAATTTCTTTAGCTTCTAAACAAATCTGTGAGCGTTTTAATCAGAGATAAAGCTGCCCTATGTGTGTTGAACTGTGAGTAAAGTATATGCACTTGCCTAACCAAACTCTTCTGTCAGTACCCTTCGTTTTTAGGATAAAGAAGGAACAGTTATTGGAAATGTTACCAAGTTTTAAATGCCATTTGTTGTATTCTTCACTTTCAAAGTTGAACTCCACGCGGAAAATGCGCCCTTGTTTTCATGAACACATACTGTAGCGTACCTCACCTTTCACAACACACGCGTCTCCAACCCGGGTTGGGGAGCTTTAAGTAGGTTACTTTGGCCGGTTGCTTTCGCTTACGGCCATACCACGCTGAACACGCCCGATCTCGTCCGATCTCGGAAGCTAAGCAGCGTCGGGCCTGGTTAGTACTTGGATGGGAGACCGCCTGGGAATACCAGGTGCCGTAAGCTTTTCTCTCCATCAGCCAGTGCAACTTTTTTTTTTTCAGGCTGTCTGTCTGTGCGTGCCTGCTCCCTAGTACGTAGATGTTCCAACCCCTTTGAATATTTGCTTCCTCCGTTTGAAAGCTAAATAAATAAATAAATAAATAAATAAATAACTAAATGCATAGGTAGGAAATATAGGCTAAGCCAGCAACAGGTCGAACAAAATTGCACGAGTTGACTGTCAACAGTTGGCGGATTGGGGGAGTTTTAGTGCTTGTTTTCATCTGGAATGTTTAGCTTATTTTTTGGGGGTGACAGCTTTGTTTTCTATGTCCCTTTAGTTTTCACCGTTTTGTACAATTCCCGGTCTCGCTGTGTTCATTCGCCCAAGAGCTGCAAAGTCATTTTTTCAACACTGCCTGAGTATGGATAATAGCCTACAGTCTGCATGGCTGTCGACATCCCAGATATTGTGGTGTTTTCCTGAACAACTGTAGGTTACTCGTTTCAGGATGTCCGAGTAGAGCGAGTGACCAAAGTTCCTGTTTTTATGCACAGCGAATTGATATTTGAAAAGCTAATATCAGCGTGCTTCATGAAGTTTTGCTTGACAGCAGTTGCTACTACATAGCCTATGTTGTCGTATTAGATGCAGCATTCGATTGACGTGTGTCTACTATTACGTATAAGGCCTATATAAACCGTGCGCTAAGGAGAAGCGCTCATTCACGTCTCCGTCGCCGGAGGGAGCGCCACGCTTTCCGTCGTTAGTGTACATTTGTGGACATGTATGGATCATTGGCTGCCAGTGACTCTAGCACACCAGTAGAGAACTGCAGTTGGAGCAGTTGTTTTTACTTTCTCCGTGGCGAAGTTGAAGCAAAGCGGATCCATGAAACAACCCTCTTCACAACACATGACCTGAAGGCGCAATCCTAACTGGCCAGAGACCCAACTCGGAGCGTCTGCATCCCGACCGGTATGTGTACGTTGTTTTCATTGAGAGGCTACGTTTCTAAAACGAAGCTTATATTTCATGAATTGTAAATTAGGGTTGTTCTCTCCAATGAAACATCCCCTGTGTTTTCGCTCCGCTTAAAAAAAGGATTTTTTATTTTATTTTTTATATCCCATCAAATACTTAGTGGTTTTATATTCTCATGCATGGCCAGACACTGATTTCTCTCCTTAGCTTTGAGTATCATCTTTGTTTGAAAAGCTGAGCTTTTTTTTTTTTTTTTACTCCAGTGACGTTTTCTAATTTACTTGTGGTAGTTTCAAATGGTGTACACCAAGTGGTTTTTGCCATGCTATGTCACCATTACAATTTCTTTAGCTTCTAAACAAATCTGTGAGCGTTTTAATCAGAGATAAAGCTGCCCTATGTGTGTTGAACTGTGAGTAAAGTATATGCACTTGCCTAACCAAACTCTTCTGTCAGTACCCTTCGTTTTTAGGATAAAGAAGGAACAGTTATTGGAAATGTTACCAAGTTTTAAATGCCATTTGTTGTATTCTTCACTTTCAAAGTTGAACTCCACGCGGAAAATGCGCCCTTGTTTTCATGAACACATACTGTAGCGTACCTCACCTTTCACAACACACGCGTCTCCAACCCGGGTTGGGGAGCTTTAAGTAGGTTACTTTGGCCGGTTGCTTTCGCTTACGGCCATACCACGCTGAACACGCCCGATCTCGTCCGATCTCGGAAGCTAAGCAGCGTCGGGCCTGGTTAGTACTTGGATGGGAGACCGCCTGGGAATACCAGGTGCCGTAAGCTTTTCTCTCCATCAGCCAGTGCAACTTTTTTTTTTTCAGGCTGTCTGTCTGTGCGTGCCTGCTCCCTAGTACGTAGATGTTCCAACCCCTTTGAATATTTGCTTCCTCCGTTTGAAAGCAAAATAAATAAATAAATAAATAAATAAATAAATAACTAAATGCATAGGTAGGAAATATAGGCTAAGCCAGCAACAGGTCGAACAAAATTGCACGAGTTGACTGTCAACAGTTGGCGGATTGGGGGAGTTTTAGTGCTTGTTTTCATCTGGAATGTTTAGCTTATTTTTTGGGGGTGACAGCTTTGTTTTCTATGTCCCTTTAGTTTTCACCGTTTTGTACAATTCCCGGTCTCGCTGTGTTCATTCGCCCAAGAGCTGCAAAGTCATTTTTTCAACACTGCCTGAGTATGGATAATAGCCTACAGTCTGCATGGCTGTCGACATCCCAGATATTGTGGTGTTTTCCTGAACAACTGTAGGTTACTCGTTTCAGGATGTCCGAGTAGAGCGAGTGACCAAAGTTCCTGTTTTTATGCACAGCGAATTGATATTTGAAAAGCTAATATCAGCGTGCTTCATGAAGTTTTGCTTGACAGCAGTTGCTACTACATAGCCTATGTTGTCGTATTAGATGCAGCATTCGATTGACGTGTGTCTACTATTACGTATAAGGCCTATATAAACCGTGCGCTAAGGAGAAGCGCTCATTCACGTCTCCGTCGCCGGAGGGAGCGCCACGCTTTCCGTCGTTAGTGTACATTTGTGGACATGTATGGATCATTGGCTGCCAGTGACTCTAGCACACCAGTAGAGAACTGCAGTTGGAGCAGTTGTTTTTACTTTCTCCGTGGCGAAGTTGAAGCAAAGCGGATCCATGAAACAACCCTCTTCACAACACATGACCTGAAGGCGCAATCCTAACTGGCCAGAGACCCAACTCGGAGCGTCTGCATCCCGACCGGTATGTGTACGTTGTTTTCATTGAGAGGCTACGTTTCTAAAACGAAGCTTATATTTCATGAATTGTAAATTAGGGCTGTTCTCTCCAATGAAACATCCCCTGTGTTTTCGCTCCGCTTAAAAAAAGGATTTTTTTTTTTTTTTTTTATATCCCATCAAATACTTAGTGGTTTTATATTCTCATGCATGGCCAGACACTGATTTCTCTCCTTAGCTTTGAGTATCATCTTTGTTTGAAAAGCTGAGCTTTTTTTTTTTTTTTACTCCAGTGACGTTTTCTAATTTACTTGTGGTAGTTTCAAATGGTGTACACCAAGTGGTTTTTGCCATGCTATGTCACCATTACAATTTCTTTAGCTTCTAAACAAATCTGTGAGCGTTTTAATCAGAGATAAAGCTGCCCTATGTGTGTTGAACTGTGAGTAAAGTATATGCACTTGCCTAACCAAACTCTTCTGTCAGTACCCTTCGTTTTTAGGATAAAGAAGGAACAGTTATTGGAAATGTTACCAAGTTTTAAATGCCATTTGTTGTATTCTTCACTTTCAAAGTTGAACTCCACGCGGAAAATGCGCCCTTGTTTTCATGAACACATACTGTAGCGTACCTCACCTTTCACAACACACGCGTCTCCAACCCGGGTTGGGGAGCTTTAAGTAGGTTACTTTGGCCGGTTGCTTTCGCTTACGGCCATACCACGCTGAACACGCCCGATCTCGTCCGATCTCGGAAGCTAAGCAGCGTCGGGCCTGGTTAGTACTTGGATGGGAGACCGCCTGGGAATACCAGGTGCCGTAAGCTTTTCTCTCCATCAGCCAGTGCAACTTTTTTTTTTTCAGGCTGTCTGTCTGTGCGTGCCTGCTCCCTAGTACGTAGATGTTCCAACCACTTTGAATATTTGCTTCCTCCGTTTGAAAGCTAAATAAATAAATAAATAAATAAATAAATAACTAAATGCATAGGTAGGAATTATAGGCTAAGCCAGCAACAGGTCGAACAAAATTGCACGAGTTGACTGTCAACAGTTGGCGGATTGGGGGAGTTTTAGTGCTTGTTTTCATCTGGAATGTTTAGCTTATTTTTTGGGGGTGACAGCTTTGTTTTCTATGTCCCTTTAGTTTTCACCGTTTTGTACAATTCCCGGTCTCGCTGTGTTCATTCGCCCAAGAGCTGCAAAGTCATTTTTTCAACACTGCCTGAGTATGGATAATAGCCTACAGTCTGCATGGCTGTCGACATCCCAGATATTGTGGTGTTTTCCTGAACAACTGTAGGTTACTCGTTTCAGGATGTCCGAGTAGAGCGAGTGACCAAAGTTCCTGTTTTTACGCACAGCGAATTGATATTTGAAAAGCTAATATCAGCGTGCTTCATGAAGTTTTGCTTGACAGCAGTTGCTACTACATAGCCTATGTTGTCGTATTAGATGCAGCATTCGATTGACGTGTGTCTACTATTACGTATAAGGCCTATATAAACCGTGCGCTAAGGAGAAGCGCTCATTCACGTCTCCGTCGCCGGAGGGAGCGCCACGCTTTCCGTCGTTAGTGTACATTTGTGGACATGTATGGATCATTGGCTGCCAGTGACTCTAGCACACCAGTAGAGAACTGCAGTTGGAGCAGTTGTTTTTACTTTCTCCGTGGCGAAGTTGAAGCAAAGCGGATCCATGAAACAACCCTCTTCACAACACATGACCTGAAGGCGCAATCCTAACTGGCCAGAGACCCAACTCGGAGCGTCTGCATCCCGACCGGTATGTGTACGTTGTTTTCATTGAGAGGCTACGTTTCTAAAACGAAGCTTATATTTCATGAATTGTAAATTAGGGCTGTTCTCTCCAATGAAACATCCCCTGTGTTTTCGCTCCGCTTAAAAAAAGGATTTTTTATTTTATTTTTTATATCCCATCAAATACTTAGTGGTTTTATATTCTCATGCATGGCCAGACACTGATTTCTCTCCTTAGCTTTGAGTATCATCTTTGTTTGAAAAGCTGAGCTTTTTTTTTTTTTTTTTACTCCAGTGACGTTTTCTAATTTACTTGTGGTAGTTTCAAATGGTGTACACCAAGTGGTTTTTGCCATGCTATGTCACCATTACAATTTCTTTAGCTTCTAAACAAATCTGTGAGCGTTTTAATCAGAGATAAAGCTGCCCTATGTGTGTTGAACTGTGAGTAAAGTATATGCACTTGCCTAACCAAACTCTTCTGTCAGTACCCTTCGTTTTTAGGATAAAGAAGGAACAGTTATTGGAAATGTTACCAAGTTTTAAATGCCATTTGTTGTATTCTTCACTTTCAAAGTTGAACTCCACGCGGAAAATGCGCCCTTGTTTTCATGAACACATACTGTAGCGTACCTCACCTTTCACAACACACGCGTCTCCAACCCGGGTTGGGGAGCTTTAAGTAGGTTACTTTGGCCGGTTGCTTTCGCTTACGGCCATACCACGCTGAACACGCCCGATCTCGTCCGATCTCGGAAGCTAAGCAGCGTCGGGCCTGGTTAGTACTTGGATGGGAGACCGCCTGGGAATACCAGGTGCCGTAAGCTTTTCTCTCCATCAGCCAGTGCAACTTTTTTTTTTTCAGGCTGTCTGTCTGTGCGTGCCTGCTCCCTAGTACGTAGATGTTCCAACCACTTTGAATATTTGCTTCCTCCGTTTGAAAGCTAAATAAATAAATAAATAAATAAATAAATAACTAAATGCATAGGTAGGAATTATAGGCTAAGCCAGCAACAGGTCGAACAAAATTGCACGAGTTGACTGTCAACAGTTGGCGGATTGGGGGAGTTTTAGTGCTTGTTTTCATCTGGAATGTTTAGCTTATTTTTTGGGGGTGACAGCTTTGTTTTCTATGTCCCTTTAGTTTTCACCGTTTTGTACAATTCCCGGTCTCGCTGTGTTCATTCGCCCAAGAGCTGCAAAGTCATTTTTTCAACACTGCCTGAGTATGGATAATAGCCTACAGTCTGCATGGCTGTCGACATCCCAGATATTGTGGTGTTTTCCTGAACAACTGTAGGTTACTCGTTTCAGGATGTCCGAGTAGAGCGAGTGACCAAAGTTCCTGTTTTTACGCACAGCGAATTGATATTTGAAAAGCTAATATCAGCGTGCTTCATGAAGTTTTGCTTGACAGCAGTTGCTACTACATAGCCTATGTTGTCGTATTAGATGCAGCATTCGATTGACGTGTGTCTACTATTACGTATAAGGCCTATATAAACCGTGCGCTAAGGAGAAGCGCTCATTCACGTCTCCGTCGCCGGAGGGAGCGCCACGCTTTCCGTCGTTAGTGTACATTTGTGGACATGTATGGATCATTGGCTGCCAGTGACTCTAGCACACCAGTAGAGAACTGCAGTTGGAGCAGTTGTTTTTACTTTCTCCGTGGCGAAGTTGAAGCAAAGCGGATCCATGAAACAACCCTCTTCACAACACATGACCTGAAGGCGCAATCCTAACTGGCCAGAGACCCAACTCGGAGCGTCTGCATCCCGACCGGTATGTGTACGTTGTTTTCATTGAGAGGCTACGTTTCTAAAACGAAGCTTATATTTCATGAATTGTAAATTAGGGCTGTTCTCTCCAATGAAACATCCCCTGTGTTTTCGCTCCGCTTAAAAAAAGGATTTTTTATTTTATTTTTTATATCCCATCAAATACTTAGTGGTTTTATATTCTCATGCATGGCCAGACACTGATTTCTCTCCTTAGCTTTGAGTATCATCTTTGTTTGAAAAGCTGAGCTTTTTTTTTTTTTTTTTACTCCAGTGACGTTTTCTAATTTACTTGTGGTAGTTTCAAATGGTGTACACCAAGTGGTTTTTGCCATGCTATGTCACCATTACAATTTCTTTAGCTTCTAAACAAATCTGTGAGCGTTTTAATCAGAGATAAAGCTGCCCTATGTGTGTTGAACTGTGAGTAAAGTATATGCACTTGCCTAACCAAACTCTTCTGTCAGTACCCTTCGTTTTTAGGATAAAGAAGGAACAGTTATTGGAAATGTTACCAAGTTTTAAATGCCATTTGTTGTATTCTTCACTTTCAAAGTTGAACTCCACGCGGAAAATGCGCCCTTGTTTTCATGAACACATACTGTAGCGTACCTCACCTTTCACAACACACGCGTCTCCAACCCGGGTTGGGGAGCTTTAAGTAGGTTACTTTGGCCGGTTGCTTTCGCTTACGGCCATACCACGCTGAACACGCCCGATCTCGTCCGATCTCGGAAGCTAAGCAGCGTCGGGCCTGGTTAGTACTTGGATGGGAGACCGCCTGGGAATACCAGGTGCCGTAAGCTTTTCTCTCCATCAGCCAGTGCAACTTTTTTTTTTTCAGGCTGTCTGTCTGTGCGTGCCTGCTCCCTAGTACGTAGATGTTCCAACCCCTTTGAATATTTGCTTCCTCCGTTTGAAAGCAAAATAAATAAATAAATAAATAAATAAATAACTAAATGCATAGGTAGGAAATATAGGCTAAGCCAGCAACAGGTCGAACAAAATTGCACGAGTTGACTGTCAACAGTTGGCGGATTGGGGGAGTTTTAGTGCTTGTTTTCATCTGGAATGTTTAGCTTATTTTTTGGGGGTGACAGCTTTGTTTTCTATGTCCCTTTAGTTTTCACCGTTTTGTACAATTCCCGGTCTCGCTGTGTTCATTCGCCCAAGAGCTGCAAAGTCATTTTTTCAACACTGCCTGAGTATGGATAATAGCCTACAGTCTGCATGGCTGTCGACATCCCAGATATTGTGGTGTTTTCCTGAACAACTGTAGGTTACTCGTTTCAGGATGTCCGAGTAGAGCGAGTGACCAAAGTTCCTGTTTTTATGCACAGCGAATTGATATTTGAAAAGCTAATATCAGCGTGCTTCATGAAGTTTTGCTTGACAGCAGTTGCTACTACATAGCCTATGTTGTCGTATTAGATGCAGCATTCGATTGACGTGTGTCTACTATTACGTATAAGGCCTATATAAACCGTGCGCTAAGGAGAAGCGCTCATTCACGTCTCCGTCGCCGGAGGGAGCGCCACGCTTTCCGTCGTTAGTGTACATTTGTGGACATGTATGGATCATTGGCTGCCAGTGACTCTAGCACACCAGTAGAGAACTGCAGTTGGAGCAGTTGTTTTTACTTTCTCCGTGGCGAAGTTGAAGCAAAGCGGATCCATGAAACAACCCTCTTCACAACACATGACCTGAAGGCGCAATCCTAACTGGCCAGAGACCCAACTCGGAGCGTCTGCATCCCGACCGGTATGTGTACGTTGTTTTCATTGAGAGGCTACGTTTCTAAAACGAAGCTTATATTTCATGAATTGTAAATTAGGGCTGTTCTCTCCAATGAAACATCCCCTGTGTTTTCGCTCCGCTTAAAAAAAGGATTTTTTTTTTTTTTTTTTATATCCCATCAAATACTTAGTGGTTTTATATTCTCATGCATGGCCAGACACTGATTTCTCTCCTTAGCTTTGAGTATCATCTTTGTTTGAAAAGCTGAGCTTTTTTTTTTTTTTTACTCCAGTGACGTTTTCTAATTTACTTGTGGTAGTTTCAAATGGTGTACACCAAGTGGTTTTTGCCATGCTATGTCACCATTACAATTTCTTTAGCTTCTAAACAAATCTGTGAGCGTTTTAATCAGAGATAAAGCTGCCCTATGTGTGTTGAACTGTGAGTAAAGTATATGCACTTGCCTAACCAAACTCTTCTGTCAGTACCCTTCGTTTTTAGGATAAAGAAGGAACAGTTATTGGAAATGTTACCAAGTTTTAAATGCCATTTGTTGTATTCTTCACTTTCAAAGTTGAACTCCACGCGGAAAATGCGCCCTTGTTTTCATGAACACATACTGTAGCGTACCTCACCTTTCACAACACACGCGTCTCCAACCCGGGTTGGGGAGCTTTAAGTAGGTTACTTTGGCCGGTTGCTTTCGCTTACGGCCATACCACGCTGAACACGCCCGATCTCGTCCGATCTCGGAAGCTAAGCAGCGTCGGGCCTGGTTAGTACTTGGATGGGAGACCGCCTGGGAATACCAGGTGCCGTAAGCTTTTCTCTCCATCAGCCAGTGCAACTTTTTTTTTTTCAGGCTGTCTGTCTGTGCGTGCCTGCTCCCTAGTACGTAGATGTTCCAACCACTTTGAATATTTGCTTCCTCCGTTTGAAAGCTAAATAAATAAATAAATAAATAAATAAATAACTAAATGCATAGGTAGGAATTATAGGCTAAGCCAGCAACAGGTCGAACAAAATTGCACGAGTTGACTGTCAACAGTTGGCGGATTGGGGGAGTTTTAGTGCTTGTTTTCATCTGGAATGTTTAGCTTATTTTTTGGGGGTGACAGCTTTGTTTTCTATGTCCCTTTAGTTTTCACCGTTTTGTACAATTCCCGGTCTCGCTGTGTTCATTCGCCCAAGAGCTGCAAAGTCATTTTTTCAACACTGCCTGAGTATGGATAATAGCCTACAGTCTGCATGGCTGTCGACATCCCAGATATTGTGGTGTTTTCCTGAACAACTGTAGGTTACTCGTTTCAGGATGTCCGAGTAGAGCGAGTGACCAAAGTTCCTGTTTTTACGCACAGCGAATTGATATTTGAAAAGCTAATATCAGCGTGCTTCATGAAGTTTTGCTTGACAGCAGTTGCTACTACATAGCCTATGTTGTCGTATTAGATGCAGCATTCGATTGACGTGTGTCTACTATTACGTATAAGGCCTATATAAACCGTGCGCTAAGGAGAAGCGCTCATTCACGTCTCCGTCGCCGGAGGGAGCGCCACGCTTTCCGTCGTTAGTGTACATTTGTGGACATGTATGGATCATTGGCTGCCAGTGACTCTAGCACACCAGTAGAGAACTGCAGTTGGAGCAGTTGTTTTTACTTTCTCCGTGGCGAAGTTGAAGCAAAGCGGATCCATGAAACAACCCTCTTCACAACACATGACCTGAAGGCGCAATCCTAACTGGCCAGAGACCCAACTCGGAGCGTCTGCATCCCGACCGGTATGTGTACGTTGTTTTCATTGAGAGGCTACGTTTCTAAAACGAAGCTTATATTTCATGAATTGTAAATTAGGGCTGTTCTCTCCAATGAAACATCCCCTGTGTTTTCGCTCCGCTTAAAAAAAGGATTTTTTATTTTATTTTTTATATCCCATCAAATACTTAGTGGTTTTATATTCTCATGCATGGCCAGACACTGATTTCTCTCCTTAGCTTTGAGTATCATCTTTGTTTGAAAAGCTGAGCTTTTTTTTTTTTTTTTTACTCCAGTGACGTTTTCTAATTTACTTGTGGTAGTTTCAAATGGTGTACACCAAGTGGTTTTTGCCATGCTATGTCACCATTACAATTTCTTTAGCTTCTAAACAAATCTGTGAGCGTTTTAATCAGAGATAAAGCTGCCCTATGTGTGTTGAACTGTGAGTAAAGTATATGCACTTGCCTAACCAAACTCTTCTGTCAGTACCCTTCGTTTTTAGGATAAAGAAGGAACAGTTATTGGAAATGTTACCAAGTTTTAAATGCCATTTGTTGTATTCTTCACTTTCAAAGTTGAACTCCACGCGGAAAATGCGCCCTTGTTTTCATGAACACATACTGTAGCGTACCTCACCTTTCACAACACACGCGTCTCCAACCCGGGTTGGGGAGCTTTAAGTAGGTTACTTTGGCCGGTTGCTTTCGCTTACGGCCATACCACGCTGAACACGCCCGATCTCGTCCGATCTCGGAAGCTAAGCAGCGTCGGGCCTGGTTAGTACTTGGATGGGAGACCGCCTGGGAATACCAGGTGCCGTAAGCTTTTCTCTCCATCAGCCAGTGCAACTTTTTTTTTTTCAGGCTGTCTGTCTGTGCGTGCCTGCTCCCTAGTACGTAGATGTTCCAACCCCTTTGAATATTTGCTTCCTCCGTTTGAAAGCAAAATAAATAAATAAATAAATAAATAAATAAATAACTAAATGCATAGGTAGGAAATATAGGCTAAGCCAGCAACAGGTCGAACAAAATTGCACGAGTTGACTGTCAACAGTTGGCGGATTGGGGGAGTTTTAGTGCTTGTTTTCATCTGGAATGTTTAGCTTATTTTTTGGGGGTGACAGCTTTGTTTTCTATGTCCCTTTAGTTTTCACCGTTTTGTACAATTCCCGGTCTCGCTGTGTTCATTCGCCCAAGAGCTGCAAAGTCATTTTTTCAACACTGCCTGAGTATGGATAATAGCCTACAGTCTGCATGGCTGTCGACATCCCAGATATTGTGGTGTTTTCCTGAACAACTGTAGGTTACTCGTTTCAGGATGTCCGAGTAGAGCGAGTGACCAAAGTTCCTGTTTTTATGCACAGCGAATTGATATTTGAAAAGCTAATATCAGCGTGCTTCATGAAGTTTTGCTTGACAGCAGTTGCTACTACATAGCCTATGTTGTCGTATTAGATGCAGCATTCGATTGACGTGTGTCTACTATTACGTATAAGGCCTATATAAACCGTGCGCTAAGGAGAAGCGCTCATTCACGTCTCCGTCGCCGGAGGGAGCGCCACGCTTTCCGTCGTTAGTGTACATTTGTGGACATGTATGGATCATTGGCTGCCAGTGACTCTAGCACACCAGTAGAGAACTGCAGTTGGAGCAGTTGTTTTTACTTTCTCCGTGGCGAAGTTGAAGCAAAGCGGATCCATGAAACAACCCTCTTCACAACACATGACCTGAAGGCGCAATCCTAACTGGCCAGAGACCCAACTCGGAGCGTCTGCATCCCGACCGGTATGTGTACGTTGTTTTCATTGAGAGGCTACGTTTCTAAAACGAAGCTTATATTTCATGAATTGTAAATTAGGGCTGTTCTCTCCAATGAAACATCCCCTGTGTTTTCGCTCCGCTTAAAAAATGGATTTTTTTTTTTTTTTTTTATATCCCATCAAATACTTAGTGGTTTTATATTCTCATGCATGGCCAGACACTGATTTCTCTCCTTAGCTTTGAGTATCATCTTTGTTTGAAAAGCTGAGCTTTTTTTTTTTTTTTACTCCAGTGACGTTTTCTAATTTACTTGTGGTAGTTTCAAATGGTGTACACCAAGTGGTTTTTGCCATGCTATGTCACCATTACAATTTCTTTAGCTTCTAAACAAATCTGTGAGCGTTTTAATCAGAGATAAAGCTGCCCTATGTGTGTTGAACTGTGAGTAAAGTATATGCACTTGCCTAACCAAACTCTTCTGTCAGTACCCTTCGTTTTTAGGATAAAGAAGGAACAGTTATTGGAAATGTTACCAAGTTTTAAATGCCATTTGTTGTATTCTTCACTTTCAAAGTTGAACTCCACGCGGAAAATGCGCCCTTGTTTTCATGAACACATACTGTAGCGTACCTCACCTTTCACAACACACGCGTCTCCAACCCGGGTTGGGGAGCTTTAAGTAGGTTACTTTGGCCGGTTGCTTTCGCTTACGGCCATACCACGCTGAACACGCCCGATCTCGTCCGATCTCGGAAGCTAAGCAGCGTCGGGCCTGGTTAGTACTTGGATGGGAGACCGCCTGGGAATACCAGGTGCCGTAAGCTTTTCTCTCCATCAGCCAGTGCAACTTTTTTTTTTTCAGGCTGTCTGTCTGTGCGTGCCTGCTCCCTAGTACGTAGATGTTCCAACCCCTTTGAATATTTGCTTCCTCCGTTTGAAAGCAAAATAAATAAATAAATAAATAAATAAATAAATAAATGCATAGGTAGGAAATATAGGCTAAGCCAGCAACAGGTCGAACAAAATTGCACGAGTTGACTGTCAACAGTTGGCGGATTGGGGGAGTTTTAGTGCTTGTTTTCATCTGGAATGTTTAGCTTATTTTTTGGGGGTGACAGCTTTGTTTTCTATGTCCCTTTAGTTTTCACCGTTTTGTACAATTCCCGGTCTCGCTGTGTTCATTCGCCCAAGAGCTGCAAAGTCATTTTTTCAACACTGCCTGAGTATGGATAATAGCCTACAGTCTGCATGGCTGTCGACATCCCAGATATTGTGGTGTTTTCCTGAACAACTGTAGGTTACTCGTTTCAGGATGTCCGAGTAGAGCGAGTGACCAAAGTTCCTGTTTTTATGCACAGCGAATTGATATTTGAAAAGCTAATATCAGCGTGCTTCATGAAGTTTTGCTTGACAGCAGTTGCTACTACATAGCCTATGTTGTCGTATTAGATGCAGCATTCGATTGACGTGTGTCTACTATTACGTATAAGGCCTATATAAACCGTGCGCTAAGGAGAAGCGCTCATTCACGTCTCCGTCGCCGGAGGGAGCGCCACGCTTTCCGTCGTTAGTGTACATTTGTGGACATGTATGGATCATTGGCTGCCAGTGACTCTAGCACACCAGTAGAGAACTGCAGTTGGAGCAGTTGTTTTTACTTTCTCCGTGGCGAAGTTGAAGCAAAGCGGATCCATGAAACAACCCTCTTCACAACACATGACCTGAAGGCGCAATCCTAACTGGCCAGGGACCCAACTCGGAGCGTCTGCATCCCGACCGGTATGTGTACGTTGTTTTCATTGAGAGGCTACGTTTCTAAAACGAAGCTTATATTTCATGAATTGTAAATTAGGGCTGTTCTCTCCAATGAAACATCCCCTGTGTTTTCGCTCCGCTTAAAAAAAGGATTTTTTATTTTATTTTTTATATCCCATCAAATACTTAGTGGTTTTATATTCTCATGCATGGCCAGACACTGATTTCTCTCCTTAGCTTTGAGTATCATCTTTGTTTGAAAAGCTGAGCTTTTTTTTTTTTTTTTACTCCAGTGACGTTTTCTAATTTACTTGTGGTAGTTTCAAATGGTGTACACCAAGTGGTTTTTGCCATGCTATGTCACCATTACAATTTCTTTAGCTTCTAAACAAATCTGTGAGCGTTTTAATCAGAGATAAAGCTGCCCTATGTGTGTTGAACTGTGAGTAAAGTATATGCACTTGCCTAACCAAACTCTTCTGTCAGTACCCTTCGTTTTTAGGATAAAGAAGGAACAGTTATTGGAAATGTTACCAAGTTTTAAATGCCATTTGTTGTATTCTTCACTTTCAAAGTTGAACTCCACGCGGAAAATGCGCCCTTGTTTTCATGAACACATACTGTAGCGTACCTCACCTTTCACAACACACGCGTCTCCAACCCGGGTTGGGGAGCTTTAAGTAGGTTACTTTGGCCGGTTGCTTTCGCTTACGGCCATACCACGCTGAACACGCCCGATCTCGTCCGATCTCGGAAGCTAAGCAGCGTCGGGCCTGGTTAGTACTTGGATGGGAGACCGCCTGGGAATACCAGGTGCCGTAAGCTTTTCTCTCCATCAGCCAGTGCAACTTTTTTTTTTTCAGGCTGTCTGTCTGTGCGTGCCTGCTCCCTAGTACGTAGATGTTCCAACCCCTTTGAATATTTGCTTCCTCCGTTTGAAAGCAAAATAAATAAATAAATAAATAAATAAATAAATAAATGCATAGGTAGGAAATATAGGCTAAGCCAGCAACAGGTCGAACAAAATTGCACGAGTTGACTGTCAACAGTTGGCGGATTGGGGGAGTTTTAGTGCTTGTTTTCATCTGGAATGTTTAGCTTATTTTTTGGGGGTGACAGCTTTGTTTTCTATGTCCCTTTAGTTTTCACCGTTTTGTACAATTCCCGGTCTCGCTGTGTTCATTCGCCCAAGAGCTGCAAAGTCATTTTTTCAACACTGCCTGAGTATGGATAATAGCCTACAGTCTGCATGGCTGTCGACATCCCAGATATTGTGGTGTTTTCCTGAACAACTGTAGGTTACTCGTTTCAGGATGTCCGAGTAGAGCGAGTGACCAAAGTTCCTGTTTTTACGCACAGCGAATTGATATTTGAAAAGCTAATATCAGCGTGCTTCATGAAGTTTTGCTTGACAGCAGTTGCTACTACATAGCCTATGTTGTCGTATTAGATGCAGCATTCGATTGACGTGTGTCTACTATTACGTATAAGGCCTATATAAACCGTGCGCTAAGGAGAAGCGCTCATTCACGTCTCCGTCGCCGGAGGGAGCGCCACGCTTTCCGTCGTTAGTGTACATTTGTGGACATGTATGGATCATTGGCTGCCAGTGACTCTAGCACACCAGTAGAGAACTGCAGTTGGAGCAGTTGTTTTTACTTTCTCCGTGGCGAAGTTGAAGCAAAGCGGATCCATGAAACAACCCTCTTCACAACACATGACCTGAAGGCGCAATCCTAACTGGCCAGAGACCCAACTCGGAGCGTCTGCATCCCGACCGGTATGTGTACGTTGTTTTCATTGAGAGGCTACGTTTCTAAAACGAAGCTTATATTTCATGAATTGTAAATTAGGGTTGTTCTCTCCAATGAAACATCCCCTGTGTTTTCGCTCCGCTTAAAAAAAGGATTTTTTATTTTATTTTTTATATCCCATCAAATACTTAGTGGTTTTATATTCTCATGCATGGCCAGACACTGATTTCTCTCCTTAGCTTTGAGTATCATCTTTGTTTGAAAAGCTGAGCTTTTTTTTTTTTTTTTACTCCAGTGACGTTTTCTAATTTACTTGTGGTA
The DNA here is from genome assembly GCF_963854185.1 of Sardina pilchardus. Lineage (NCBI taxonomy): Eukaryota > Metazoa > Chordata > Actinopteri > Clupeiformes > Clupeidae > Sardina > Sardina pilchardus. Next base: position 776,031 of record NC_085010.1, on the reverse strand, counting down.
GTTTCAAATGGTGTACACCAAGTGGTTTTTGCCATGCTATGTCACCATTACAATTTCTTTAGCTTCTAAACAAATCTGTGAGCGTTTTAATCAGAGATAAAGCTGCCCTATGTGTGTTGAACTGTGAGTAAAGTATATGCACTTGCCTAACCAAACTCTTCTGTCAGTACCCTTCGTTTTTAGGATAAAGAAGGAACAGTTATTGGAAATGTTACCAAGTTTTAAATGCCATTTGTTGTATTCTTCACTTTCAAAGTTGAACTCCACGCGGAAAATGCGCCCTTGTTTTCATGAACACATACTGTAGCGTACCTCACCTTTCACAACACACGCGTCTCCAACCCGGGTTGGGGAGCTTTAAGTAGGTTACTTTGGCCGGTTGCTTTCGCTTACGGCCATACCACGCTGAACACGCCCGATCTCGTCCGATCTCGGAAGCTAAGCAGCGTCGGGCCTGGTTAGTACTTGGATGGGAGACCGCCTGGGAATACCAGGTGCCGTAAGCTTTTCTCTCCATCAGCCAGTGCAACTTTTTTTTTTTCAGGCTGTCTGTCTGTGCGTGCCTGCTCCCTAGTACGTAGATGTTCCAACCCCTTTGAATATTTGCTTCCTCCGTTTGAAAGCAAAATAAATAAATAAATAAATAAATAAATAACTAAATGCATAGGTAGGAAATATAGGCTAAGCCAGCAACAGGTCGAACAAAATTGCACGAGTTGACTGTCAACAGTTGGCGGATTGGGGGAGTTTTAGTGCTTGTTTTCATCTGGAATGTTTAGCTTATTTTTTGGGGGTGACAGCTTTGTTTTCTATGTCCCTTTAGTTTTCACCGTTTTGTACAATTCCCGGTCTCGCTGTGTTCATTCGCCCAAGAGCTGCAAAGTCATTTTTTCAACACTGCCTGAGTATGGATAATAGCCTACAGTCTGCATGGCTGTCGACATCCCAGATATTGTGGTGTTTTCCTGAACAACTGTAGGTTACTCGTTTCAGGATGTCCGAGTAGAGCGAGTGACCAAAGTTCCTGTTTTTACGCACAGCGAATTGATATTTGAAAAGCTAATATCAGCGTGCTTCATGAAGTTTTGCTTGACAGCAGTTGCTACTACATAGCCTATGTTGTCGTATTAGATGCAGCATTCGATTGACGTGTGTCTACTATTACGTATAAGGCCTATATAAACCGTGCGCTAAGGAGAAGCGCTCATTCACGTCTCCGTCGCCGGAGGGAGCGCCACGCTTTCCGTCGTTAGTGTACATTTGTGGACATGTATGGATCATTGGCTGCCAGTGACTCTAGCACACCAGTAGAGAACTGCAGTTGGAGCAGTTGTTTTTACTTTCTCCGTGGCGAAGTTGAAGCAAAGCGGATCCATGAAACAACCCTCTTCACAACACATGACCTGAAGGCGCAATCCTAACTGGCCAGAGACCCAACTCGGAGCGTCTGCATCCCTACCGGTATGTGTACGTTGTTTTCATTGAGAGGCTACGTTTCTAAAACGAAGCTTATATTTCATGAATTGTAAATTAGGGTTGTTCTCTCCAATGAAACATCCCCTGTGTTTTCGCTCCGCTTAAAAAAAGGATTTTTTATTTTATTTTTTATATCCCATCAAATACTTAGTGGTTTTATATTCTCATGCATGGCCAGACACTGATTTCTCTCCTTAGCTTTGAGTATCATCTTTGTTTGAAAAGCTGAGCTTTTTTTTTTTTTTTACTCCAGTGACGTTTTCTAATTTACTTGTGGTAGTTTCAAATGGTGTACACCAAGTGGTTTTTGCCATGCTATGTCACCATTACAATTTCTTTAGCTTCTAAACAAATCTGTGAGCGTTTTAATCAGAGATAAAGCTGCCCTATGTGTGTTGAACTGTGAGTAAAGTATATGCACTTGCCTAACCAAACTCTTCTGTCAGTACCCTTCGTTTTTAGGATAAAGAAGGAACAGTTATTGGAAATGTTACCAAGTTTTAAATGCCATTTGTTGTATTCTTCACTTTCAAAGTTGAACTCCACGCGGAAAATGCGCCCTTGTTTTCATGAACACATACTGTAGCGTACCTCACCTTTCACAACACACGCGTCTCCAACCCGGGTTGGGGAGCTTTAAGTACGTTACTTTGGCCGGTTGCTTTCGCTTACGGCCATACCACGCTGAACACGCCCGATCTCGTCCGATCTCGGAAGCTAAGCAGCGTCGGGCCTGGTTAGTACTTGGATGGGAGACCGCCTGGGAATACCAGGTGCCGTAAGCTTTTCTCTCCATCAGCCAGTGCAACTTTTTTTTTTTCAGGCTGTCTGTCTGTGCGTGCCTGCTCCCTAGTACGTAGATGTTCCAACCCCTTTGAATATTTGCTTCCTCCGTTTGAAAGCTAAATAAATAAATAAATAAATAAATAAATAAATAACTAAATGCATAGGTAGGAAATATAGGCTAAGCCAGCAACAGGTCGAACAAAATTGCACGAGTTGACTGTCAACAGTTGGCGGATTGGGGGAGTTTTAGTGCTTGTTTTCATCTGGAATGTTTAGCTTATTTTTTGGGGGTGACAGCTTTGTTTTCTATGTCCCTTTAGTTTTCACCGTTTTGTACAATTCCCGGTCTCGCTGTGTTCATTCGCCCAAGAGCTGCAAAGTCATTTTTTCAACACTGCCTGAGTATGGATAATAGCCTACAGTCTGCATGGCTGTCGACATCCCAGATATTGTGGTGTTTTCCTGAACAACTGTAGGTTACTCGTTTCAGGATGTCCGAGTAGAGCGAGTGACCAAAGTTCCTGTTTTTATGCACAGCGAATTGATATTTGAAAGGCTAATATCAGCGTGCTTCATGAAGTTTTGCTTGACAGCAGTTGCTACTACATAGCCTATGTTGTCGTATTAGATGCAGCATTCGATTGACGTGTGTCTACTATTACGTATAAGGCCTATATAAACCGTGCGCTAAGGAGAAGCGCTCATTCACGTCTCCGTCGCCGGAGGGAGCGCCACGCTTTCCGTCGTTAGTGTACATTTGTGGACATGTATGGATCATTGGCTGCCAGTGACTCTAGCACACCAGTAGAGAACTGCAGTTGGAGCAGTTGTTTTTACTTTCTCCGTGGCGAAGTTGAAGCAAAGCGGATCCATGAAACAACCCTCTTCACAACACATGACCTGAAGGCGCAATCCTAACTGGCCAGAGACCCAACTCGGAGCGTCTGCATCCCGACCGGTATGTGTACGTTGTTTTCATTGAGAGGCTACGTTTCTAAAACGAAGCTTATATTTCATGAATTGTAAATTAGGGCTGTTCTCTCCAATGAAACATCCCCTGTGTTTTCGCTCCGCTTAAAAAAAGGATTTTTTTTTTTTTTTTTTATATCCCATCAAATACTTAGTGGTTTTATATTCTCATGCATGGCCAGACACTGATTTCTCTCCTTAGCTTTGAGTATCATCTTTGTTTGAAAAGCTGAGCTTTTTTTTTTTTTTTACTCCAGTGACGTTTTCTAATTTACTTGTGGTAGTTTCAAATGGTGTACACCAAGTGGTTTTTGCCATGCTATGTCACCATTACAATTTCTTTAGCTTCTAAACAAATCTGTGAGCGTTTTAATCAGAGATAAAGCTGCCCTATGTGTGTTGAACTGTGAGTAAAGTATATGCACTTGCCTAACCAAACTCTTCTGTCAGTACCCTTCGTTTTTAGGATAAAGAAGGAACAGTTATTGGAAATGTTACCAAGTTTTAAATGCCATTTGTTGTATTCTTCACTTTCAAAGTTGAACTCCACGCGGAAAATGCGCCCTTGTTTTCATGAACACATACTGTAGCGTACCTCACCTTTCACAACACACGCGTCTCCAACCCGGGTTGGGGAGCTTTAAGTAGGTTACTTTGGCCGGTTGCTTTCGCTTACGGCCATACCACGCTGAACACGCCCGATCTCGTCCGATCTCGGAAGCTAAGCAGCGTCGGGCCTGGTTAGTACTTGGATGGGAGACCGCCTGGGAATACCAGGTGCCGTAAGCTTTTCTCTCCATCAGCCAGTGCAACTTTTTTTTTTTCAGGCTGTCTGTCTGTGCGTGCCTGCTCCCTAGTACGTAGATGTTCCAACCCCTTTGAATATTTGCTTCCTCCGTTTGAAAGCAAAATAAATAAATAAATAAATAAATAAATAAATAAATGCATAGGTAGGAAATATAGGCTAAGCCAGCAACAGGTCGAACAAAATTGCACGAGTTGACTGTCAACAGTTGGCGGATTGGGGGAGTTTTAGTGCTTGTTTTCATCTGGAATGTTTAGCTTATTTTTTGGGGGTGACAGCTTTGTTTTCTATGTCCCTTTAGTTTTCACCGTTTTGTACAATTCCCGGTCTCGCTGTGTTCATTCGCCCAAGAGCTGCAAAGTCATTTTTTCAACACTGCCTGAGTATGGATAATAGCCTACAGTCTGCATGGCTGTCGACATCCCAGATATTGTGGTGTTTTCCTGAACAACTGTAGGTTACTCGTTTCAGGATGTCCGAGTAGAGCGAGTGACCAAAGTTCCTGTTTTTATGCACAGCGAATTGATATTTGAAAAGCTAATATCAGCGTGCTTCATGAAGTTTTGCTTGACAGCAGTTGCTACTACATAGCCTATGTTGTCGTATTAGATGCAGCATTCGATTGACGTGTGTCTACTATTACGTATAAGGCCTATATAAACCGTGCGTTAAGGAGAAGCGCTCATTCACGTCTCCGTCGCCGGAGGGAGCGCCACGCTTTCCGTCGTTAGTGTACATTTGTGGACATGTATGGATCATTGGCTGCCAGTGACTCTAGCACACCAGTAGAGAACTGCAGTTGGAGCAGTTGTTTTTACTTTCTCCGTGGCGAAGTTGAAGCAAAGCGGATCCATGAAACAACCCTCTTCACAACACATGACCTGAAGGCGCAATCCTAACTGGCCAGAGACCCAACTCGGAGCGTCTGCATCCCGACCGGTATATGTACGTTGTTTTCATTGAGAGGCTACGTTTCTAAAACGAAGCTTATATTTCATGAATTGTAAATTAGGGCTGTTCTCTCCAATGAAACATCCCCTGTGTTTTCGCTCCGCTTAAAAAAAGGATTTTTTTTTTTTTTTTTATATCCCATCAAATACTTAGTGGTTTTATATTCTCATGCATGGCCAGACACTGATTTCTCTCCTTAGCTTTGAGTATCATCTTTGTTTGAAAAGCTGAGCTTTTTTTTTTTTTTTACTCCAGTGACGTTTTCTAATTTACTTGTGGTAGTTTCAAATGGTGTACACCAAGTGGTTTTTGCCATGCTATGTCACCATTACAATTTCTTTAGCTTCTAAACAAATCTGTGAGCGTTTTAATCAGAGATAAAGCTGCCCTATGTGTGTTGAACTGTGAGTAAAGTATATGCACTTGCCTAACCAAACTCTTCTGTCAGTACCCTTCGTTTTTAGGATAAAGAAGGAACAGTTATTGGAAATGTTACCAAGTTTTAAATGCCATTTGTTGTATTCTTCACTTTCAAAGTTGAACTCCACGCGGAAAATGCGCCCTTGTTTTCATGAACACATACTGTAGCGTACCTCACCTTTCACAACACACGCGTCTCCAACCCGGGTTGGGGAGCTTTAAGTAGGTTACTTTGGCCGGTTGCTTTCGCTTACGGCCATACCACGCTGAACACGCCCGATCTCGTCCGATCTCGGAAGCTAAGCAGCGTCGGGCCTGGTTAGTACTTGGATGGGAGACCGCCTGGGAATACCAGGTGCCGTAAGCTTTTCTCTCCATCAGCCAGTGCAACTTTTTTTTTTTCAGGCTGTCTGTCTGTGCGTGCCTGCTCCCTAGTACGTAGATGTTCCAACCCCTTTGAATATTTGCTTCCTCCGTTTGAAAGCAAAATAAATAAATAAATAAATAAATAAATAAATAAATGCATAGGTAGGAAATATAGGCTAAGCCAGCAACAGGTCGAACAAAATTGCACGAGTTGACTGTCAACAGTTGGCGGATTGGGGGAGTTTTAGTGCTTGTTTTCATCTGGAATGTTTAGCTTATTTTTTGGGGGTGACAGCTTTGTTTTCTATGTCCCTTTAGTTTTCACCGTTTTGTACAATTCCCGGTCTCGCTGTGTTCATTCGCCCAAGAGCTGCAAAGTCATTTTTTCAACACTGCCTGAGTATGGATAATAGCCTACAGTCTGCATGGCTGTCGACATCCCAGATATTGTGGTGTTTTCCTGAACAACTGTAGGTTACTCGTTACAGGATGTCCGAGTAGAGCGAGTGACCAAAGTTCCTGTTTTTACGCACAGCGAATTGATATTTGAAAAGCTAATATCAGCGTGCTTCATGAAGTTTTGCTTGACAGCAGTTGCTACTACATAGCCTATGTTGTCGTATTAGATGCAGCATTCGATTGACGTGTGTCTACTATTACGTATAAGGCCTATATAAACCGTGCGCTAAGGAGAAGCGCTCATTCACGTCTCCGTCGCCGGAGGGAGCGCCACGCTTTCCGTCGTTAGTGTACATTTGTGGACATGTATGGATCATTGGCTGCCAGTGACTCTAGCACACCAGTAGAGAACTGCAGTTGGAGCAGTTGTTTTTACTTTCTCCGTGGCGAAGTTGAAGCAAAGCGGATCCATGAAACAACCCTCTTCACAACACATGACCTGAAGGCGCAATCCTAACTGGCCAGAGACCCAACTCGGAGCGTCTGCATCCCGACCGGTATGTGTACGTTGTTTTCATTGAGAGGCTACGTTTCTAAAACGAAGCTTATATTTCATGAATTGTAAATTAGGGTTGTTCTCTCCAATGAAACATCCCCTGTGTTTTCGCTCCGCTTAAAAAAAGGATTTTTTATTTTATTTTTTATATCCCATCAAATACTTAGTGGTTTTATATTCTCATGCATGGCCAGACACTGATTTCTCTCCTTAGCTTTGAGTATCATCTTTGTTTGAAAAGCTGAGCTTTTTTTTTTTTTTTTACTCCAGTGACGTTTTCTAATTTACTTGTGGTAGTTTCAAATGGTGTACACCAAGTGGTTTTTGCCATGCTATGTCACCATTACAATTTCTTTAGCTTCTAAACAAATCTGTGAGCGTTTTAATCAGAGATAAAGCTGCCCTATGTGTGTTGAACTGTGAGTAAAGTATATGCACTTGCCTAACCAAACTCTTCTGTCAGTACCCTTCGTTTTTAGGATAAAGAAGGAACAGTTATTGGAAATGTTACCAAGTTTTAAATGCCATTTGTTGTATTCTTCACTTTCAAAGTTGAACTCCACGCGGAAAATGCGCCCTTGTTTTCATGAACACATACTGTAGCGTACCTCACCTTTCACAACACACGCGTCTCCAACCCGGGTTGGGGAGCTTTAAGTAGGTTACTTTGGCCGGTTGCTTTCGCTTACGGCCATACCACGCTGAACACGCCCGATCTCGTCCGATCTCGGAAGCTAAGCAGCGTCGGGCCTGGTTAGTACTTGGATGGGAGACCGCCTGGGAATACCAGGTGCCGTAAGCTTTTCTCTCCATCAGCCAGTGCAACTTTTTTTTTTTCAGGCTGTCTGTCTGTGCGTGCCTGCTCCCTAGTACGTAGATGTTCCAACCCCTTTGAATATTTGCTTCCTCCGTTTGAAAGCTAAATAAATAAATAAATAAATAAATAAATAACTAAATGCATAGGTAGGAAATATAGGCTAAGCCAGCAACAGGTCGAACAAAATTGCACGAGTTGACTGTCAACAGTTGGCGGATTGGGGGAGTTTTAGTGCTTGTTTTCATCTGGAATGTTTAGCTTATTTTTTTGGGGTGACAGCTTTGTTTTCTATGTCCCTTTAGTTTTCACCGTTTTGTACAATTCCCGGTCTCGCTGTGTTCATTCGCCCAAGAGCTGCAAAGTCATTTTTTCAACACTGCCTGAGTATGGATAATAGCCTACAGTCTGCATGGCTGTCGACATCCCAGATATTGTGGTGTTTTCCTGAACAACTGTAGGTTACTCGTTTCAGGATGTCCGAGTAGAGCGAGTGACCAAAGTTCCTGTTTTTACGCACAGCGAATTGATATTTGAAAAGCTAATATCAGCGTGCTTCATGAAGTTTTGCTTGACAGCAGTTGCTACTACATAGCCTATGTTGTCGTATTAGATGCAGCATTCGATTGACGTGTGTCTACTATTACGTATAAGGCCTATATAAACCGTGCGCTAAGGAGAAGCGCTCATTCACGTCTCCGTCGCCGGAGGGAGCGCCACGCTTTCCGTCGTTAGTGTACATTTGTGGACATGTATGGATCATTGGCTGCCAGTGACTCTAGCACACCAGTAGAGAACTGCAGTTGGAGCAGTTGTTTTTACTTTCTCCGTGGCGAAGTTGAAGCAAAGCGGATCCATGAAACAACCCTCTTCACAACACATGACCTGAAGGCGCAATCCTAACTGGCCAGAGACCCAACTCGGAGCGTCTGCATCCCGACCGGTATGTGTACGTTGTTTTCATTGAGAGGCTACGTTTCTAAAACGAAGCTTATATTTCATGAATTGTAAATTAGGGTTGTTCTCTCCAATGAAACATCCCCTGTGTTTTCGCTCCGCTTAAAAAAAGGATTTTTTTTTTTTTTTTTTATATCCCATCAAATACTTAGTGGTTTTATATTCTCATGCATGGCCAGACACTGATTTCTCTCCTTAGCTTTGAGTATCATCTTTGTTTGAAAAGCTGAGCTTTTTTTTTTTTTTTACTCCAGTGACGTTTTCTAATTTACTTGTGGTAGTTTCAAATGGTGTACACCAAGTGGTTTTTGCCATGCTATGTCACCATTACAATTTCTTTAGCTTCTAAACAAATCTGTGAGCGTTTTAATCAGAGATAAAGCTGCCCTATGTGTGTTGAACTGTGAGTAAAGTATATGCACTTGCCTAACCAAACTCTTCTGTCAGTACCCTTCGTTTTTAGGATAAAGAAGGAACAGTTATTGGAAATGTTACCAAGTTTTAAATGCCATTTGTTGTATTCTTCACTTTCAAAGTTGATCTCCACGCGGAAAATGCGCCCTTGTTTTCATGAACACATACTGTAGCGTACCTCACCTTTCACAACACACGCGTCTCCAACCCGGGTTGGGGAGCTTTAAGTAGGTTACTTTGGCCGGTTGCTTTCGCTTACGGCCATACCACGCTGAACACGCCCGATCTCGTCCGATCTCGGAAGCTAAGCAGCGTCGGGCCTGGTTAGTACTTGGATGGGAGACCGCCTGGGAATACCAGGTGCCGTAAGCTTTTCTCTCCATCAGCCAGTGCAACTTTTTTTTTTTCAGGCTGTCTGTCTGTGCGTGCCTGCTCCCTAGTACGTAGATGTTCCAACCCCTTTGAATATTTGCTTCCTCCGTTTGAAAGCAAAATAAATAAATAAATAAATAAATAAATAAATAAATGCATAGGTAGGAAATATAGGCTAAGCCAGCAACAGGTCGAACAAAATTGCACGAGTTGACTGTCAACAGTTGGCGGATTGGGGGAGTTTTAGTGCTTGTTTTCATCTGGAATGTTTAGCTTATTTTTTGGGGGTGACAGCTTTGTTTTCTATGTCCCTTTAGTTTTCACCGTTTTGTACAATTCCCGGTCTCGCTGTGTTCATTCGCCCAAGAGCTGCAAAGTCATTTTTTCAACACTGCCTGAGTATGGATAATAGCCTACAGTCTGCATGGCTGTCGACATCCCAGATATTGTGGTGTTTTCCTGAACAACTGTAGGTTACTCGTTTCAGGATGTCCGAGTAGAGCGAGTGACCAAAGTTCCTGTTTTTACGCACAGCGAATTGATATTTGAAAAGCTAATATCAGCGTGCTTCATGAAGTTTTGCTTGACAGCAGTTGCTACTACATAGCCTATGTTGTCGTATTAGATGCAGCATTCGATTGACGTGTGTCTACTATTACGTATAAGGCCTATATAAACCGTGCGCTAAGGAGAAGCGCTCATTCACGTCTCCGTCGCCGGAGGGAGCGCCACGCTTTCCGTCGTTAGTGTACATTTGTGGACATGTATGGATCATTGGCTGCCAGTGACTCTAGCACACCAGTAGAGAACTGCAGTTGGAGCAGTTGTTTTTACTTTCTCCGTGGCGAAGTTGAAGCAAAGCGGATCCATGAAACAACCCTCTTCACAACACATGACCTGAAGGCGCAATCCTAACTGGCCAGAGACCCAACTCGGAGCGTCTGCATCCCGACCGGTATGTGTACGTTGTTTTCATTGAGAGGCTACGTTTCTAAAACGAAGCTTATATTTCATGAATTGTAAATTAGGGTTGTTCTCTCCAATGAAACATCCCCTGTGTTTTCGCTCCGCTTAAAAAAAGGATTTTTTATTTTATTTTTTATATCCCATCAAATACTTAGTGGTTTTATATTCTCATGCATGGCCAGACACTGATTTCTCTCCTTAGCTTTGAGTATCATCTTTGTTTGAAAAGCTGAGCTTTTTTTTTTTTTTTTACTCCAGTGACGTTTTCTAATTTACTTTTGGTAGTTTCAAATGGTGTACACCAAGTGGTTTTTGCCATGCTATGTCACCATTACAATTTCTTTAGCTTCTAAACAAATCTGTGAGCGTTTTAATCAGAGATAAAGCTGCCCTATGTGTGTTGAACTGTGAGTAAAGTATATGCACTTGCCTAACCAAACTCTTCTGTCAGTACCCTTCGTTTTTAGGATAAAGAAGGAACAGTTATTGGAAATGTTACCAAGTTTTAAATGCCATTTGTTGTATTCTTCACTTTCAAAGTTGAACTCCACGCGGAAAATGCGCCCTTGTTTTCATGAACACATACTGTAGCGTACCTCACCTTTCACAACACACGCGTCTCCAACCCGGGTTGGGGAGCTTTAAGTAGGTTACTTTGGCCGGTTGCTTTCGCTTACGGCCATACCACGCTGAACACGCCCGATCTCGTCCGATCTCGGAAGCTAAGCAGCGTCGGGCCTGGTTAGTACTTGGATGGGAGACCGCCTGGGAATACCAGGTGCCGTAAGCTTTTCTCTCCATCAGCCAGTGCAACTTTTTTTTTTTCAGGCTGTCTGTCTGTGCGTGCCTGCTCCCTAGTACGTAGATGTTCCAACCCCTTTGAATATTTGCTTCCTCCGTTTGAAAGCTAAATAAATAAATAAATAAATAAATAAATAACTAAATGCATAGGTAGGAAATATAGGCTAAGCCAGCAACAGGTCGAACAAAATTGCACGAGTTGACTGTCAACAGTTGGCGGATTGGGGGAGTTTTAGTGCTTGTTTTCATCTGGAATGTTTAGCTTATTTTTTGGGGGTGACAGCTTTGTTTTCTATGTCCCTTTAGTTTTCACCGTTTTGTACAATTCCCGGTCTCGCTGTGTTCATTCGCCCAAGAGCTGCAAAGTCATTTTTTCAACACTGCCTGAGTATGGATAATAGCCTACAGTCTGCATGGCTGTCGACATCCCAGATATTGTGGTGTTTTCCTGAACAACTGTAGGTTACTCGTTTCAGGATGTCCGAGTAGAGCGAGTGACCAAAGTTCCTGTTTTTACGCACAGCGAATTGATATTTGAAAAGCTAATATCAGCGTGCTTCATGAAGTTTTGCTTGACAGCAGTTGCTACTACATAGCCTATGTTGTCGTATTAGATGCAGCATTCGATTGACGTGTGTCTACTATTACGTATAAGGCCTATATAAACCGTGCGCTAAGGAGAAGCGCTCATTCACGTCTCCGTCGCCGGAGGGAGCGCCACGCTTTCCGTCGTTAGTGTACATTTGTGGACATGTATGGATCATTGGCTGCCAGTGACTCTAGCACACCAGTAGAGAACTGCAGTTGGAGCAGTTGTTTTTACTTTCTCCGTGGCGAAGTTGAAGCAAAGCGGATCCATGAAACAACCCTCTTCACAACACATGACCTGAAGGCGCAATCCTAACTGGCCAGAGACCCAACTCGGAGCGTCTGCATCCCGACCGGTATGTGTACGTTGTTTTCATTGAGAGGCTACGTTTCTAAAACGAAGCTTATATTTCATGAATTGTAAATTAGGGTTGTTCTCTCCAATGAAACATCCCCTGTGTTTTCGCTCCGCTTAAAAAAAGGTTTTTTTTTTTATTTTTTATATCCCATCAAATACTTAGTGGTTTTATATTCTCATGCATGGCCAGACACTGATTTCTCTCCTTAGCTTTGAGTATCATCTTTGTTTGAAAAGCTGAGCTTTTTTTTTTTTTTTTACTCCAGTGACGTTTTCTAATTTACTTGTGGTAGTTTCAAATGGTTTACACCAAGTGGTTTTTGCCATGCTATGTCACCATTACAATTTCTTTAGCTTCTAAACAAATCTGTGAGCGTTTTAATCAGAGATAAAGCTGCCCTATGTGTGTTGAACTGTGAGTAAAGTATATGCACTTGCCTAACCAAACTCTTCTGTCAGTACCCTTCGTTTTTAGGATAAAGAAGGAACAGTTATTGGAAATGTTACCAAGTTTTAAATGCCATTTGTTGTATTCTTCACTTTCAAAGTTGAACTCCACGCGGAAAATGCGCCCTTGTTTTCATGAACACATACTGTAGCGTACCTCACCTTTCACAACACACGCGTCTCCAACCCGGGTTGGGGAGCTTTAAGTAGGTTACTTTGGCCGGTTGCTTTCGCTTACGGCCATACCACGCTGAACACGCCCGATCTCGTCCGATCTCGGAAGCTAAGCAGCGTCGGGCCTGGTTAGTACTTGGATGGGAGACCGCCTGGGAATACCAGGTGCCGTAAGCTTTTCTCTCCATCAGCCAGTGCAACTTTTTTTTTTTCAGGCTGTCTGTCTGTGCGTGCCTGCTCCCTAGTACGTAGATGTTCCAACCCCTTTGAATATTTGCTTCCTCCGTTTGAAAGCAAAATAAATAAATAAATAAATAAATAAATAACTAAATGCATAGGTAGGAAATATAGGCTAAGCCAGCAACAGGTCGAACAAAATTGCACGAGTTGACTGTCAACAGTTGGCGGATTGGGGGAGTTTTAGTGCTTGTTTTCATCTGGAATGTTTAGCTTATTTTTTGGGGGTGACAGCTTTGTTTTCTATGTCCCTTTAGTTTTCACCGTTTTGTACAATTCCCGGTCTCGCTGTGTTCATTCGCCCAAGAGCTGCAAAGTCATTTTTTCAACACTGCCTGAGTATGGATAATAGCCTACAGTCTGCATGGCTGTCGACATCCCAGATATTGTGGTGTTTTCCTGAACAACTGTAGGTTACTCGTTTCAGGATGTCCGAGTAGAGCGAGTGACCAAAGTTCCTGTTTTTACGCACAGCGAATTGATATTTGAAAAGCTAATATCAGCGTGCTTCATGAAGTTTTGCTTGACAGCAGTTGCTACTACATAGCCTATGTTGTCGTATTAGATGCAGCATTCGATTGACGTGTGTCTACTATTACGTATAAGGCCTATATAAACCGTGCGCTAAGGAGAAGCGCTCATTCACGTCTCCGTCGCCGGAGGGAGCGCCACGCTTTCCGTCGTTAGTGTACATTTGTGGACATGTATGGATCATTGGCTGCCAGTGACTCTAGCACACCAGTAGAGAACTGCAGTTGGAGCAGTTGTTTTTACTTTCTCCGTGGCGAAGTTGAAGCAAAGCGGATCCATGAAACAACCCTCTTCACAACACATGACCTGAAGGCGCAATCCTAACTGGCCAGAGACCCAACTCGGAGCGTCTGCATCCCGACCGGTATGTGTACGTTGTTTTCATTGAGAGGCTACGTTTCTAAAACGAAGCTTATATTTCATGAATTGTAAATTAGGGCTGTTCTCTCCAATGAAACATCCCCTGTGTTTTCGCTCCGCTTAAAAAAAGGATTTTTTTTTTATTTTTTATATCCCATCAAATACTTAGTGGTTTTATATTCTCATGCATGGCCAGACACTGATTTCTCTCCTTAGCTTTGAGTATCATCTTTGTTTGAAAAGCTGAGCTTTTTTTTTTTTTTTTTACTCCAGTGACGTTTTCTAATTTACTTGTGGTAGTTTCAAATGGTGTACACCAAGTGGTTTTTGCCATGCTATGTCACCATTACAATTTCTTTAGCTTCTAAACAAATCTGTGAGCGTTTTAATCAGAGATAAAGCTGCCCTATGTGTGTTGAACTGTGAGTAAAGTATATGCACTTGCCTAACCAAACTCTTCTGTCAGTACCCTTCGTTTTTAGGATAAAGAAGGAACAGTTATTGGAAATGTTACCAAGTTTTAAATGCCATTTGTTGTATTCTTCACTTTCAAAGTTGAACTCCACGCGGAAAATGCGCCCTTGTTTTCATGAACACATACTGTAGCGTACCTCACCTTTCACAACACACGCGTCTCCAACCCGGGTTGGGGAGCTTTAAGTAGGTTACTTTGGCCGGTTGCTTTCGCTTACGGCCATACCACGCTGAACACGCCCGATCTCGTCCGATCTCGGAAGCTAAGCAGCGTCTGGCCTGGTTAGTACTTGGATGGGAGACCGCCTGGGAATACCAGGTGCCGTAAGCTTTTCTCTCCATCAGCCAGTGCAACTTTTTTTTTTTCAGGCTGTCTGTCTGTGCGTGCCTGCTCCCTAGTACGTAGATGTTCCAACCCCTTTGAATATTTGCTTCCTCCGTTTGAAAGCTAAATAAATAAATAAATAAATAAATAACTAAATGCATAGGTAGGAAATATAGGCTAAGCCAGCAACAGGTCGAACAAAATTGCACGAGTTGACTGTCAACAGTTGGCGGATTGGGGGAGTTTTAGTGCTTGTTTTCATCTGGAATGTTTAGCTTATTTTTTGGGGGTGACAGCTTTGTTTTCTATGTCCCTTTAGTTTTCACCGTTTTGTACAATTCCCGGTCTCGCTGTGTTCATTCGCCCAAGAGCTGCAAAGTCATTTTTTCAACACTGCCTGAGTATGGATAATAGCCTACAGTCTGCATGGCTGTCGACATCCCAGATATTGTGGTGTTTTCCTGAACAACTGTAGGTTACTCGTTTCAGGATGTCCGAGTAGAGCGAGTGACCAAAGTTCCTGTTTTTATTCACAGCGAATTGATATTTGAAAAGCTAATATCAGCGTGCTTCATGAAGTTTTGCTTGACAGCAGTTGCTACTACATAGCCTATGTTGTCGTATTAGATGCAGCATTCGATTGACGTGTGTCTACTATTACGTATAAGGCCTATATAAACCGTGCGTTAAGGAGAAGCGCTCATTCACGTCTCCGTCGCCGGAGGGAGCGCCACGCTTTCCGTCGTTAGTGTACATTTGTGGACATGTATGGATCATTGGCTGCCAGTGACTCTAGCACACCAGTAGAGAACTGCAGTTGGAGCAGTTGTTTTTACTTTCTCCGTGGCGAAGTTGAAGCAAAGCGGATCCATGAAACAACCCTCTTCACAACACATGACCTGAAGGCGCAATCCTAACTGGCCAGAGACCCAACTCGGAGCGTCTGCATCCCGACCGGTATATGTACGTTGTTTTCATTGAGAGGCTACGTTTCTAAAACGAAGCTTATATTTCATGAATTGTAAATTAGGGCTGTTCTCTCCAATGAAACATCCCCTGTGTTTTCGCTCCGCTTAAAAAAAGGATTTTTTTTTTTTTTTTTATATCCCATCAAATACTTAGTGGTTTTATATTCTCATGCATGGCCAGACACTGATTTCTCTCCTTAGCTTTGAGTATCATCTTTGTTTGAAAAGCTGAGCTTTTTTTTTTTTTTTACTCCAGTGACGTTTTCTAATTTACTTGTGGTAGTTTCAAATGGTGTACACCAAGTGGTTTTTGCCATGCTATGTCACCATTACAATTTCTTTAGCTTCTAAACAAATCTGTGAGCGTTTTAATCAGAGATAAAGCTGCCCTATGTGTGTTGAACTGTGAGTAAAGTATATGCACTTGCCTAACCAAACTCTTCTGTCAGTACCCTTCGTTTTTAGGATAAAGAAGGAACAGTTATTGGAAATGTTACCAAGTT
The DNA here is from genome assembly GCF_963854185.1 of Sardina pilchardus. Taxonomy (NCBI): domain Eukaryota; kingdom Metazoa; phylum Chordata; class Actinopteri; order Clupeiformes; family Clupeidae; genus Sardina; species Sardina pilchardus. The sequence continues at coordinate 760,014 of NC_085010.1, read as the reverse complement.
TTAAATGCCATTTGTTGTATTCTTCACTTTCAAAGTTGAACTCCACGCGGAAAATGCGCCCTTGTTTTCATGAACACATACTGTAGCGTACCTCACCTTTCACAACACACGCGTCTCCAACCCGGGTTGGGGAGCTTTAAGTAGGTTACTTTGGCCGGTTGCTTTCGCTTACGGCCATACCACGCTGAACACGCCCGATCTCGTCCGATCTCGGAAGCTAAGCAGCGTCGGGCCTGGTTAGTACTTGGATGGGAGACCGCCTGGGAATACCAGGTGCCGTAAGCTTTTCTCTCCATCAGCCAGTGCAACTTTTTTTTTTTCAGGCTGTCTGTCTGTGCGTGCCTGCTCCCTAGTACGTAGATGTTCCAACCCCTTTGAATATTTGCTTCCTCCGTTTGAAAGCAAAATAAATAAATAAATAAATAAATAAATAACTAAATGCATAGGTAGGAAATATAGGCTAAGCCAGCAACAGGTCGAACAAAATTGCACGAGTTGACTGTCAACAGTTGGCGGATTGGGGGAGTTTTAGTGCTTGTTTTCATCTGGAATGTTTAGCTTATTTTTTGGGGGTGACAGCTTTGTTTTCTATGTCCCTTTAGTTTTCACCGTTTTGTACAATTCCCGGTCTCGCTGTGTTCATTCGCCCAAGAGCTGCAAAGTCATTTTTTCAACACTGCCTGAGTATGGATAATAGCCTACAGTCTGCATGGCTGTCGACATCCCAGATATTGTGGTGTTTTCCTGAACAACTGTAGGTTACTCGTTTCAGGATGTCCGAGTAGAGCGAGTGACCAAAGTTCCTGTTTTTACGCACAGCGAATTGATATTTGAAAAGCTAATATCAGCGTGCTTCATGAAGTTTTGCTTGACAGCAGTTGCTACTACATAGCCTATGTTGTCGTATTAGATGCAGCATTCGATTGACGTGTGTCTACTATTACGTATAAGGCCTATATAAACCGTGCGCTAAGGAGAAGCGCTCATTCACGTCTCCGTCGCCGGAGGGAGCGCCACGCTTTCCGTCGTTAGTGTACATTTGTGGACATGTATGGATCATTGGCTGCCAGTGACTCTAGCACACCAGTAGAGAACTGCAGTTGGAGCAGTTGTTTTTACTTTCTCCGTGGCGAAGTTGAAGCAAAGCGGATCCATGAAACAACCCTCTTCACAACACATGACCTGAAGGCGCAATCCTAACTGGCCAGAGACCCAACTCGGAGCGTCTGCATCCCGACCGGTATGTGTACGTTGTTTTCATTGAGAGGCTACGTTTCTAAAACGAAGCTTATATTTCATGAATTGTAAATTAGGGTTGTTCTCTCCAATGAAACATCCCCTGTGTTTTCGCTCCGCTTAAAAAAAGGATTTTTTATTTTATTTTTTATATCCCATCAAATACTTAGTGGTTTTATATTCTCATGCATGGCCAGACACTGATTTCTCTCCTTAGCTTTGAGTATCATCTTTGTTTGAAAAGCTGAGCTTTTTTTTTTTTTTTTACTCCAGTGACGTTTTCTAATTTACTTGTGGTAGTTTCAAATGGTGTACACCAAGTGGTTTTTGCCATGCTATGTCACCATTACAATTTCTTTAGCTTCTAAACAAATCTGTGAGCGTTTTAATCAGAGATAAAGCTGCCCTATGTGTGTTGAACTGTGAGTAAAGTATATGCACTTGCCTAACCAAACTCTTCTGTCAGTACCCTTCGTTTTTAGGATAAAGAAGGAACAGTTATTGGAAATGTTACCAAGTTTTAAATGCCATTTGTTGTATTCTTCACTTTCAAAGTTGAACTCCACGCGGAAAATGCGCCCTTGTTTTCATGAACACATACTGTAGCGTACCTCACCTTTCACAACACACGCGTCTCCAACCCGGGTTGGGGAGCTTTAAGTAGGTTACTTTGGCCGGTTGCTTTCGCTTACGGCCATACCACGCTGAACACGCCCGATCTCGTCCGATCTCGGAAGCTAAGCAGCGTCGGGCCTGGTTAGTACTTGGATGGGAGACCGCCTGGGAATACCAGGTGCCGTAAGCTTTTCTCTCCATCAGCCAGTGCAACTTTTTTTTTTTCAGGCTGTCTGTCTGTGCGTGCCTGCTCCCTAGTACGTAGATGTTCCAACCCCTTTGAATATTTGCTTCCTCCGTTTGAAAGCAAAATAAATAAATAAATAAATAAATAAATAACTAAATGCATAGGTAGGAAATATAGGCTAAGCCAGCAACAGGTCGAACAAAATTGCACGAGTTGACTGTCAACAGTTGGCGGATTGGGGGAGTTTTAGTGCTTGTTTTCATCTGGAATGTTTAGCTTATTTTTTGGGGGTGACAGCTTTGTTTTCTATGTCCCTTTAGTTTTCACCGTTTTGTACAATTCCCGGTCTCGCTGTGTTCATTCGCCCAAGAGCTGCAAAGTCATTTTTTCAACACTGCCTGAGTATGGATAATAGCCTACAGTCTGCATGGCTGTCGACATCCCAGATATTGTGGTGTTTTCCTGAACAACTGTAGGTTACTCGTTTCAGGATGTCCGAGTAGAGCGAGTGACCAAAGTTCCTGTTTTTACGCACAGCGAATTGATATTTGAAAAGCTAATATCAGCGTGCTTCATGAAGTTTTGCTTGACAGCAGTTGCTACTACATAGCCTATGTTGTCGTATTAGATGCAGCATTCGATTGACGTGTGTCTACTATTACGTATAAGGCCTATATAAACCGTGCGCTAAGGAGAAGCGCTCATTCACGTCTCCGTCGCCGGAGGGAGCGCCACGCTTTCCGTCGTTAGTGTACATTTGTGGACATGTATGGATCATTGGCTGCCAGTGACTCTAGCACACCAGTAGAGAACTGCAGTTGGAGCAGTTGTTTTTACTTTCTCCGTGGCGAAGTTGAAGCAAAGCGGATCCATGAAACAACCCTCTTCACAACACATGACCTGAAGGCGCAATCCTAACTGGCCAGAGACCCAACTCGGAGCGTCTGCATCCCTACCGGTATGTGTACGTTGTTTTCATTGAGAGGCTACGTTTCTAAAACGAAGCTTATATTTCATGAATTGTAAATTAGGGTTGTTCTCTCCAATGAAACATCCCCTGTGTTTTCGCTCCGCTTAAAAAAAGGATTTTTTATTTTATTTTTTATATCCCATCAAATACTTAGTGGTTTTATATTCTCATGCATGGCCAGACACTGATTTCTCTCCTTAGCTTTGAGTATCATCTTTGTTTGAAAAGCTGAGCTTTTTTTTTTTTTTTACTCCAGTGACGTTTTCTAATTTACTTGTGGTAGTTTCAAATGGTGTACACCAAGTGGTTTTTGCCATGCTATGTCACCATTACAATTTCTTTAGCTTCTAAACAAATCTGTGAGCGTTTTAATCAGAGATAAAGCTGCCCTATGTGTGTTGAACTGTGAGTAAAGTATATGCACTTGCCTAACCAAACTCTTCTGTCAGTACCCTTCGTTTTTAGGATAAAGAAGGAACAGTTATTGGAAATGTTACCAAGTTTTAAATGCCATTTGTTGTATTCTTCACTTTCAAAGTTGAACTCCACGCGGAAAATGCGCCCTTGTTTTCATGAACACATACTGTAGCGTACCTCACCTTTCACAACACACGCGTCTCCAACCCGGGTTGGGGAGCTTTAAGTACGTTACTTTGGCCGGTTGCTTTCGCTTACGGCCATACCACGCTGAACACGCCCGATCTCGTCCGATCTCGGAAGCTAAGCAGCGTCGGGCCTGGTTAGTACTTGGATGGGAGACCGCCTGGGAATACCAGGTGCCGTAAGCTTTTCTCTCCATCAGCCAGTGCAACTTTTTTTTTTTCAGGCTGTCTGTCTGTGCGTGCCTGCTCCCTAGTACGTAGATGTTCCAACCCCTTTGAATATTTGCTTCCTCCGTTTGAAAGCTAAATAAATAAATAAATAAATAAATAAATAAATAACTAAATGCATAGGTAGGAAATATAGGCTAAGCCAGCAACAGGTCGAACAAAATTGCACGAGTTGACTGTCAACAGTTGGCGGATTGGGGGAGTTTTAGTGCTTGTTTTCATCTGGAATGTTTAGCTTATTTTTTGGGGGTGACAGCTTTGTTTTCTATGTCCCTTTAGTTTTCACCGTTTTGTACAATTCCCGGTCTCGCTGTGTTCATTCGCCCAAGAGCTGCAAAGTCATTTTTTCAACACTGCCTGAGTATGGATAATAGCCTACAGTCTGCATGGCTGTCGACATCCCAGATATTGTGGTGTTTTCCTGAACAACTGTAGGTTACTCGTTTCAGGATGTCCGAGTAGAGCGAGTGACCAAAGTTCCTGTTTTTATGCACAGCGAATTGATATTTGAAAGGCTAATATCAGCGTGCTTCATGAAGTTTTGCTTGACAGCAGTTGCTACTACATAGCCTATGTTGTCGTATTAGATGCAGCATTCGATTGACGTGTGTCTACTATTACGTATAAGGCCTATATAAACCGTGCGCTAAGGAGAAGCGCTCATTCACGTCTCCGTCGCCGGAGGGAGCGCCACGCTTTCCGTCGTTAGTGTACATTTGTGGACATGTATGGATCATTGGCTGCCAGTGACTCTAGCACACCAGTAGAGAACTGCAGTTGGAGCAGTTGTTTTTACTTTCTCCGTGGCGAAGTTGAAGCAAAGCGGATCCATGAAACAACCCTCTTCACAACACATGACCTGAAGGCGCAATCCTAACTGGCCAGAGACCCAACTCGGAGCGTCTGCATCCCGACCGGTATGTGTACGTTGTTTTCATTGAGAGGCTACGTTTCTAAAACGAAGCTTATATTTCATGAATTGTAAATTAGGGCTGTTCTCTCCAATGAAACATCCCCTGTGTTTTCGCTCCGCTTAAAAAAAGGATTTTTTTTTTTTTTTTTTATATCCCATCAAATACTTAGTGGTTTTATATTCTCATGCATGGCCAGACACTGATTTCTCTCCTTAGCTTTGAGTATCATCTTTGTTTGAAAAGCTGAGCTTTTTTTTTTTTTTTACTCCAGTGACGTTTTCTAATTTACTTGTGGTAGTTTCAAATGGTGTACACCAAGTGGTTTTTGCCATGCTATGTCACCATTACAATTTCTTTAGCTTCTAAACAAATCTGTGAGCGTTTTAATCAGAGATAAAGCTGCCCTATGTGTGTTGAACTGTGAGTAAAGTATATGCACTTGCCTAACCAAACTCTTCTGTCAGTACCCTTCGTTTTTAGGATAAAGAAGGAACAGTTATTGGAAATGTTACCAAGTTTTAAATGCCATTTGTTGTATTCTTCACTTTCAAAGTTGAACTCCACGCGGAAAATGCGCCCTTGTTTTCATGAACACATACTGTAGCGTACCTCACCTTTCACAACACACGCGTCTCCAACCCGGGTTGGGGAGCTTTAAGTAGGTTACTTTGGCCGGTTGCTTTCGCTTACGGCCATACCACGCTGAACACGCCCGATCTCGTCCGATCTCGGAAGCTAAGCAGCGTCGGGCCTGGTTAGTACTTGGATGGGAGACCGCCTGGGAATACCAGGTGCCGTAAGCTTTTCTCTCCATCAGCCAGTGCAACTTTTTTTTTTTCAGGCTGTCTGTCTGTGCGTGCCTGCTCCCTAGTACGTAGATGTTCCAACCCCTTTGAATATTTGCTTCCTCCGTTTGAAAGCAAAATAAATAAATAAATAAATAAATAAATAAATAAATGCATAGGTAGGAAATATAGGCTAAGCCAGCAACAGGTCGAACAAAATTGCACGAGTTGACTGTCAACAGTTGGCGGATTGGGGGAGTTTTAGTGCTTGTTTTCATCTGGAATGTTTAGCTTATTTTTTGGGGGTGACAGCTTTGTTTTCTATGTCCCTTTAGTTTTCACCGTTTTGTACAATTCCCGGTCTCGCTGTGTTCATTCGCCCAAGAGCTGCAAAGTCATTTTTTCAACACTGCCTGAGTATGGATAATAGCCTACAGTCTGCATGGCTGTCGACATCCCAGATATTGTGGTGTTTTCCTGAACAACTGTAGGTTACTCGTTTCAGGATGTCCGAGTAGAGCGAGTGACCAAAGTTCCTGTTTTTACGCACAGCGAATTGATATTTGAAAAGCTAATATCAGCGTGCTTCATGAAGTTTTGCTTGACAGCAGTTGCTACTACATAGCCTATGTTGTCGTATTAGATGCAGCATTCGATTGACGTGTGTCTACTATTACGTATAAGGCCTATATAAACCGTGCGCTAAGGAGAAGCGCTCATTCACGTCTCCGTCGCCGGAGGGAGCGCCACGCTTTCCGTCGTTAGTGTACATTTGTGGACATGTATGGATCATTGGCTGCCAGTGACTCTAGCACACCAGTAGAGAACTGCAGTTGGAGCAGTTGTTTTTACTTTCTCCGTGGCGAAGTTGAAGCAAAGCGGATCCATGAAACAACCCTCTTCACAACACATGACCTGAAGGCGCAATCCTAACTGGCCAGAGACCCAACTCGGAGCGTCTGCATCCCGACCGGTATGTGTACGTTGTTTTCATTGAGAGGCTACGTTTCTAAAACGAAGCTTATATTTCATGAATTGTAAATTAGGGCTGTTCTCTCCAATGAAACATCCCCTGTGTTTTCGCTCCGCTTAAAAAAAGGATTTTTTTTTTTTTTTTTTATATCCCATCAAATACTTAGTGGTTTTATATTCTCATGCATGGCCAGACACTGATTTCTCTCCTTAGCTTTGAGTATCATCTTTGTTTGAAAAGCTGAGCTTTTTTTTTTTTTTTACTCCAGTGACGTTTTCTAATTTACTTGTGGTAGTTTCAAATGGTGTACACCAAGTGGTTTTTGCCATGCTATGTCACCATTACAATTTCTTTAGCTTCTAAACAAATCTGTGAGCGTTTTAATCAGAGATAAAGCTGCCCTATGTGTGTTGAACTGTGAGTAAAGTATATGCACTTGCCTAACCAAACTCTTCTGTCAGTACCCTTCGTTTTTAGGATAAAGAAGGAACAGTTATTGGAAATGTTACCAAGTTTTAAATGCCATTTGTTGTATTCTTCACTTTCAAAGTTGAACTCCACGCGGAAAATGCGCCCTTGTTTTCATGAACACATACTGTAGCGTACCTCACCTTTCACAACACACGCGTCTCCAACCCGGGTTGGGGAGCTTTAAGTAGGTTACTTTGGCCGGTTGCTTTCGCTTACGGCCATACCACGCTGAACACGCCCGATCTCGTCCGATCTCGGAAGCTAAGCAGCGTCGGGCCTGGTTAGTACTTGGATGGGAGACCGCCTGGGAATACCAGGTGCCGTAAGCTTTTCTCTCCATCAGCCAGTGCAACTTTTTTTTTTTCAGGCTGTCTGTCTGTGCGTGCCTGCTCCCTAGTACGTAGATGTTCCAACCCCTTTGAATATTTGCTTCCTCCGTTTGAAAGCAAAATAAATAAATAAATAAATAAATAAATAAATAAATGCATAGGTAGGAAATATAGGCTAAGCCAGCAACAGGTCGAACAAAATTGCACGAGTTGACTGTCAACAGTTGGCGGATTGGGGGAGTTTTAGTGCTTGTTTTCATCTGGAATGTTTAGCTTATTTTTTGGGGGTGACAGCTTTGTTTTCTATGTCCCTTTAGTTTTCACCGTTTTGTACAATTCCCGGTCTCGCTGTGTTCATTCGCCCAAGAGCTGCAAAGTCATTTTTTCAACACTGCCTGAGTATGGATAATAGCCTACAGTCTGCATGGCTGTCGACATCCCAGATATTGTGGTGTTTTCCTGAACAACTGTAGGTTACTCGTTTCAGGATGTCCGAGTAGAGCGAGTGACCAAAGTTCCTGTTTTTACGCACAGCGAATTGATATTTGAAAAGCTAATATCAGCGTGCTTCATGAAGTTTTGCTTGACAGCAGTTGCTACTACATAGCCTATGTTGTCGTATTAGATGCAGCATTCGATTGACGTGTGTCTACTATTACGTATAAGGCCTATATAAACCGTGCGCTAAGGAGAAGCGCTCATTCACGTCTCCGTCGCCGGAGGGAGCGCCACGCTTTCCGTCGTTAGTGTACATTTGTGGACATGTATGGATCATTGGCTGCCAGTGACTCTAGCACACCAGTAGAGAACTGCAGTTGGAGCAGTTGTTTTTACTTTCTCCGTGGCGAAGTTGAAGCAAAGCGGATCCATGAAACAACCCTCTTCACAACACATGACCTGAAGGCGCAATCCTAACTGGCCAGAGACCCAACTCGGAGCGTCTGCATCCCGACCGGTATGTGTACGTTGTTTTCATTGAGAGGCTACGTTTCTAAAACGAAGCTTATATTTCATGAATTGTAAATTAGGGCTGTTCTCTCCAATGAAACATCCCCTGTGTTTTCGCTCCGCTTAAAAAAAGGATTTTTTTTTTTTTTTTTTATATCCCATCAAATACTTAGTGGTTTTATATTCTCATGCATGGCCAGACACTGATTTCTCTCCTTAGCTTTGAGTATCATCTTTGTTTGAAAAGCTGAGCTTTTTTTTTTTTTTTACTCCAGTGACGTTTTCTAATTTACTTGTGGTAGTTTCAAATGGTGTACACCAAGTGGTTTTTGCCATGCTATGTCACCATTACAATTTCTTTAGCTTCTAAACAAATCTGTGAGCGTTTTAATCAGAGATAAAGCTGCCCTATGTGTGTTGAACTGTGAGTAAAGTATATGCACTTGCCTAACCAAACTCTTCTGTCAGTACCCTTCGTTTTTAGGATAAAGAAGGAACAGTTATTGGAAATGTTACCAAGTTTTAAATGCCATTTGTTGTATTCTTCACTTTCAAAGTTGAACTCCACGCGGAAAATGCGCCCTTGTTTTCATGAACACATACTGTAGCGTACCTCACCTTTCACAACACACGCGTCTCCAACCCGGGTTGGGGAGCTTTAAGTAGGTTACTTTGGCCGGTTGCTTTCGCTTACGGCCATACCACGCTGAACACGCCCGATCTCGTCCGATCTCGGAAGCTAAGCAGCGTCGGGCCTGGTTAGTACTTGGATGGGAGACCGCCTGGGAATACCAGGTGCCGTAAGCTTTTCTCTCCATCAGCCAGTGCAACTTTTTTTTTTTCAGGCTGTCTGTCTGTGCGTGCCTGCTCCCTAGTACGTAGATGTTCCAACCCCTTTGAATATTTGCTTCCTCCGTTTGAAAGCAAAATAAATAAATAAATAAATAAATAAATAAATAAATGCATAGGTAGGAAATATAGGCTAAGCCAGCAACAGGTCGAACAAAATTGCACGAGTTGACTGTCAACAGTTGGCGGATTGGGGGAGTTTTAGTGCTTGTTTTCATCTGGAATGTTTAGCTTATTTTTTGGGGGTGACAGCTTTGTTTTCTATGTCCCTTTAGTTTTCACCGTTTTGTACAATTCCCGGTCTCGCTGTGTTCATTCGCCCAAGAGCTGCAAAGTCATTTTTTCAACACTGCCTGAGTATGGATAATAGCCTACAGTCTGCATGGCTGTCGACATCCCAGATATTGTGGTGTTTTCCTGAACAACTGTAGGTTACTCGTTTCAGGATGTCCGAGTAGAGCGAGTGACCAAAGTTCCTGTTTTTACGCACAGCGAATTGATATTTGAAAAGCTAATATCAGCGTGCTTCATGAAGTTTTGCTTGACAGCAGTTGCTACTACATAGCCTATGTTGTCGTATTAGATGCAGCATTCGATTGACGTGTGTCTACTATTACGTATAAGGCCTATATAAACCGTGCGCTAAGGAGAAGCGCTCATTCACGTCTCCGTCGCCGGAGGGAGCGCCACGCTTTCCGTCGTTAGTGTACATTTGTGGACATGTATGGATCATTGGCTGCCAGTGACTCTAGCACACCAGTAGAGAACTGCAGTTGGAGCAGTTGTTTTTACTTTCTCCGTGGCGAAGTTGAAGCAAAGCGGATCCATGAAACAACCCTCTTCACAACACATGACCTGAAGGCGCAATCCTAACTGGCCAGAGACCCAACTCGGAGCGTCTGCATCCCGACCGGTATGTGTACGTTGTTTTCATTGAGAGGCTACGTTTCTAAAACGAAGCTTATATTTCATGAATTGTAAATTAGGGTTGTTCTCTCCAATGAAACATCCCCTGTGTTTTCGCTCCGCTTAAAAAAAGGATTTTTTATTTTATTTTTTATATCCCATCAAATACTTAGTGGTTTTATATTCTCATGCATGGCCAGACACTGATTTCTCTCCTTAGCTTTGAGTATCATCTTTGTTTGAAAAGCTGAGCTTTTTTTTTTTTTTTTACTCCAGTGACGTTTTCTAATTTACTTGTGGTAGTTTCAAATGGTGTACACCAAGTGGTTTTTGCCATGCTATGTCACCATTACAATTTCTTTAGCTTCTAAACAAATCTGTGAGCGTTTTAATCAGAGATAAAGCTGCCCTATGTGTGTTGAACTGTGAGTAAAGTATATGCACTTGCCTAACCAAACTCTTCTGTCAGTACCCTTCGTTTTTAGGATAAAGAAGGAACAGTTATTGGAAATGTTACCAAGTTTTAAATGCCATTTGTTGTATTCTTCACTTTCAAAGTTGAACTCCACGCGGAAAATGCGCCCTTGTTTTCATGAACACATACTGTAGCGTACCTCACCTTTCACAACACACGCGTCTCCAACCCGGGTTGGGGAGCTTTAAGTAGGTTACTTTGGCCGGTTGCTTTCGCTTACGGCCATACCACGCTGAACACGCCCGATCTCGTCCGATCTCGGAAGCTAAGCAGCGTCGGGCCTGGTTAGTACTTGGATGGGAGACCGCCTGGGAATACCAGGTGCCGTAAGCTTTTCTCTCCATCAGCCAGTGCAACTTTTTTTTTTTCAGGCTGTCTGTCTGTGCGTGCCTGTTCCCTAGTACGTAGATGTTCCAACCCCTTTGAATATTTGCTTCCTCCGTTTGAAAGCTAAATAAATAAATAAATAAATAAATAACTAAATGCATAGGTAGGAAATATAGGCTAAGCCAGCAACAGGTCGAACAAAATTGCACGAGTTGACTGTCAACAGTTGGCGGATTGGGGGAGTTTTAGTGCTTGTTTTCATCTGGAATGTTTAGCTTATTTTTTGGGGGTGACAGCTTTGTTTTCTATGTCCCTTTAGTTTTCACCGTTTTGTACAATTCCCGGTCTCGCTGTGTTCATTCGCCCAAGAGCTGCAAAGTCATTTTTTCAACACTGCCTGAGTATGGATAATAGCCTACAGTCTGCATGGCTGTCGACATCCCAGATATTGTGGTGTTTTCCTGAACAACTGTAGGTTACTCGTTTCAGGATGTCCGAGTAGAGCGAGTGACCAAAGTTCCTGTTTTTATGCACAGCGAATTGATATTTGAAAAGCTAATATCAGCGTGCTTCATGAAGTTTTGCTTGACAGCAGTTGCTACTACATAGCCTATGTTGTCGTATTAGATGCAGCATTCGATTGACGTGTGTCTACTATTACGTATAAGGCCTATATAAACCGTGCGTTAAGGAGAAGCGCTCATTCACGTCTCCGTCGCCGGAGGGAGCGCCACGCTTTCCGTCGTTAGTGTACATTTGTGGACATGTATGGATCATTGGCTGCCAGTGACTCTAGCACACCAGTAGAGAACTGCAGTTGGAGCAGTTGTTTTTACTTTCTCCGTGGCGAAGTTGAAGCAAAGCGGATCCATGAAACAACCCTCTTCACAACACATGACCTGAAGGCGCAATCCTAACTGGCCAGAGACCCAACTCGGAGCGTCTGCATCCCGACCGGTATATGTACGTTGTTTTCATTGAGAGGCTACGTTTCTAAAACGAAGCTTATATTTCATGAATTGTAAATTAGGGCTGTTCTCTCCAATGAAACATCCCCTGTGTTTTCGCTCCGCTTAAAAAAAGGATTTTTTTTTTTTTTTTTATATCCCATCAAATACTTAGTGGTTTTATATTCTCATGCATGGCCAGACACTGATTTCTCTCCTTAGCTTTGAGTATCATCTTTGTTTGAAAAGCTGAGCTTTTTTTTTTTTTTTACTCCAGTGACGTTTTCTAATTTACTTGTGGTAGTTTCAAATGGTGTACACCAAGTGGTTTTTGCCATGCTATGTCACCATTACAATTTCTTTAGCTTCTAAACAAATCTGTGAGCGTTTTAATCAGAGATAAAGCTGCCCTATGTGTGTTGAACTGTGAGTAAAGTATATGCACTTGCCTAACCAAACTCTTCTGTCAGTACCCTTCGTTTTTAGGATAAAGAAGGAACAGTTATTGGAAATGTTACCAAGTTTTAAATGCCATTTGTTGTATTCTTCACTTTCAAAGTTGAACTCCACGCGGAAAATGCGCCCTTGTTTTCATGAACACATACTGTAGCGTACCTCACCTTTCACAACACACGCGTCTCCAACCCGGGTTGGGGAGCTTTAAGTAGGTTACTTTGGCCGGTTGCTTTCGCTTACGGCCATACCACGCTGAACACGCCCGATCTCGTCCGATCTCGGAAGCTAAGCAGCGTCGGGCCTGGTTAGTACTTGGATGGGAGACCGCCTGGGAATACCAGGTGCCGTAAGCTTTTCTCTCCATCAGCCAGTGCAACTTTTTTTTTTTCAGGCTGTCTGTCTGTGCGTGCCTGCTCCCTAGTACGTAGATGTTCCAACCCCTTTGAATATTTGCTTCCTCCGTTTGAAAGCAAAATAAATAAATAAATAAATAAATAAATAAATAAATGCATAGGTAGGAAATATAGGCTAAGCCAGCAACAGGTCGAACAAAATTGCACGAGTTGACTGTCAACAGTTGGCGGATTGGGGGAGTTTTAGTGCTTGTTTTCATCTGGAATGTTTAGCTTATTTTTTGGGGGTGACAGCTTTGTTTTCTATGTCCCTTTAGTTTTCACCGTTTTGTACAATTCCCGGTCTCGCTGTGTTCATTCGCCCAAGAGCTGCAAAGTCATTTTTTCAACACTGCCTGAGTATGGATAATAGCCTACAGTCTGCATGGCTGTCGACATCCCAGATATTGTGGTGTTTTCCTGAACAACTGTAGGTTACTCGTTACAGGATGTCCGAGTAGAGCGAGTGACCAAAGTTCCTGTTTTTACGCACAGCGAATTGATATTTGAAAAGCTAATATCAGCGTGCTTCATGAAGTTTTGCTTGACAGCAGTTGCTACTACATAGCCTATGTTGTCGTATTAGATGCAGCATTCGATTGACGTGTGTCTACTATTACGTATAAGGCCTATATAAACCGTGCGCTAAGGAGAAGCGCTCATTCACGTCTCCGTCGCCGGAGGGAGCGCCACGCTTTCCGTCGTTAGTGTACATTTGTGGACATGTATGGATCATTGGCTGCCAGTGACTCTAGCACACCAGTAGAGAACTGCAGTTGGAGCAGTTGTTTTTACTTTCTCCGTGGCGAAGTTGAAGCAAAGCGGATCCATGAAACAACCCTCTTCACAACACATGACCTGAAGGCGCAATCCTAACTGGCCAGAGACCCAACTCGGAGCGTCTGCATCCCGACCGGTATGTGTACGTTGTTTTCATTGAGAGGCTACGTTTCTAAAACGAAGCTTATATTTCATGAATTGTAAATTAGGGTTGTTCTCTCCAATGAAACATCCCCTGTGTTTTCGCTCCGCTTAAAAAAAGGATTTTTTATTTTATTTTTTATATCCCATCAAATACTTAGTGGTTTTATATTCTCATGCATGGCCAGACACTGATTTCTCTCCTTAGCTTTGAGTATCATCTTTGTTTGAAAAGCTGAGCTTTTTTTTTTTTTTTTACTCCAGTGACGTTTTCTAATTTACTTGTGGTAGTTTCAAATGGTGTACACCAAGTGGTTTTTGCCATGCTATGTCACCATTACAATTTCTTTAGCTTCTAAACAAATCTGTGAGCGTTTTAATCAGAGATAAAGCTGCCCTATGTGTGTTGAACTGTGAGTAAAGTATATGCACTTGCCTAACCAAACTCTTCTGTCAGTACCCTTCGTTTTTAGGATAAAGAAGGAACAGTTATTGGAAATGTTACCAAGTTTTAAATGCCATTTGTTGTATTCTTCACTTTCAAAGTTGAACTCCACGCGGAAAATGCGCCCTTGTTTTCATGAACACATACTGTAGCGTACCTCACCTTTCACAACACACGCGTCTCCAACCCGGGTTGGGGAGCTTTAAGTAGGTTACTTTGGCCGGTTGCTTTCGCTTACGGCCATACCACGCTGAACACGCCCGATCTCGTCCGATCTCGGAAGCTAAGCAGCGTCGGGCCTGGTTAGTACTTGGATGGGAGACCGCCTGGGAATACCAGGTGCCGTAAGCTTTTCTCTCCATCAGCCAGTGCAACTTTTTTTTTTTCAGGCTGTCTGTCTGTGCGTGCCTGCTCCCTAGTACGTAGATGTTCCAACCCCTTTGAATATTTGCTTCCTCCGTTTGAAAGCTAAATAAATAAATAAATAAATAAATAAATAACTAAATGCATAGGTAGGAAATATAGGCTAAGCCAGCAACAGGTCGAACAAAATTGCACGAGTTGACTGTCAACAGTTGGCGGATTGGGGGAGTTTTAGTGCTTGTTTTCATCTGGAATGTTTAGCTTATTTTTTTGGGGTGACAGCTTTGTTTTCTATGTCCCTTTAGTTTTCACCGTTTTGTACAATTCCCGGTCTCGCTGTGTTCATTCGCCCAAGAGCTGCAAAGTCATTTTTTCAACACTGCCTGAGTATGGATAATAGCCTACAGTCTGCATGGCTGTCGACATCCCAGATATTGTGGTGTTTTCCTGAACAACTGTAGGTTACTCGTTTCAGGATGTCCGAGTAGAGCGAGTGACCAAAGTTCCTGTTTTTATGCACAGCGAATTGATATTTGAAAAGCTAATATCAGCGTGCTTCATGAAGTTTTGCTTGACAGCAGTTGCTACTACATAGCCTATGTTGTCGTATTAGATGCAGCATTCGATTGACGTGTGTCTACTATTACGTATAAGGCCTATATAAACCGTGCGTTAAGGAGAAGCGCTCATTCACGTCTCCGTCGCCGGAGGGAGCGCCACGCTTTCCGTCGTTAGTGTACATTTGTGGACATGTATGGATCATTGGCTGCCAGTGACTCTAGCACACCAGTAGAGAACTGCAGTTGGAGCAGTTGTTTTTACTTTCTCCGTGGCGAAGTTGAAGCAAAGCGGATCCATGAAACAACCCTCTTCACAACACATGACCTGAAGGCGCAATCCTAACTGGCCAGAGACCCAACTCGGAGCGTCTGCATCCCGACCGGTATGTGTACGTTGTTTTCATTGAGAGGCTACGTTTCTAAAACGAAGCTTATATTTCATGAATTGTAAATTAGGGCTGTTCTCTCCAATGAAACATCCCCTGTGTTTTCGCTCCGCTTAAAAAAAGGATTTTTTTTTTTTTTTTTTATATCCCATCAAATACTTAGTGGTTTTATATTCTCATGCATGGCCAGACACTGATTTCTCTCCTTAGCTTTGAGTATCATCTTTGTTTGAAAAGCTGAGCTTTTTTTTTTTTTTTACTCCAGTGACGTTTTCTAATTTACTTGTGGTAGTTTCAAATGGTGTACACCAAGTGGTTTTTGCCATGCTATGTCACCATTACAATTTCTTTAGCTTCTAAACAAATCTGTGAGCGTTTTAATCAGAGATAAAGCTGCCCTATGTGTGTTGAACTGTGAGTAAAGTATATGCACTTGCCTAACCAAACTCTTCTGTCAGTACCCTTCGTTTTTAGGATAAAGAAGGAACAGTTATTGGAAATGTTACCAAGTTTTAAATGCCATTTGTTGTATTCTTCACTTTCAAAGTTGAACTCCACGCGGAAAATGCGCCCTTGTTTTCATGAACACATACTGTAGCGTACCTCACCTTTCACAACACACGCGTCTCCAACCCGGGTTGGGGAGCTTTAAGTAGGTTACTTTGGCCGGTTGCTTTCGCTTACGGCCATACCACGCTGAACACGCCCGATCTCGTCCGATCTCGGAAGCTAAGCAGCGTCGGGCCTGGTTAGTACTTGGATGGGAGACCGCCTGGGAATACCAGGTGCCGTAAGCTTTTCTCTCCATCAGCCAGTGCAACTTTTTTTTTTTCAGGCTGTCTGTCTGTGCGTGCCTGCTCCCTAGTACGTAGATGTTCCAACCCCTTTGAATATTTGCTTCCTCCGTTTGAAAGCAAAATAAATAAATAAATAAATAAATAAATAAATAAATGCATAGGTAGGAAATATAGGCTAAGCCAGCAACAGGTCGAACAAAATTGCACGAGTTGACTGTCAACAGTTGGCGGATTGGGGGAGTTTTAGTGCTTGTTTTCATCTGGAATGTTTAGCTTATTTTTTGGGGGTGACAGCTTTGTTTTCTATGTCCCTTTAGTTTTCACCGTTTTGTACAATTCCCGGTCTCGCTGTGTTCATTCGCCCAAGAGCTGCAAAGTCATTTTTTCAACACTGCCTGAGTATGGATAATAGCCTACAGTCTGCATGGCTGTCGACATCCCAGATATTGTGGTGTTTTCCTGAACAACTGTAGGTTACTCGTTTCAGGATGTCCGAGTAGAGCGAGTGACCAAAGTTCCTGTTTTTACGCACAGCGAATTGATATTTGAAAAGCTAATATCAGCGTGCTTCATGAAGTTTTGCTTGACAGCAGTTGCTACTACATAGCCTATGTTGTCGTATTAGATGCAGCATTCGATTGACGTGTGTCTACTATTACGTATAAGGCCTATATAAACCGTGCGCTAAGGAGAAGCGCTCATTCACGTCTCCGTCGCCGGAGGGAGCGCCACGCTTTCCGTCGTTAGTGTACATTTGTGGACATGTATGGATCATTGGCTGCCAGTGACTCTAGCACACCAGTAGAGAACTGCAGTTGGAGCAGTTGTTTTTACTTTCTCCGTGGCGAAGTTGAAGCAAAGCGGATCCATGAAACAACCCTCTTCACAACACATGACCTGAAGGCGCAATCCTAACTGGCCAGAGACCCAACTCGGAGCGTCTGCATCCCGACCGGTATGTGTACGTTGTTTTCATTGAGAGGCTACGTTTCTAAAACGAAGCTTATATTTCATGAATTGTAAATTAGGGTTGTTCTCTCCAATGAAACATCCCCTGTGTTTTCGCTCCGCTTAAAAAAAGGATTTTTTATTTTATTTTTTATATCCCATCAAATACTTAGTGGTTTTATATTCTCATGCATGGCCAGACACTGATTTCTCTCCTTAGCTTTGAGTATCATCTTTGTTTGAAAAGCTGAGCTTTTTTTTTTTTTTTTACTCCAGTGACGTTTTCTAATTTACTTTTGGTAGTTTCAAATGGTGTACACCAAGTGGTTTTTGCCATGCTATGTCACCATTACAATTTCTTTAGCTTCTAAACAAATCTGTGAGCGTTTTAATCAGAGATAAAGCTGCCCTATGTGTGTTGAACTGTGAGTAAAGTATATGCACTTGCCTAACCAAACTCTTCTGTCAGTACCCTTCGTTTTTAGGATAAAGAAGGAACAGTTATTGGAAATGTTACCAAGTTTTAAATGCCATTTGTTGTATTCTTCACTTTCAAAGTTGAACTCCACGCGGAAAATGCGCCCTTGTTTTCATGAACACATACTGTAGCGTACCTCACCTTTCACAACACACGCGTCTCCAACCCGGGTTGGGGAGCTTTAAGTAGGTTACTTTGGCCGGTTGCTTTCGCTTACGGCCATACCACGCTGAACACGCCCGATCTCGTCCGATCTCGGAAGCTAAGCAGCGTCGGGCCTGGTTAGTACTTGGATGGGAGACCGCCTGGGAATACCAGGTGCCGTAAGCTTTTCTCTCCATCAGCCAGTGCAACTTTTTTTTTTTCAGGCTGTCTGTCTGTGCGTGCCTGCTCCCTAGTACGTAGATGTTCCAACCCCTTTGAATATTTGCTTCCTCCGTTTGAAAGCTAAATAAATAAATAAATAAATAAATAAATAACTAAATGCATAGGTAGGAAATATAGGCTAAGCCAGCAACAGGTCGAACAAAATTGCACGAGTTGACTGTCAACAGTTGGCGGATTGGGGGAGTTTTAGTGCTTGTTTTCATCTGGAATGTTTAGCTTATTTTTTGGGGGTGACAGCTTTGTTTTCTATGTCCCTTTAGTTTTCACCGTTTTGTACAATTCCCGGTCTCGCTGTGTTCATTCGCCCAAGAGCTGCAAAGTCATTTTTTCAACACTGCCTGAGTATGGATAATAGCCTACAGTCTGCATGGCTGTCGACATCCCAGATATTGTGGTGTTTTCCTGAACAACTGTAGGTTACTCGTTTCAGGATGTCCGAGTAGAGCGAGTGACCAAAGTTCCTGTTTTTACGCACAGCGAATTGATATTTGAAAAGCTAATATCAGCGTGCTTCATGAAGTTTTGCTTGACAGCAGTTGCTACTACATAGCCTATGTTGTCGTATTAGATGCAGCATTCGATTGACGTGTGTCTACTATTACGTATAAGGCCTATATAAACCGTGCGCTAAGGAGAAGCGCTCATTCACGTCTCCGTCGCCGGAGGGAGCGCCACGCTTTCCGTCGTTAGTGTACATTTGTGGACATGTATGGATCATTGGCTGCCAGTGACTCTAGCACACCAGTAGAGAACTGCAGTTGGAGCAGTTGTTTTTACTTTCTCCGTGGCGAAGTTGAAGCAAAGCGGATCCATGAAACAACCCTCTTCACAACACATGACCTGAAGGCGCAATCCTAACTGGCCAGAGACCCAACTCGGAGCGTCTGCATCCCGACCGGTATGTGTACGTTGTTTTCATTGAGAGGCTACGTTTCTAAAACGAAGCTTATATTTCATGAATTGTAAATTAGGGTTGTTCTCTCCAATGAAACATCCCCTGTGTTTTCGCTCCGCTTAAAAAAAGGTTTTTTTTTTTATTTTTTATATCCCATCAAATACTTAGTGGTTTTATATTCTCATGCATGGCCAGACACTGATTTCTCTCCTTAGCTTTGAGTATCATCTTTGTTTGAAAAGCTGAGCTTTTTTTTTTTTTTTTACTCCAGTGACGTTTTCTAATTTACTTGTGGTAGTTTCAAATGGTGTACACCAAGTGGTTTTTGCCATGCTATGTCACCATTACAATTTCTTTAGCTTCTAAACAAATCTGTGAGCGTTTTAATCAGAGATAAAGCTGCCCTATGTGTGTTGAACTGTGAGTAAAGTATATGCACTTGCCTAACCAAACTCTTCTGTCAGTACCCTTCGTTTTTAGGATAAAGAAGGAACAGTTATTGGAAATGTTACCAAGTTTTAAATGCCATTTGTTGTATTCTTCACTTTCAAAGTTGAACTCCACGCGGAAAATGCGCCCTTGTTTTCATGAACACATACTGTAGCGTACCTCACCTTTCACAACACACGCGTCTCCAACCCGGGTTGGGGAGCTTTAAGTAGGTTACTTTGGCCGGTTGCTTTCGCTTACGGCCATACCACGCTGAACACGCCCGATCTCGTCCGATCTCGGAAGCTAAGCAGCGTCGGGCCTGGTTAGTACTTGGATGGGAGACCGCCTGGGAATACCAGGTGCCGTAAGCTTTTCTCTCCATCAGCCAGTGCAACTTTTTTTTTTTCAGGCTGTCTGTCTGTGCGTGCCTGCTCCCTAGTACGTAGATGTTCCAACCCCTTTGAATATTTGCTTCCTCCGTTTGAAAGCAAAATAAATAAATAAATAAATAAATAAATAACTAAATGCATAGGTAGGAAATATAGGCTAAGCCAGCAACAGGTCGAACAAAATTGCACGAGTTGACTGTCAACAGTTGGCGGATTGGGGGAGTTTTAGTGCTTGTTTTCATCTGGAATGTTTAGCTTATTTTTTGGGGGTGACAGCTTTGTTTTCTATGTCCCTTTAGTTTTCACCGTTTTGTACAATTCCCGGTCTCGCTGTGTTCATTCGCCCAAGAGCTGCAAAGTCATTTTTTCAACACTGCCTGAGTATGGATAATAGCCTACAGTCTGCATGGCTGTCGACATCCCAGATATTGTGGTGTTTTCCTGAACAACTGTAGGTTACTCGTTTCAGGATGTCCGAGTAGAGCGAGTGACCAAAGTTCCTGTTTTTACGCACAGCGAATTGATATTTGAAAAGCTAATATCAGCGTGCTTCATGAAGTTTTGCTTGACAGCAGTTGCTACTACATAGCCTATGTTGTCGTATTAGATGCAGCATTCGATTGACGTGTGTCTACTATTACGTATAAGGCCTATATAAACCGTGCGCTAAGGAGAAGCGCTCATTCACGTCTCCGTCGCCGGAGGGAGCGCCACGCTTTCCGTCGTTAGTGTACATTTGTGGACATGTATGGATCATTGGCTGCCAGTGACTCTAGCACACCAGTAGAGAACTGCAGTTGGAGCAGTTGTTTTTACTTTCTCCGTGGCGAAGTTGAAGCAAAGCGGATCCATGAAACAACCCTCTTCACAACACATGACCTGAAGGCGCAATCCTAACTGGCCAGAGACCCAACTCGGAGCGTCTGCATCCCGACCGGTATGTGTACGTTGTTTTCATTGAGAGGCTACGTTTCTAAAACGAAGCTTATATTTCATGAATTGTAAATTAGGGCTGTTCTCTCCAATGAAACATCCCCTGTGTTTTCGCTCCGCTTAAAAAAAGGATTTTTTTTTTATTTTTTATATCCCATCAAATACTTAGTGGTTTTATATTCTCATGCATGGCCAGACACTGATTTCTCTCCTTAGCTTTGAGTATCATCTTTGTTTGAAAAGCTGAGCTTTTTTTTTTTTTTTTTACTCCAGTGACGTTTTCTAATTTACTTGTGGTAGTTTCAAATGGTGTACACCAAGTGGTTTTTGCCATGCTATGTCACCATTACAATTTCTTTAGCTTCTAAACAAATCTGTGAGCGTTTTAATCAGAGATAAAGCTGCCCTATGTGTGTTGAACTGTGAGTAAAGTATATGCACTTGCCTAACCAAACTCTTCTGTCAGTACCCTTCGTTTTTAGGATAAAGAAGGAACAGTTATTGGAAATGTTACCAAGTTTTAAATGCCATTTGTTGTATTCTTCACTTTCAAAGTTGAACTCCACGCGGAAAATGCGCCCTTGTTTTCATGAACACATACTGTAGCGTACCTCACCTTTCACAACACACGCGTCTCCAACCCGGGTTGGGGAGCTTTAAGTAGGTTACTTTGGCCGGTTGCTTTCGCTTACGGCCATACCACGCTGAACACGCCCGATCTCGTCCGATCTCGGAAGCTAAGCAGCGTCTGGCCTGGTTAGTACTTGGATGGGAGACCGCCTGGGAATACCAGGTGCCGTAAGCTTTTCTCTCCATCAGCCAGTGCAACTTTTTTTTTTTCAGGCTGTCTGTCTGTGCGTGCCTGCTCCCTAGTACGTAGATGTTCCAACCCCTTTGAATATTTGCTTCCTCCGTTTGAAAGCTAAATAAATAAATAAATAAATAAATAACTAAATGCATAGGTAGGAAATATAGGCTAAGCCAGCAACAGGTCGAACAAAATTGCACGAGTTGACTGTCAACAGTTGGCGGATTGGGGGAGTTTTAGTGCTTGTTTTCATCTGGAATGTTTAGCTTATTTTTTGGGGGTGACAGCTTTGTTTTCTATGTCCCTTTAGTTTTCACCGTTTTGTACAATTCCCGGTCTCGCTGTGTTCATTCGCCCAAGAGCTGCAAAGTCATTTTTTCAACACTGCCTGAGTATGGATAATAGCCTACAGTCTGCATGGCTGTCGACATCCCAGATATTGTGGTGTTTTCCTGAACAACTGTAGGTTACTCGTTTCAGGATGTCCGAGTAGAGCGAGTGACCAAAGTTCCTGTTTTTATTCACAGCGAATTGATATTTGAAAAGCTAATATCAGCGTGCTTCATGAAGTTTTGCTTGACAGCAGTTGCTACTACATAGCCTATGTTGTCGTATTAGATGCAGCATTCGATTGACGTGTGTCTACTATTACGTATAAGGCCTATATAAACCGTGCGTTAAGGAGAAGCGCTCATTCACGTCTCCGTCGCCGGAGGGAGCGCCACGCTTTCCGTCGTTAGTGTACATTTGTGGACATGTATGGATCATTGGCTGCCAGTGACTCTAGCACACCAGTAGAGAACTGCAGTTGGAGCAGTTGTTTTTACTTTCTCCGTGGCGAAGTTGAAGCAAAGCGGATCCATGAAACAACCCTCTTCACAACACATGACCTGAAGGCGCAATCCTAACTGGCCAGAGACCCAACTCGGAGCGTCTGCATCCCGACCGGTATATGTACGTTGTTTTCATTGAGAGGCTACGTTTCTAAAACGAAGCTTATATTTCATGAATTGTAAATTAGGGCTGTTCTCTCCAATGAAACATCCCCTGTGTTTTCGCTCCGCTTAAAAAAAGGATTTTTTTTTTTTTTTTTATATCCCATCAAATACTTAGTGGTTTTATATTCTCATGCATGGCCAGACACTGATTTCTCTCCTTAGCTTTGAGTATCATCTTTGTTTGAAAAGCTGAGCTTTTTTTTTTTTTTTACTCCAGTGACGTTTTCTAATTTACTTGTGGTAGTTTCAAATGGTGTACACCAAGTGGTTTTTGCCATGCTATGTCACCATTACAATTTCTTTAGCTTCTAAACAAATCTGTGAGCGTTTTAATCAGAGATAAAGCTGCCCTATGTGTGTTGAACTGTGAGTAAAGTATATGCACTTGCCTAACCAAACTCTTCTGTCAGTACCCTTCGTTTTTAGGATAAAGAAGGAACAGTTATTGGAAATGTTACCAAGTTTTAAATGCCATTTGTTGTATTCTTCACTTTCAAAGTTGAACTCCACGCGGAAAATGCGCCCTTGTTTTCATGAACACATACTGTAGCGTACCTCACCTTTCACAACACACGCGTCTCCAACCCGGGTTGGGGAGCTTTAAGTAGGTTACTTTGGCCGGTTGCTTTCGCTTACGGCCATACCACGCTGAACACGCCCGATCTCGTCCGATCTCGGAAGCTAAGCAGCGTCGGGCCTGGTTAGTACTTGGATGGGAGACCGCCTGGGAATACCAGGTGCCGTAAGCTTTTCTCTCCATCAGCCAGTGCAACTTTTTTTTTTTCAGGCTGTCTGTCTGTGCGTGCCTGCTCCCTAGTACGTAGATGTTCCAACCCCTTTGAATATTTGCTTCCTCCGTTTGAAAGCAAAATAAATAAATAAATAAATAAATAAATAACTAAATGCATAGGTAGGAAATATAGGCTAAGCCAGCAACAGGTCGAACAAAATTGCACGAGTTGACTGTCAACAGTTGGCGGATTGGGGGAGTTTTAGTGCTTGTTTTCATCTGGAATGTTTAGCTTATTTTTTGGGGGTGACAGCTTTGTTTTCTATGTCCCTTTAGTTTTCACCGTTTTGTACAATTCCCGGTCTCGCTGTGTTCATTCGCCCAAGAGCTGCAAAGTCATTTTTTCAACACTGCCTGAGTATGGATAATAGCCTACAGTCTGCATGGCTGTCGACATCCCAGATATTGTGGTGTTTTCCTGAACAACTGTAGGTTACTCGTTTCAGGATGTCCGAGTAGAGCGAGTGACCAAAGTTCCTGTTTTTACGCACAGCGAATTGATATTTGAAAAGCTAATATCAGCGTGCTTCATGAAGTTTTGCTTGACAGCAGTTGCTACTACATAGCCTATGTTGTCGTATTAGATGCAGCATTCGATTGACGTGTGTCTACTATTACGTATAAGGCCTATATAAACCGTGCGCTAAGGAGAAGCGCTCATTCACGTCTCCGTCGCCGGAGGGAGCGCCACGCTTTCCGTCGTTAGTGTACATTTGTGGACATGTATGGATCATTGGCTGCCAGTGACTCTAGCACACCAGTAGAGAACTGCAGTTGGAGCAGTTGTTTTTACTTTCTCCGTGGCGAAGTTGAAGCAAAGCGGATCCATGAAACAACCCTCTTCACAACACATGACCTGAAGGCGCAATCCTAACTGGCCAGAGACCCAACTCGGAGCGTCTGCATCCCGACCGGTATGTGTACGTTGTTTTCATTGAGAGGCTACGTTTCTAAAACGAAGCTTATATTTCATGAATTGTAAATTAGGGCTGTTCTCTCCAATGAAACATCCCCTGTGTTTTCGCTCCGCTTAAAAAAAGGATTTTTTTTTTATTTTTTATATCCCATCAAATACTTAGTGGTTTTATATTCTCATGCATGGCCAGACACTGATTTCTCTCCTTAGCTTTGAGTATCATCTTTGTTTGAAAAGCTGAGCTTTTTTTTTTTTTTTTTACTCCAGTGACGTTTTCTAATTTACTTGTGGTAGTTTCAAATGGTGTACACCAAGTGGTTTTTGCCATGCTATGTCACCATTACAATTTCTTTAGCTTCTAAACAAATCTGTGAGCGTTTTAATCAGAGATAAAGCTGCCCTATGTGTGTTGAACTGTGAGTAAAGTATATGCACTTGCCTAACCAAACTCTTCTGTCAGTACCCTTCGTTTTTAGGATAAAGAAGGAACAGTTATTGGAAATGTTACCAAGTTTTAAATGCCATTTGTTGTATTCTTCACTTTCAAAGTTGAACTCCACGCGGAAAATGCGCCCTTGTTTTCATGAACACATACTGTAGCGTACCTCACCTTTCACAACACACGCGTCTCCAACCCGGGTTGGGGAGCTTTAAGTAGGTTACTTTGGCCGGTTGCTTTCGCTTACGGCCATACCACGCTGAACACGCCCGATCTCGTCCGATCTCGGAAGCTAAGCAGCGTCTGGCCTGGTTAGTACTTGGATGGGAGACCGCCTGGGAATACCAGGTGCCGTAAGCTTTTCTCTCCATCAGCCAGTGCAACTTTTTTTTTTTCAGGCTGTCTGTCTGTGCGTGCCTGCTCCCTAGTACGTAGATGTTCCAACCCCTTTGAATATTTGCTTCCTCCGTTTGAAAGCTAAATAAATAAATAAATAAATAAATAACTAAATGCATAGGTAGGAAATATAGGCTAAGCCAGCAACAGGTCGAACAAAATTGCACGAGTTGACTGTCAACAGTTGGCGGATTGGGGGAGTTTTAGTGCTTGTTTTCATCTGGAATGTTTAGCTTATTTTTTGGGGGTGACAGCTTTGTTTTCTATGTCCCTTTAGTTTTCACCGTTTTGTACAATTCCCGGTCTCGCTGTGTTCATTCGCCCAAGAGCTGCAAAGTCATTTTTTCAACACTGCCTGAGTATGGATAATAGCCTACAGTCTGCATGGCTGTCGACATCCCAGATATTGTGGTGTTTTCCTGAACAACTGTAGGTTACTCGTTTCAGGATGTCCGAGTAGAGCGAGTGACCAAAGTTCCTGTTTTTATTCACAGCGAATTGATATTTGAAAAGCTAATATCAGCGTGCTTCATGAAGTTTTGCTTGACAGCAGTTGCTACTACATAGCCTATGTTGTCGTATTAGATGCAGCATTCGATTGACGTGTGTCTACTATTACGTATAAGGCCTATATAAACCGTGCGTTAAGGAGAAGCGCTCATTCACGTCTCCGTCGCCGGAGGGAGCGCCACGCTTTCCGTCGTTAGTGTACATTTGTGGACATGTATGGATCATTGGCTGCCAGTGACTCTAGCACACCAGTAGAGAACTGCAGTTGGAGCAGTTGTTTTTACTTTCTCCGTGGCGAAGTTGAAGCAAAGCGGATCCATGAAACAACCCTCTTCACAACACATGACCTGAAGGCGCAATCCTAACTGGCCAGAGACCCAACTCGGAGCGTCTGCATCCCGACCGGTATATGTACGTTGTTTTCATTGAGAGGCTACGTTTCTAAAACGAAGCTTATATTTCATGAATTGTAAATTAGGGCTGTTCTCTCCAATGAAACATCCCCTGTGTTTTCGCTCCGCTTAAAAAAAGGATTTTTTTTTTTTTTTTTATATCCCATCAAATACTTAGTGGTTTTATATTCTCATGCATGGCCAGACACTGATTTCTCTCCTTAGCTTTGAGTATCATCTTTGTTTGAAAAGCTGAGCTTTTTTTTTTTTTTTACTCCAGTGACGTTTTCTAATTTACTTGTGGTAGTTTCAAATGGTGTACACCAAGTGGTTTTTGCCATGCTATGTCACCATTACAATTTCTTTAGCTTCTAAACAAATCTGTGAGCGTTTTAATCAGAGATAAAGCTGCCCTATGTGTGTTGAACTGTGAGTAAAGTATATGCACTTGCCTAACCAAACTCTTCTGTCAGTACCCTTCGTTTTTAGGATAAAGAAGGAACAGTTATTGGAAATGTTACCAAGTTTTAAATGCCATTTGTTGTATTCTTCACTTTCAAAGTTGAACTCCACGCGGAAAATGCGCCCTTGTTTTCATGAACACATACTGTAGCGTACCTCACCTTTCACAACACACGCGTCTCCAACCCGGGTTGGGGAGCTTTAAGTAGGTTACTTTGGCCGGTTGCTTTCGCTTACGGCCATACCACGCTGAACACGCCCGATCTCGTCCGATCTCGGAAGCTAAGCAGCGTCGGGCCTGGTTAGTACTTGGATGGGAGACCGCCTGGGAATACCAGGTGCCGTAAGCTTTTCTCTCCATCAGCCAGTGCAACTTTTTTTTTTTCAGGCTGTCTGTCTGTGCGTGCTTGCTCCCTAGTACGTAGATGTTCCAACCCCTTTGAATATTTGCTTCCTCCGTTTGAAAGCAAAATAAATAAATAAATAAATAAATAAATAAATAAATAAATGCATAGGTAGGAAATATAGGCTAAGCCAGCAACAGGTCGAACAAAATTGCACGAGTTGACTGTCAACAGTTGGCGGATTGGGGGAGTTTTAGTGCTTGTTTTCATCTGGAATGTTTAGCTTATTTTTTGGGGGTGACAGCTTTGTTTTCTATGTCCCTTTAGTTTTCACCGTTTTGTACAATTCCCGGTCTCGCTGTGTTCATTCGCCCAAGAGCTGCAAAGTCATTTTTTCAACACTGCCTGAGTATGGATAATAGCCTACAGTCTGCATGGCTGTCGACATCCCAGATATTGTGGTGTTTTCCTGAACAACTGTAGGTTACTCGTTACAGGATGTCCGAGTAGAGCGAGTGACCAAAGTTCCTGTTTTTACGCACAGCGAATTGATATTTGAAAAGCTAATATCAGCGTGCTTCATGAAGTTTTGCTTGACAGCAGTTGCTACTACATAGCCTATGTTGTCGTATTAGATGCAGCATTCGATTGACGTGTGTCTACTATTACGTATAAGGCCTATATAAACCGTGCGCTAAGGAGAAGCGCTCATTCACGTCTCCGTCGCCGGAGGGAGCGCCACGCTTTCCGTCGTTAGTGTACATTTGTGGACATGTATGGATCATTGGCTGCCAGTGACTCTAGCACACCAGTAGAGAACTGCAGTTGGAGCAGTTGTTTTTACTTTCTCCGTGGCGAAGTTGAAGCAAAGCGGATCCATGAAACAACCCTCTTCACAACACATGACCTGAAGGCGCAATCCTAACTGGCCAGAGACCCAACTCGGAGCGTCTGCATCCCGACCGGTATGTGTACGTTGTTTTCATTGAGAGGCTACGTTTCTAAAACGAAGCTTATATTTCATGAATTGTAAATTAGGGTTGTTCTCTCCAATGAAACATCCCCTGTGTTTTCGCTCCGCTTAAAAAAAGGATTTTTTATTTTATTTTTTATATCCCATCAAATACTTAGTGGTTTTATATTCTCATGCATGGCCAGACACTGATTTCTCTCCTTAGCTTTGAGTATCATCTTTGTTTGAAAAGCTGAGCTTTTTTTTTTTTTTTTACTCCAGTGACGTTTTCTAATTTACTTGTGGTAGTTTCAAATGGTGTACACCAAGTGGTTTTTGCCATGCTATGTCACCATTACAATTTCTTTAGCTTCTAAACAAATCTGTGAGCGTTTTAATCAGAGATAAAGCTGCCCTATGTGTGTTGAACTGTGAGTAAAGTATATGCACTTGCCTAACCAAACTCTTCTGTCAGTACCCTTCGTTTTTAGGATAAAGAAGGAACAGTTATTGGAAATGTTACCAAGTTTTAAATGCCATTTGTTGTATTCTTCACTTTCAAAGTTGAACTCCACGCGGAAAATGCGCCCTTGTTTTCATGAACACATACTGTAGCGTACCTCACCTTTCACAACACACGCGTCTCCAACCCGGGTTGGGGAGCTTTAAGTAGGTTACTTTGGCCGGTTGCTTTCGCTTACGGCCATACCACGCTGAACACGCCCGATCTCGTCCGATCTCGGAAGCTAAGCAGCGTCGGGCCTGGTTAGTACTTGGATGGGAGACCGCCTGGGAATACCAGGTGCCGTAAGCTTTTCTCTCCATCAGCCAGTGCAACTTTTTTTTTTTCAGGCTGTCTGTCTGTGCGTGCCTGCTCCCTAGTACGTAGATGTTCCAACCCCTTTGAATATTTGCTTCCTCCGTTTGAAAGCTAAATAAATAAATAAATAAATAAATAACTAAATGCATAGGTAGGAAATATAGGCTAAGCCAGCAACAGGTCGAACAAAATTGCACGAGTTGACTGTCAACAGTTGGCGGATTGGGGGAGTTTTAGTGCTTGTTTTCATCTGGAATGTTTAGCTTATTTTTTGGGGGTGACAGCTTTGTTTTCTATGTCCCTTTAGTTTTCACCGTTTTGTACAATTCCCGGTCTCGCTGTGTTCATTCGCCCAAGAGCTGCAAAGTCATTTTTTCAACACTGCCTGAGTATGGATAATAGCCTACAGTCTGCATGGCTGTCGACATCCCAGATATTGTGGTGTTTTCCTGAACAACTGTAGGTTACTCGTTTCAGGATGTCCGAGTAGAGCGAGTGACCAAAGTTCCTGTTTTTATGCACAGCGAATTGATATTTGAAAAGCTAATATCAGCGTGCTTCATGAAGTTTTGCTTGACAGCAGTTGCTACTACATAGCCTATGTTGTCGTATTAGATGCAGCATTCGATTGACGTGTGTCTACTATTACGTATAAGGCCTATATAAACCGTGCGTTAAGGAGAAGCGCTCATTCACGTCTCCGTCGCCGGAGGGAGCGCCACGCTTTCCGTCGTTAGTGTACATTTGTGGACATGTATGGATCATTGGCTGCCAGTGACTCTAGCACACCAGTAGAGAACTGCAGTTGGAGCAGTTGTTTTTACTTTCTCCGTGGCGAAGTTGAAGCAAAGCGGATCCATGAAACAACCCTCTTCACAACACATGACCTGAAGGCGCAATCCTAACTGGCCAGAGACCCAACTCGGAGCGTCTGCATCCCGACCGGTATATGTACGTTGTTTTCATTGAGAGGCTACGTTTCTAAAACGAAGCTTATATTTCATGAATTGTAAATTAGGGCTGTTCTCTCCAATGAAACATCCCC
Source organism: Sardina pilchardus (assembly GCF_963854185.1). NCBI lineage: Eukaryota > Metazoa > Chordata > Actinopteri > Clupeiformes > Clupeidae > Sardina > Sardina pilchardus. Next base: position 730,598 of record NC_085010.1, on the reverse strand, counting down.
TGTGTTTTCGCTCCGCTTAAAAAAAGGATTTTTTTTTTTTTTTTTATATCCCATCAAATACTTAGTGGTTTTATATTCTCATGCATGGCCAGACACTGATTTCTCTCCTTAGCTTTGAGTATCATCTTTGTTTGAAAAGCTGAGCTTTTTTTTTTTTTTTACTCCAGTGACGTTTTCTAATTTACTTGTGGTAGTTTCAAATGGTGTACACCAAGTGGTTTTTGCCATGCTATGTCACCATTACAATTTCTTTAGCTTCTAAACAAATCTGTGAGCGTTTTAATCAGAGATAAAGCTGCCCTATGTGTGTTGAACTGTGAGTAAAGTATATGCACTTGCCTAACCAAACTCTTCTGTCAGTACCCTTCGTTTTTAGGATAAAGAAGGAACAGTTATTGGAAATGTTACCAAGTTTTAAATGCCATTTGTTGTATTCTTCACTTTCAAAGTTGAACTCCACGCGGAAAATGCGCCCTTGTTTTCATGAACACATACTGTAGCGTACCTCACCTTTCACAACACACGCGTCTCCAACCCGGGTTGGGGAGCTTTAAGTAGGTTACTTTGGCCGGTTGCTTTCGCTTACGGCCATACCACGCTGAACACGCCCGATCTCGTCCGATCTCGGAAGCTAAGCAGCGTCGGGCCTGGTTAGTACTTGGATGGGAGACCGCCTGGGAATACCAGGTGCCGTAAGCTTTTCTCTCCATCAGCCAGTGCAACTTTTTTTTTTTCAGGCTGTCTGTCTGTGCGTGCCTGCTCCCTAGTACGTAGATGTTCCAACCCCTTTGAATATTTGCTTCCTCCGTTTGAAAGCAAAATAAATAAATAAATAAATAAATAAATAAATAAATGCATAGGTAGGAAATATAGGCTAAGCCAGCAACAGGTCGAACAAAATTGCACGAGTTGACTGTCAACAGTTGGCGGATTGGGGGAGTTTTAGTGCTTGTTTTCATCTGGAATGTTTAGCTTATTTTTTGGGGGTGACAGCTTTGTTTTCTATGTCCCTTTAGTTTTCACCGTTTTGTACAATTCCCGGTCTCGCTGTGTTCATTCGCCCAAGAGCTGCAAAGTCATTTTTTCAACACTGCCTGAGTATGGATAATAGCCTACAGTCTGCATGGCTGTCGACATCCCAGATATTGTGGTGTTTTCCTGAACAACTGTAGGTTACTCGTTACAGGATGTCCGAGTAGAGCGAGTGACCAAAGTTCCTGTTTTTACGCACAGCGAATTGATATTTGAAAAGCTAATATCAGCGTGCTTCATGAAGTTTTGCTTGACAGCAGTTGCTACTACATAGCCTATGTTGTCGTATTAGATGCAGCATTCGATTGACGTGTGTCTACTATTACGTATAAGGCCTATATAAACCGTGCGCTAAGGAGAAGCGCTCATTCACGTCTCCGTCGCCGGAGGGAGCGCCACGCTTTCCGTCGTTAGTGTACATTTGTGGACATGTATGGATCATTGGCTGCCAGTGACTCTAGCACACCAGTAGAGAACTGCAGTTGGAGCAGTTGTTTTTACTTTCTCCGTGGCGAAGTTGAAGCAAAGCGGATCCATGAAACAACCCTCTTCACAACACATGACCTGAAGGCGCAATCCTAACTGGCCAGAGACCCAACTCGGAGCGTCTGCATCCCGACCGGTATGTGTACGTTGTTTTCATTGAGAGGCTACGTTTCTAAAACGAAGCTTATATTTCATGAATTGTAAATTAGGGTTGTTCTCTCCAATGAAACATCCCCTGTGTTTTCGCTCCGCTTAAAAAAAGGATTTTTTATTTTATTTTTTATATCCCATCAAATACTTAGTGGTTTTATATTCTCATGCATGGCCAGACACTGATTTCTCTCCTTAGCTTTGAGTATCATCTTTGTTTGAAAAGCTGAGCTTTTTTTTTTTTTTTTACTCCAGTGACGTTTTCTAATTTACTTGTGGTAGTTTCAAATGGTGTACACCAAGTGGTTTTTGCCATGCTATGTCACCATTACAATTTCTTTAGCTTCTAAACAAATCTGTGAGCGTTTTAATCAGAGATAAAGCTGCCCTATGTGTGTTGAACTGTGAGTAAAGTATATGCACTTGCCTAACCAAACTCTTCTGTCAGTACCCTTCGTTTTTAGGATAAAGAAGGAACAGTTATTGGAAATGTTACCAAGTTTTAAATGCCATTTGTTGTATTCTTCACTTTCAAAGTTGAACTCCACGCGGAAAATGCGCCCTTGTTTTCATGAACACATACTGTAGCGTACCTCACCTTTCACAACACACGCGTCTCCAACCCGGGTTGGGGAGCTTTAAGTAGGTTACTTTGGCCGGTTGCTTTCGCTTACGGCCATACCACGCTGAACACGCCCGATCTCGTCCGATCTCGGAAGCTAAGCAGCGTCGGGCCTGGTTAGTACTTGGATGGGAGACCGCCTGGGAATACCAGGTGCCGTAAGCTTTTCTCTCCATCAGCCAGTGCAACTTTTTTTTTTTCAGGCTGTCTGTCTGTGCGTGCCTGCTCCCTAGTACGTAGATGTTCCAACCCCTTTGAATATTTGCTTCCTCCGTTTGAAAGCTAAATAAATAAATAAATAAATAAATAACTAAATGCATAGGTAGGAAATATAGGCTAAGCCAGCAACAGGTCGAACAAAATTGCACGAGTTGACTGTCAACAGTTGGCGGATTGGGGGAGTTTTAGTGCTTGTTTTCATCTGGAATGTTTAGCTTATTTTTTGGGGGTGACAGCTTTGTTTTCTATGTCCCTTTAGTTTTCACCGTTTTGTACAATTCCCGGTCTCGCTGTGTTCATTCGCCCAAGAGCTGCAAAGTCATTTTTTCAACACTGCCTGAGTATGGATAATAGCCTACAGTCTGCATGGCTGTCGACATCCCAGATATTGTGGTGTTTTCCTGAACAACTGTAGGTTACTCGTTTCAGGATGTCCGAGTAGAGCGAGTGACCAAAGTTCCTGTTTTTATGCACAGCGAATTGATATTTGAAAAGCTAATATCAGCGTGCTTCATGAAGTTTTGCTTGACAGCAGTTGCTACTACATAGCCTATGTTGTCGTATTAGATGCAGCATTCGATTGACGTGTGTCTACTATTACGTATAAGGCCTATATAAACCGTGCGTTAAGGAGAAGCGCTCATTCACGTCTCCGTCGCCGGAGGGAGCGCCACGCTTTCCGTCGTTAGTGTACATTTGTGGACATGTATGGATCATTGGCTGCCAGTGACTCTAGCACACCAGTAGAGAACTGCAGTTGGAGCAGTTGTTTTTACTTTCTCCGTGGCGAAGTTGAAGCAAAGCGGATCCATGAAACAACCCTCTTCACAACACATGACCTGAAGGCGCAATCCTAACTGGCCAGAGACCCAACTCGGAGCGTCTGCATCCCGACCGGTATATGTACGTTGTTTTCATTGAGAGGCTACGTTTCTAAAACGAAGCTTATATTTCATGAATTGTAAATTAGGGCTGTTCTCTCCAATGAAACATCCCCTGTGTTTTCGCTCCGCTTAAAAAAAGGATTTTTTTTTTTTTTTTTATATCCCATCAAATACTTAGTGGTTTTATATTCTCATGCATGGCCAGACACTGATTTCTCTCCTTAGCTTTGAGTATCATCTTTGTTTGAAAAGCTGAGCTTTTTTTTTTTTTTTACTCCAGTGACGTTTTCTAATTTACTTGTGGTAGTTTCAAATGGTGTACACCAAGTGGTTTTTGCCATGCTATGTCACCATTACAATTTCTTTAGCTTCTAAACAAATCTGTGAGCGTTTTAATCAGAGATAAAGCTGCCCTATGTGTGTTGAACTGTGAGTAAAGTATATGCACTTGCCTAACCAAACTCTTCTGTCAGTACCCTTCGTTTTTAGGATAAAGAAGGAACAGTTATTGGAAATGTTACCAAGTTTTAAATGCCATTTGTTGTATTCTTCACTTTCAAAGTTGAACTCCACGCGGAAAATGCGCCCTTGTTTTCATGAACACATACTGTAGCGTACCTCACCTTTCACAACACACGCGTCTCCAACCCGGGTTGGGGAGCTTTAAGTAGGTTACTTTGGCCGGTTGCTTTCGCTTACGGCCATACCACGCTGAACACGCCCGATCTCGTCCGATCTCGGAAGCTAAGCAGCGTCGGGCCTGGTTAGTACTTGGATGGGAGACCGCCTGGGAATACCAGGTGCCGTAAGCTTTTCTCTCCATCAGCCAGTGCAACTTTTTTTTTTTCAGGCTGTCTGTCTGTGCGTGCCTGCTCCCTAGTACGTAGATGTTCCAACCCCTTTGAATATTTGCTTCCTCCGTTTGAAAGCTAAATAAATAAATAAATAAATAAATAAATAACTAAATGCATAGGTAGGAAATATAGGCTAAGCCAGCAACAGGTCGAACAAAATTGCACGAGTTGACTGTCAACAGTTGGCGGATTGGGGGAGTTTTAGTGCTTGTTTTCATCTGGAATGTTTAGCTTATTTTTTGGGGGTGACAGCTTTGTTTTCTATGTCCTTTTAGTTTTCACCGTTTTGTACAATTCCCGGTCTCGCTGTGTTCATTCGCCCAAGAGCTGCAAAGTCATTTTTTCAACACTGCCTGAGTATGGATAATAGCCTACAGTCTGCATGGCTGTCGACATCCCAGATATTGTGGTGTTTTCCTGAACAACTGTAGGTTACTCGTTTCAGGATGTCCGAGTAGAGCGAGTGACCAAAGTTCCTGTTTTTACGCACAGCGAATTGATATTTGAAAAGCTAATATCAGCGTGCTTCATGAAGTTTTGCTTGACAGCAGTTGCTACTACATAGCCTATGTTGTCGTATTAGATGCAGCATTCGATTGACGTGTGTCTACTATTACGTATAAGGCCTATATAAACCGTGCGCTAAGGAGAAGCGCTCATTCACGTCTCCGTCGCCGGAAGGAGCGCCACGCTTTCCGTCGTTAGTGTACATTTGTGGACATGTATGGATCATTGGCTGCCAGTGACTCTAGCACACCAGTAGAGAACTGCAGTTGGAGCAGTTGTTTTTACTTTCTCCGTGGCGAAGTTGAAGCAAAGCGGATCCATGAAACAACCCTCTTCACAACACATGACCTGAAGGCGCAATCCTAACTGGCCAGAGACCCAACTCGGAGCGTCTGCATCCCGACCGGTATGTGTACGTTGTTTTCATTGAGAGGCTACGTTTCTAAAACGAAGCTTATATTTCATGAATTGTATATTAGGGCTTTTCTCTCCAATGAAACATCCCCTGTGTTTTCGCTCCGCTTAAAAAAATGATTTTTTATTTTATTTTTTATATCCCATCAAATACTTAGTGGTTTTATATTCTCATGCATGGCCAGACACTGATTTCTCTCCTTAGCTTTGAGTATCATCTTTGTTTGAAAAGCTGAGCTTTTTTTTTTTTTTTTACTCCAGTGACGTTTTCTAATTTACTTGTGGTAGTTTCAAATGGTGTACACCAAGTGGTTTTTGCCATGCTATGTCACCATTACAATTTCTTTAGCTTCTAAACAAATCTGTGAGCGTTTTAATCAGAGATAAAGCTGCCCTATGTGTGTTGAACTGTGAGTAAAGTATATGCACTTGCCTAACCAAACTCTTCTGTCAGTACCCTTCGTTTTTAGGATAAAGAAGGAACAGTTATTGGAAATGTTACCAAGTTTTAAATGCCATTTGTTGTATTCTTCACTTTCAAAGTTGAACTCCACGCGGAAAATGCGCCCTTGTTTTCATGAACACATACTGTAGCGTACCTCACCTTTCACAACACACGCGTCTCCAACCCGGGTTGGGGAGCTTTAAGTAGGTTACTTTGGCCGGTTGCTTTCGCTTACGGCCATACCACGCTGAACACGCCCGATCTCGTCCGATCTCGGAAGCTAAGCAGCGTCGGGCCTGGTTAGTACTTGGATGGGAGACCGCCTGGGAATACCAGGTGCCGTAAGCTTTTCTCTCCATCAGCCAGTGCAACTTTTTTTTTTTCAGGCTGTCTGTCTGTGCGTGCCTGCTCCCTAGTACGTAGATGTTCCAACCCCTTTGAATATTTGCTTCCTCCGTTTGAAAGCAAAATAAATAAATAAATAAATAAATAAATAACTAAATGCATAGGTAGGAAATATAGGCTAAGCCAGCAACAGGTCGAACAAAATTGCACGAGTTGACTGTCAACAGTTGGCGGATTGGGGGAGTTTTAGTGCTTGTTTTCATCTGGAATGTTTAGCTTATTTTTTGGGGGTGACAGCTTTGTTTTCTATGTCCCTTTAGTTTTCACCGTTTTGTACAATTCCCGGTCTCGCTGTGTTCATTCGCCCAAGAGCTGCAAAGTCATTTTTTCAACACTGCCTGAGTATGGATAATAGCCTACAGTCTGCATGGCTGTCGACATCCCAGATATTGTGGTGTTTTCCTGAACAACTGTAGGTTACTCGTTTCAGGATGTCCGAGTAGAGCGAGTGACCAAAGTTCCTGTTTTTACGCACAGCGAATAGATATTTGAAAAGATAATATCAGCGTGCTTCATGAAGTTTTGCTTGACAGCAGTTGCTACTACATAGCCTATGTTGTCGTATTAGATGCAGCATTCGATTGACGTGTGTCTACTATTACGTATAAGGCCTATATAAACCGTGCGCTAAGGAGAAGCGCTCATTCACGTCTCCGTCGCCGGAGGGAGCGCCACGCTTTCCGTCGTTAGTGTACATTTGTGGACATGTATGGATCATTGGCTGCCAGTGACTCTAGCACACCAGTAGAGAACTGCAGTTGGAGCAGTTGTTTTTACTTTCTCCGTGGCGAAGTTGAAGCAAAGCGGATCCATGAAACAACCCTCTTCACAACACATGACCTGAAGGCGCAATCCTAACTGGCCAGAGACCCAACTCGGAGCGTCTGCATCCCGACCGGTATGTGTACGTTGTTTTCATTGAGAGGCTACGTTTCTAAAACGAAGCTTATATTTCATGAATTGTAAATTAGGGTTGTTCTCTCCAATGAAACATCCCCTGTGTTTTCGCTCCGCTTAAAAAAAGGATTTTTTTTTTATTTTTTATATCCCATCAAATACTTAGTGGTTTTATATTCTCATGCATGGCCAGACACTGATTTCTCTCCTTAGCTTTGAGTATCATCTTTGTTTGAAAAGCTGAGCTTTTTTTTTTTTTTTTTACTCCAGTGACGTTTTCTAATTTACTTGTGGTAGTTTCAAATGGTGTACACCAAGTGGTTTTTGCCATGCTATGTCACCATTACAATTTCTTTAGCTTCTAAACAAATCTGTGAGCGTTTTAATCAGAGATAAAGCTGCCCTATGTGTGTTGAACTGTGAGTAAAGTATATGCACTTGCCTAACCAAACTCTTCTGTCAGTACCCTTCGTTTTTAGGATAAAGAAGGAACAGTTATTGGAAATGTTACCAAGTTTTAAATGCCATTTGTTGTATTCTTCACTTTCAAAGTTGAACTCCACGCGGAAAATGCGCCCTTGTTTTCATGAACACATACTGTAGCGTACCTCACCTTTCACAACACACGCGTCTCCAACCCGGGTTGGGGAGCTTTAAGTAGGTTACTTTGGCCGGTTGCTTTCGCTTACGGCCATACCACGCTGAACACGCCCGATCTCGTCCGATCTCGGAAGCTAAGCAGCGTCGGGCCTGGTTAGTACTTGGATGGGAGACCGCCTGGGAATACCAGGTGCCGTAAGCTTTTCTCTCCATCAGCCAGTGCAACTTTTTTTTTTTCAGGCTGTCTGTCTGTGCGTGCCTGCTCCCTAGTACGTAGATGTTCCAACCCCTTTGAATATTTGCTTCCTCCGTTTGAAAGCTAAATAAATAAATAAATAAATAAATAAATAACTAAATGCATAGGTAGGAAATATAGGCTAAGCCAGCAACAGGTCGAACAAAATTGCACGAGTTGACTGTCAACAGTTGGCGGATTGGGGGAGTTTTAGTGCTTGTTTTCATCTGGAATGTTTAGCTTATTTTTTGGGGGTGACAGCTTTGTTTTCTATGTCCTTTTAGTTTTCACCGTTTTGTACAATTCCCGGTCTCGCTGTGTTCATTCGCCCAAGAGCTGCAAAGTCATTTTTTCAACACTGCCTGAGTATGGATAATAGCCTACAGTCTGCATGGCTGTCGACATCCCAGATATTGTGGTGTTTTCCTGAACAACTGTAGGTTACTCGTTTCAGGATGTCCGAGTAGAGCGAGTGACCAAAGTTCCTGTTTTTACGCACAGCGAATTGATATTTGAAAAGCTAATATCAGCGTGCTTCATGAAGTTTTGCTTGACAGCAGTTGCTACTACATAGCCTATGTTGTCGTATTAGATGCAGCATTCGATTGACGTGTGTCTACTATTACGTATAAGGCCTATATAAACCGTGCGCTAAGGAGAAGCGCTCATTCACGTCTCCGTCGCCGGAAGGAGCGCCACGCTTTCCGTCGTTAGTGTACATTTGTGGACATGTATGGATCATTGGCTGCCAGTGACTCTAGCACACCAGTAGAGAACTGCAGTTGGAGCAGTTGTTTTTACTTTCTCCGTGGCGAAGTTGAAGCAAAGCGGATCCATGAAACAACCCTCTTCACAACACATGACCTGAAGGCGCAATCCTAACTGGCCAGAGACCCAACTCGGAGCGTCTGCATCCCGACCGGTATGTGTACGTTGTTTTCATTGAGAGGCTACGTTTCTAAAACGAAGCTTATATTTCATGAATTGTAAATTAGGGCTTTTCTCTCCAATGAAACATCCCCTGTGTTTTCGCTCCGCTTAAAAAAAGGATTTTTTATTTTATTTTTTATATCCCATCAAATACTTAGTGGTTTTATATTCTCATGCATGGCCAGACACTGATTTCTCTCCTTAGCTTTGAGTATCATCTTTGTTTGAAAAGCTGAGCTTTTTTTTTTTTTTTTACTCCAGTGACGTTTTCTAATTTACTTGTGGTAGTTTCAAATGGTGTACACCAAGTGGTTTTTGCCATGCTATGTCACCATTACAATTTCTTTAGCTTCTAAACAAATCTGTGAGCGTTTTAATCAGAGATAAAGCTGCCCTATGTGTGTTGAACTGTGAGTAAAGTATATGCACTTGCCTAACCAAACTCTTCTGTCAGTACCCTTCGTTTTTAGGATAAAGAAGGAACAGTTATTGGAAATGTTACCAAGTTTTAAATGCCATTTGTTGTATTCTTCACTTTCAAAGTTGAACTCCACGCGGAAAATGCGCCCTTGTTTTCATGAACACATACTGTAGCGTACCTCACCTTTCACAACACACGCGTCTCCAACCCGGGTTGGGGAGCTTTAAGTAGGTTACTTTGGCCGGTTGCTTTCGCTTACGGCCATACCACGCTGAACACGCCCGATCTCGTCCGATCTCGGAAGCTAAGCAGCGTCGGGCCTGGTTAGTACTTGGATGGGAGACCGCCTGGGAATACCAGGTGCCGTAAGCTTTTCTCTCCATCAGCCAGTGCAACTTTTTTTTTTTCAGGCTGTCTGTCTGTGCGTGCCTGCTCCCTAGTACGTAGATGTTCCAACCCCTTTGAATATTTGCTTCCTCCGTTTGAAAGCAAAATAAATAAATAAATAAATAAATAAATAACTAAATGCATAGGTAGGAAATATAGGCTAAGCCAGCAACAGGTCGAACAAAATTGCACGAGTTGACTGTCAACAGTTGGCGGATTGGGGGAGTTTTAGTGCTTGTTTTCATCTGGAATGTTTAGCTTATTTTTTGGGGGTGACAGCTTTGTTTTCTATGTCCCTTTAGTTTTCACCGTTTTGTACAATTCCCGGTCTCGCTGTGTTCATTCGCCCAAGAGCTGCAAAGTCATTTTTTCAACACTGCCTGAGTATGGATAATAGCCTACAGTCTGCATGGCTGTCGACATCCCAGATATTGTGGTGTTTTCCTGAACAACTGTAGGTTACTCGTTTCAGGATGTCCGAGTAGAGCGAGTGACCAAAGTTCCTGTTTTTACGCACAGCGAATAGATATTTGAAAAGATAATATCAGCGTGCTTCATGAAGTTTTGCTTGACAGCAGTTGCTACTACATAGCCTATGTTGTCGTATTAGATGCAGCATTCGATTGACGTGTGTCTACTATTACGTATAAGGCCTATATAAACCGTGCGCTAAGGAGAAGCGCTCATTCACGTCTCCGTCGCCGGAGGGAGCGCCACGCTTTCCGTCGTTAGTGTACATTTGTGGACATGTATGGATCATTGGCTGCCAGTGACTCTAGCACACCAGTAGAGAACTGCAGTTGGAGCAGTTGTTTTTACTTTCTCCGTGGCGAAGTTGAAGCAAAGCGGATCCATGAAACAACCCTCTTCACAACACATGACCTGAAGGCGCAATCCTAACTGGCCAGAGACCCAACTCGGAGCGTCTGCATCCCGACCGGTATGTGTACGTTGTTTTCATTGAGAGGCTACGTTTCTAAAACGAAGCTTATATTTCATGAATTGTAAATTAGGGTTGTTCTCTCCAATGAAACATCCCCTGTGTTTTCGCTCCGCTTAAAAAAAGGATTTTTTTTTTATTTTTTATATCCCATCAAATACTTAGTGGTTTTATATTCTCATGCATGGCCAGACACTGATTTCTCTCCTTAGCTTTGAGTATCATCTTTGTTTGAAAAGCTGAGCTTTTTTTTTTTTTTTTTACTCCAGTGACGTTTTCTAATTTACTTGTGGTAGTTTCAAATGGTGTACACCAAGTGGTTTTTGCCATGCTATGTCACCATTACAATTTCTTTAGCTTCTAAACAAATCTGTGAGCGTTTTAATCAGAGATAAAGCTGCCCTATGTGTGTTGAACTGTGAGTAAAGTATATGCACTTGCCTAACCAAACTCTTCTGTCAGTACCCTTCGTTTTTAGGATAAAGAAGGAACAGTTATTGGAAATGTTACCAAGTTTTAAATGCCATTTGTTGTATTCTTCACTTTCAAAGTTGAACTCCACGCGGAAAATGCGCCCTTGTTTTCATGAACACATACTGTAGCGTACCTCACCTTTCACAACACACGCGTCTCCAACCCGGGTTGGGGAGCTTTAAGTAGGTTACTTTGGCCGGTTGCTTTCGCTTACGGCCATACCACGCTGAACACGCCCGATCTCGTCCGATCTCGGAAGCTAAGCAGCGTCGGGCCTGGTTAGTACTTGGATGGGAGACCGCCTGGGAATACCAGGTGCCGTAAGCTTTTCTCTCCATCAGCCAGTGCAACTTTTTTTTTTTCAGGCTGTCTGTCTGTGCGTGCCTGCTCCCTAGTACGTAGATGTTCCAACCCCTTTGAATATTTGCTTCCTCCGTTTGAAAGCAAAATAAATAAATAAATAAATAAATAAATAACTAAATGCATAGGTAGGAAATATAGGCTAAGCCAGCAACAGGTCGAACAAAATTGCACGAGTTGACTGTCAACAGTTGGCGGATTGGGGGAGTTTTAGTGCTTGTTTTCATCTGGAATGTTTAGCTTATTTTTTGGGGGTGACAGCTTTGTTTTCTATGTCCCTTTAGTTTTCACCGTTTTGTACAATTCCCGGTCTCGCTGTGTTCATTCGCCCAAGAGCTGCAAAGTCATTTTTTCAACACTGCCTGAGTATGGATAATAGCCTACAGTCTGCATGGCTGTCGACATCCCAGATATTGTGGTGTTTTCCTGAACAACTGTAGGTTACTCGTTTCAGGATGTCCGAGTAGAGCGAGTGACCAAAGTTCCTGTTTTTACGCACAGCGAATTGATATTTGAAAAGCTAATATCAGCGTGCTTCCTGAAGTTTTGCTTGACAGCAGTTGCTACTACATAGCCTATGTTGTCGTATTAGATGCAGCATTCGATTGACGTGTGTCTACTATTACGTATAAGGCCTATATAAACCGTGCGCTAAGGAGAAGCGCTCATTCACGTCTCCGTCGCCGGAGGGAGCGCCACGCTTTCCGTCGTTAGTGTACATTTGTGGACATGTATGGATCATTGGCTGCCAGTGACTCTAGCACACCAGTAGAGAACTGCAGTTGGAGCAGTTGTTTTTACTTTCTCCGTGGCGAAGTTGAAGCAAAGCGGATCCATGAAACAACCCTCTTCACAACACATGACCTGAAGGCGCAATCCTAACTGGCCAGAGACCCAACTCGGAGCGTCTGCATCCCGACCGGTATGTGTACGTTGTTTTCATTGAGAGGCTACGTTTCTAAAACGAAGCTTATATTTCATGAATTGTAAATTAGGGCTGTTCTCTCCAATGAAACATCCCCTGTGTTTTCGCTCCGCTTAAAAAAAGGATTTTTTTTTTATTTTTTATATCCCATCAAATACTTAGTGGTTTTATATTCTCATGCATGGCCAGACACTGATTTCTCTCCTTAGCTTTGAGTATCATCTTTGTTTGAAAAGCTGAGCTTTTTTTTTTTTTTTTTACTCCAGTGAGGTTTTCTAATTTACTTGTGGTAGTTTCAAATGGTGTACACCAAGTGGTTTTTGCCATGCTATGTCACCATTACAATTTCTTTAGCTTCTAAACAAATCTGTGAGCGTTTTAATCAGAGATAAAGCTGCCCTATGTGTGTTGAACTGTGAGTAAAGTATATGCACTTGCCTAACCAAACTCTTCTGTCAGTACCCTTCGTTTTTAGGATAAAGAAGGAACAGTTATTGGAAATGTTACCAAGTTTTAAATGCCATTTGTTGTATTCTTCACTTTCAAAGTTGAACTCCACGCGGAAAATGCGCCCTTGTTTTCATGAACACATACTGTAGCGTACCTCACCTTTCACAACACACGCGTCTCCAACCCGGGTTGGGGAGCTTTAAGTAGGTTACTTTGGCCGGTTGCTTTCGCTTACGGCCATACCACGCTGAACACGCCCGATCTCGTCCGATCTCGGAAGCTAAGCAGCGTCGGGCCTGGTTAGTACTTGGATGGGAGACCGCCTGGGAATACCAGGTGCCGTAAGCTTTTCTCTCCATCAGCCAGTGCAACTTTTTTTTTTTCAGGCTGTCTGTCTGTGCGTGCCTGCTCCCTAGTACGTAGATGTTCCAACCCCTTTGAATATTTGCTTCCTCCGTTTGAAAGCTAAATAAATAAATAAATAAATAAATAAATAAATAACTAAATGCATAGGTAGGAAATATAGGCTAAGCCAGCAACAGGTCGAACAAAATTGCACGAGTTGACTGTCAACAGTTGGCGGATTGGGGGAGTTTTAGTGCTTGTTTTCATCTGGAATGTTTAGCTTATTTTTTGGGGGTGACAGCTTTGTTTTCTATTTCCCTTTAGTTTTCACCGTTTTGTACAATTCCCGGTCTCGCTGTGTTCATTCGCCCAAGAGCTGCAAAGTCATTTTTTCAACACTGCCTGAGTATGGATAATAGCCTACAGTCTGCATGGCTGTCGACATCCCAGATATTGTGGTGTTTTCCTGAACAACTGTAGGTTACTCGTTTCAGGATGTCCGAGTAGAGCGAGTGACCAAAGTTCCTGTTTTTACGCACAGCGAATTGATATTTGAAAAGCTAATATCAGCGTGCTTCATGAAGTTTTGCTTGACAGCAGTTGCTACTACATAGCCTATGTTGTCGTATTAGATGCAGCATTCGATTGACGTGTGTCTACTATTACGTATAAGGCCTATATAAACCGTGCGCTAAGGAGAAGCGCTCATTCACGTCTCCGTCGCCGGAGGGAGCGCCACGCTTTCCGTCGTTAGTGTACATTTGTGGACATGTATGGATCATTGGCTGCCAGTGACTCTAGCACACCAGTAGAGAACTGCAGTTGGAGCAGTTGTTTTTACTTTCTCCGTGGCGAAGTTGAAGCAAAGCGGATCCATGAAACAACCCTCTTCACAACACATGACCTGAAGGCGCAATCCTAACTGGCCAGAGACCCAACTCGGAGCGTCTGCATCCCGACCGGTATGTGTACGTTGTTTTCATTGAGAGGCTACGTTTCTAAAACGAAGCTTATATTTCATGAATTGTAAATTAGGGTTGTTCTCTCCAATGAAACATCCCCTGTGTTTTCGCTCCGCTTAAAAAAAGGATTTTTTTTTTATTTTTTATATCCCATCAAATACTTAGTGGTTTTATATTCTCATGCATGGCCAGACACTGATTTCTCTCCTTAGCTTTGAGTATCATCTTTGTTTGAAAAGCTGAGCTTTTTTTTTTTTTTTTTACTCCAGTGACGTTTTCTAATTTACTTGTGGTAGTTTCAAATGGTGTACACCAAGTGGTTTTTGCCATGCTATGTCACCATTACAATTTCTTTAGCTTCTAAACAAATCTGTGAGCGTTTTAATCAGAGATAAAGCTGCCCTATGTGTGTTGAACTGTGAGTAAAGTATATGCACTTGCCTAACCAAACTCTTCTGTCAGTACCCTTCGTTTTTAGGATAAAGAAGGAACAGTTATTGGAAATGTTACCAAGTTTTAAATGCCATTTGTTGTATTCTTCACTTTCAAAGTTGAACTCCACGCGGAAAATGCGCCCTTGTTTTCATGAACACATACTGTAGCGTACCTCACCTTTCACAACACACGCGTCTCCAACCCGGGTTGGGGAGCTTTAAGTAGGTTACTTTGGCCGGTTGCTTTCGCTTACGGCCATACCACGCTGAACACGCCCGATCTCGTCCGATCTCGGAAGCTAAGCAGCGTCGGGCCTGGTTAGTACTTGGATGGGAGACCGCCTGGGAATACCAGGTGCCGTAAGCTTTTCTCTCCATCAGCCAGTGCAACTTTTTTTTTTTCAGGCTGTCTGTCTGTGCGTGCCTGCTCCCTAGTACGTAGATGTTCCAACCCCTTTGAATATTTGCTTCCTCCGTTTGAAAGCTAAATAAATAAATAAATAAATAAATAAATAAATAACTAAATGCATAGGTAGGAAATATAGGCTAAGCCAGCAACAGGTCGAACAAAATTGCACGAGTTGACTGTCAACAGTTGGCGGATTGGGGGAGTTTTAGTGCTTGTTTTCATCTGGAATGTTTAGCTTATTTTTTGGGGGTGACAGCTTTGTTTTCTATGTCCCTTTAGTTTTCACCGTTTTGTACAATTCCCGGTCTCGCTGTGTTCATTCGCCCAAGAGCTGCAAAGTCATTTTTTCAACACTGCCTGAGTATGGATAATAGCCTACAGTCTGCATGGCTGTCGACATCCCAGATATTGTGGTGTTTTCCTGAACAACTGTAGGTTACTCGTTTCAGGATGTCCGAGTAGAGCGAGTGACCAAAGTTCCTGTTTTTACGCACAGCGAATTGATATTTGAAAAGCTAATATCAGCGTGCTTCATGAAGTTTTGCTTGACAGCAGTTGCTACTACATAGCCTATGTTGTCGTATTAGATGCAGCATTCGATTGACGTGTGTCTACTATTACGTATAAGGCCTATATAAACCGTGCGCTAAGGAGAAGCGCTCATTCACGTCTCCGTCGCCGGAGGGAGCGCCACGCTTTCCGTCGTTAGTGTACATTTGTGGACATGTATGGATCATTGGCTGCCAGTGACTCTAGCACACCAGTAGAGAACTGCAGTTGGAGCAGTTGTTTTTACTTTCTCCGTGGCGAAGTTGAAGCAAAGCGGATCCATGAAACAACCCTCTTCACAACACATGACCTGAAGGCGCAATCCTAACTGGCCAGAGACCCAACTCGGAGCGTCTGCATCCCGACCGGTATGTGTACGTTGTTTTCATTGAGAGGCTACGTTTCTAAAACGAAGCTTATATTTCATGAATTGTAAATTAGGGTTGTTCTCTCCAATGAAACATCCCCTGTGTTTTCGCTCCGCTTAAAAAAAGGTTTTTTTTTTTATTTTTTATATCCCATCAAATACTTAGTGGTTTTATATTCTCATGCATGGCCAGACACTGATTTCTCTCCTTAGCTTTGAGTATCATCTTTGTTTGAAAAGCTGAGCTTTTTTTTTTTTTTTTACTCCAGTGACGTTTTCTAATTTACTTGTGGTAGTTTCAAATGGTGTACACCAAGTGGTTTTTGCCATGCTATGTCACCATTACAATTTCTTTAGCTTCTAAACAAATCTGTGAGCATTTTATTCAGAGATAAAGCTGCCCTATGTGTGTTGAACTGTGAGTAAAGTATATGCACTTGCCTAACCAAACTCTTCTGTCAGTACCCTTCGTTTTTAGGATAAAGAAGGAACAGTTATTGGAAATGTTACCAAGTTTTAAATGCCATTTGTTGTATTCTTCACTTTCAAAGTTGAACTCCACGCGGAAAATGCGCCCTTGTTTTCATGAACACATACTGTAGCGTACCTCACCTTTCACAACACACGCGTCTCCAACCCGGGTTGGGGAGCTTTAAGTAGGTTACTTTGGCCGGTTGCTTTCGCTTACGGCCATACCACGCTGAACACGCCCGATCTCGTCCGATCTCGGAAGCTAAGCAGCGTCGGGCCTGGTTAGTACTTGGATGGGAGACCGCCTGGGAATACCAGGTGCCGTAAGCTTTTCTCTCCATCAGCCAGTGCAACTTTTTTTTTTTCAGGCTGTCTGTCTGTGCGTGCCTGCTCCCTAGTACGTAGATGTTCCAACCCCTTTGAATATTTGCTTCCTCCGTTTGAAAGCTAAATAAATAAATAAATAAATAAATAAATAAATAACTAAATGCATAGGTAGGAAATATAGGCTAAGCCAGCAACAGGTCGAACAAAATTGCACGAGTTGACTGTCAACAGTTGGCGGATTGGGGGAGTTTTAGTGCTTGTTTTCATCTGGAATGTTTAGCTTATTTTTTGGGGGTGACAGCTTTGTTTTCTATGTCCCTTTAGTTTTCACCGTTTTGTACAATTCCCGGTCTCGCTGTGTTCAT
Organism: Sardina pilchardus; assembly: GCF_963854185.1. NCBI lineage: Eukaryota > Metazoa > Chordata > Actinopteri > Clupeiformes > Clupeidae > Sardina > Sardina pilchardus. Next base: position 713,732 of record NC_085010.1, on the reverse strand, counting down.
TCGCCCAAGAGCTGCAAAGTCATTTTTTCAACACTGCCTGAGTATGGATAATAGCCTACAGTCTGCATGGCTGTCGACATCCCAGATATTGTGGTGTTTTCCTGAACAACTGTAGGTTACTCGTTTCAGGATGTCCGAGTAGAGCGAGTGACCAAAGTTCCTGTTTTTACGCACAGCGAATTGATATTTGAAAAGCTAATATCAGCGTGCTTCATGAAGTTTTGCTTGACAGCAGTTGCTACTACATAGCCTATGTTGTCGTATTAGATGCAGCATTCGATTGACGTGTGTCTACTATTACGTATAAGGCCTATATAAACCGTGCGCTAAGGAGAAGCGCTCATTCACGTCTCCGTCGCCGGAGGGAGCGCCACGCTTTCCGTCGTTAGTGTACATTTGTGGACATGTATGGATCATTGGCTGCCAGTGACTCTAGCACACCAGTAGAGAACTGCAGTTGGAGCAGTTGTTTTTACTTTCTCCGTGGCGAAGTTGAAGCAAAGCGGATCCATGAAACAACCCTCTTCACAACACATGACCTGAAGGCGCAATCCTAACTGGCCAGAGACCCAACTCGGAGCGTCTGCATCCCGACCGGTATGTGTACGTTGTTTTCATTGAGAGGCTACGTTTCTAAAACGAAGCTTATATTTCATGAATTGTAAATTAGGGTTGTTCTCTCCAATGAAACATCCCCTGTGTTTTCGCTCCGCTTAAAAAAAGGATTTTTTTTTTATTTTTTATATCCCATCAAATACTTAGTGGTTTTATATTCTCATGCATGGCCAGACACTGATTTCTCTCCTTAGCTTTGAGTATCATCTTTGTTTGAAAAGCTGAGCTTTTTTTTTTTTTTTTTACTCCAGTGACGTTTTCTAATTTACTTGTGGTAGTTTCAAATGGTGTACACCAAGTGGTTTTTGCCATGCTATGTCACCATTACAATTTCTTTAGCTTCTAAACAAATCTGTGAGCGTTTTAATCAGAGATAAAGCTGCCCTATGTGTGTTGAACTGTGAGTAAAGTATATGCACTTGCCTAACCAAACTCTTCTGTCAGTACCCTTCGTTTTTAGGATAAAGAAGGAACAGTTATTGGAAATGTTACCAAGTTTTAAATGCCATTTGTTGTATTCTTCACTTTCAAAGTTGAACTCCACGCGGAAAATGCGCCCTTGTTTTCATGAACACATACTGTAGCGTACCTCACCTTTCACAACACACGCGTCTCCAACCCGGGTTGGGGAGCTTTAAGTAGGTTACTTTGGCCGGTTGCTTTCGCTTACGGCCATACCACGCTGAACACGCCCGATCTCGTCCGATCTCGGAAGCTAAGCAGCGTCGGGCCTGGTTAGTACTTGGATGGGAGACCGCCTGGGAATACCAGGTGCCGTAAGCTTTTCTCTCCATCAGCCAGTGCAACTTTTTTTTTTTCAGGCTGTCTGTCTGTGCGTGCCTGCTCCCTAGTACGTAGATGTTCCAACCCCTTTGAATATTTGCTTCCTCCGTTTGAAAGCTAAATAAATAAATAAATAAATAAATAAATAAATAACTAAATGCATAGGTAGGAAATATAGGCTAAGCCAGCAACAGGTCGAACAAAATTGCACGAGTTGACTGTCAACAGTTGGCGGATTGGGGGAGTTTTAGTGCTTGTTTTCATCTGGAATGTTTAGCTTATTTTTTGGGGGTGACAGCTTTGTTTTCTATGTCCCTTTAGTTTTCACCGTTTTGTACAATTCCCGGTCTCGCTGTGTTCATTCGCCCAAGAGCTGCAAAGTCATTTTTTCAACACTGCCTGAGTATGGATAATAGCCTACAGTCTGCATGGCTGTCGACATCCCAGATATTGTGGTGTTTTCCTGAACAACTGTAGGTTACTCGTTTCAGGATGTCCGAGTAGAGCGAGTGACCAAAGTTCCTGTTTTTACGCACAGCGAATTGATATTTGAAAAGCTAATATCAGCGTGCTTCATGAAGTTTTGCTTGACAGCAGTTGCTACTACATAGCCTATGTTGTCGTATTAGATGCAGCATTCGATTGACGTGTGTCTACTATTACGTATAAGGCCTATATAAACCGTGCGCTAAGGAGAAGCGCTCATTCACGTCTCCGTCGCCGGAGGGAGCGCCACGCTTTCCGTCGTTAGTGTACATTTGTGGACATGTATGGATCATTGGCTGCCAGTGACTCTAGCACACCAGTAGAGAACTGCAGTTGGAGCAGTTGTTTTTACTTTCTCCGTGGCGAAGTTGAAGCAAAGCGGATCCATGAAACAACCCTCTTCACAACACATGACCTGAAGGCGCAATCCTAACTGGCCAGAGACCCAACTCGGAGCGTCTGCATCCCGACCGGTATGTGTACGTTGTTTTCATTGAGAGGCTACGTTTCTAAAACGAAGCTTATATTTCATGAATTGTAAATTAGGGTTGTTCTCTCCAATGAAACATCCCCTGTGTTTTCGCTCCGCTTAAAAAAAGGTTTTTTTTTTTATTTTTTATATCCCATCAAATACTTAGTGGTTTTATATTCTCATGCATGGCCAGACACTGATTTCTCTCCTTAGCTTTGAGTATCATCTTTGTTTGAAAAGCTGAGCTTTTTTTTTTTTTTTTACTCCAGTGACGTTTTCTAATTTACTTGTGGTAGTTTCAAATGGTGTACACCAAGTGGTTTTTGCCATGCTATGTCACCATTACAATTTCTTTAGCTTCTAAACAAATCTGTGAGCATTTTATTCAGAGATAAAGCTGCCCTATGTGTGTTGAACTGTGAGTAAAGTATATGCACTTGCCTAACCAAACTCTTCTGTCAGTACCCTTCGTTTTTAGGATAAAGAAGGAACAGTTATTGGAAATGTTACCAAGTTTTAAATGCCATTTGTTGTATTCTTCACTTTCAAAGTTGAACTCCACGCGGAAAATGCGCCCTTGTTTTCATGAACACATACTGTAGCGTACCTCACCTTTCACAACACACGCGTCTCCAACCCGGGTTGGGGAGCTTTAAGTAGGTTACTTTGGCCGGTTGCTTTCGCTTACGGCCATACCACGCTGAACACGCCCGATCTCGTCCGATCTCGGAAGCTAAGCAGCGTCGGGCCTGGTTAGTACTTGGATGGGAGACCGCCTGGGAATACCAGGTGCCGTAAGCTTTTCTCTCCATCAGCCAGTGCAACTTTTTTTTTTCAGGCTGTCTGTCTGTGCGTGCCTGCTCCCTAGTACGTAGATGTTCCAACCCCTTTGAATATTTGCTTCCTCCGTTTGAAAGCTAAATAAATAAATAAATAAATAAATAAATAAATAAATAACTAAATGCATAGGTAGGAAATATAGGCTAAGCCAGCAACAGGTCGAACAAAATTGCACGAGTTGACTGTCAACAGTTGGCGGATTGGGGGAGTTTTAGTGCTTGTTTTCATCTGGAATGTTTAGCTTATTTTTTGGGGGTGACAGCTTTGTTTTCTATGTCCCTTTAGTTTTCACCGTTTTGTACAATTCCCGGTCTCGCTGTGTTCATTCGCCCAAGAGCTGCAAAGTCATTTTTCAACACTGCCTGAGTATGGATAATAGCCTACAGTCTGCATGGCTGTCGACATCCCAGATATTGTGGTGTTTTCCTGAACAACTGTAGGTTACTCGTTTCAGGATGTCCGAGTAGAGCGAGTGACCAAAGTTCCTGTTTTTACGCACAGCGAATTGATATTTGAAAAGCTAATATCAGCGTGCTTCATGAAGTTTTGCTTGACAGCAGTTGCTACTACATAGCCTATGTTGTCGTATTAGATGCAGCATTCGATTGACGTGTGTCTACTATTACGTATAAGGCCTATATAAACCGTGCGCTAAGGAGAAGCGCTCATTCACGTCTCCGTCGCCGGAGGGAGCGCCACGCTTTCCGTCGTTAGTGTACATTTGTGGACATGTATGGATCATTGGCTGCCAGTGACTCTAGCACACCAGTAGAGAACTGCAGTTGGAGCAGTTGTTTTTACTTTCTCCGTGGCGAAGTTGAAGCAAAGCGGATCCATGAAACAACCCTCTTCACAACACATGACCTGAAGGCGCAATCCTAACTGGCCAGAGACCCAACTCGGAGCGTCTGCATCCCGACCGGTATGTGTACGTTGTTTTCATTGAGAGGCTACGTTTCTAAAACGAAGCTTATATTTCATGAATTGTAAATTAGGGCTGTTCTCTCCAATGAAACATCCCCTGTGTTTTCGCTCCGCTTAAAAAAAGGATTTTTTTTTTTATTTTTTATATCCCATCAAATACTTAGTGGTTTTATATTCTCATGCATGGCCAGACACTGATTTCTCTCCTTAGCTTTGAGTATCATCTTTGTTTGAAAAGCTGAGCTTTTTTTTTTTTTTTTACTCCAGTGACGTTTTCTAATTTACTTGTGGTAGTTTCAAATGGTGTACACCAAGTGGTTTTTGCCATGCTATGTCACCATTACAATTTCTTTAGCTTCTAAACAAATCTGTGAGCGTTTTAATCAGAGATAAAGCTGCCCTATGTGTGTTGAACTGTGAGTAAAGTATATGCACTTGCCTAACCAAACTCTTCTGTCAGTACCCTTCGTTTTTAGGATAAAGAAGGAACAGTTATTGGAAATGTTACCAAGTTTTAAATGCCATTTGTTGTATTCTTCACTTTCAAAGTTGAACTCCACGCGGAAAATGCGCCCTTGTTTTCATGAACACATACTGTAGCGTACCTCACCTTTCACAACACACGCGTCTCCAACCCGGGTTGGGGAGCTTTAAGTAGGTTACTTTGGCCGGTTGCTTTCGCTTACGGCCATACCACGCTGAACACGCCCGATCTCGTCCGATCTCGGAAGCTAAGCAGCGTCGGGCCTGGTTAGTACTTGGATGGGAGACCGCCTGGGAATACCAGGTGCCGTAAGCTTTTCTCTCCATCAGCCAGTGCAACTTTTTTTTTTTCAGGCTGTCTGTCTGTGCGTGCCTGCTCCCTAGTACGTAGATGTTCCAACCCCTTTGAATATTTGCTTCCTCCGTTTGAAAGCAAAATAAATAAATAAATAAATAAATAAATAACTAAATGCATAGGTAGGAAATATAGGCTAAGCCAGCAACAGGTCGAACAAAATTGCACGAGTTGACTGTCAACAGTTGGCGGATTGGGGGAGTTTTAGTGCTTGTTTTCATCTGGAATGTTTAGCTTATTTTTTGGGGGTGACAGCTTTGTTTTCTATGTCCCTTTAGTTTTCACCGTTTTGTACAATTCCCGGTCTCGCTGTGTTCATTCGCCCAAGAGCTGCAAAGTCATTTTTTCAACACTGCCTGAGTATGGATAATAGCCTACAGTCTGCATGGCTGTCGACATCCCAGATATTGTGGTGTTTTCCTGAACAACTGTAGGTTACTCGTTTCAGGATGTCCGAGTAGAGCGAGTGACCAAAGTTCCTGTTTTTACGCACAGCGAATTGATATTTGAAAAGCTAATATCAGCGTGCTTCATGAAGTTTTGCTTGACAGCAGTTGCTACTACATAGCCTATGTTGTCGTATTAGATGCAGCATTCGATTGACGTGTGTCTACTATTACGTATAAGGCCTATATAAACCGTGCGCTAAGGAGAAGCGCTCATTCACGTCTCCGTCGCCGGAGGGAGCGCCACGCTTTCCGTCGTTAGTGTACATTTGTGGACATGTATGGATCATTGGCTGCCAGTGACTCTAGCACACCAGTAGAGAACTGCAGTTGGAGCAGTTGTTTTTACTTTCTCCGTGGCGAAGTTGAAGCAAAGCGGATCCATGAAACAACCCTCTTCACAACACATGACCTGAAGGCGCAATCCTAACTGGCCAGAGACCCAACTCGGAGCGTCTGCATCCCGACCGGTATGTGTACGTTGTTTTCATTGAGAGGCTACGTTTCTAAAACGAAGCTTATATTTCATGAATTGTAAATTAGGGCTGTTCTCTCCAATGAAACATCCCCTGTGTTTTCGCTCCGCTTAAAAAAAGGATTTTTTTTTTATTTTTTATATCCCATCAAATACTTAGTGGTTTTATATTCTCATGCATGGCCAGACACTGATTTCTCTCCTTAGCTTTGAGTATCATCTTTGTTTGAAAAGCTGAGCTTTTTTTTTTTTTTTTTACTCCAGTGACGTTTTCTAATTTACTTGTGGTAGTTTCAAATGGTGTACACCAAGTGGTTTTTGCCATGCTATGTCACCATTACAATTTCTTTAGCTTCTAAACAAATCTGTGAGCGTTTTAATCAGAGATAAAGCTGCCCTATGTGTGTTGAACTGTGAGTAAAGTATATGCACTTGCCTAACCAAACTCTTCTGTCAGTACCCTTCGTTTTTAGGATAAAGAAGGAACAGTTATTGGAAATGTTACCAAGTTTTAAATGCCATTTGTTGTATTCTTCACTTTCAAAGTTGAACTCCACGCGGAAAATGCGCCCTTGTTTTCATGAACACATACTGTAGCGTACCTCACCTTTCACAACACACGCGTCTCCAACCCGGGTTGGGGAGCTTTAAGTAGGTTACTTTGGCCGGTTGCTTTCGCTTACGGCCATACCACGCTGAACACGCCCGATCTCGTCCGATCTCGGAAGCTAAGCAGCGTCGGGCCTGGTTAGTACTTGGATGGGAGACCGCCTGGGAATACCAGGTGCCGTAAGCTTTTCTCTCCATCAGCCAGTGCAACTTTTTTTTTTTCAGGCTGTCTGTCTGTGCGTGCCTGCTCCCTAGTACGTAGATGTTCCAACCCCTTTGAATATTTGCTTCCTCCGTTTGAAAGCTAAATAAATAAATAAATAAATAAATAAATAAATAACTAAATGCATAGGTAGGAAATATAGGCTAAGCCAGCAACAGGTCGAACAAAATTGCACGAGTTGACTGTCAACAGTTGGCGGATTGGGGGAGTTTTAGTGCTTGTTTTCATCTGGAATGTTTAGCTTATTTTTTGGGGGTGACAGCTTTGTTTTCTATGTCCCTTTAGTTTTCACCGTTTTGTACAATTCCCGGTCTCGCTGTGTTCATTCGCCCAAGAGCTGCAAAGTCATTTTTTCAACACTGCCTGAGTATGGATAATAGCCTACAGTCTGCATGGCTGTCGACATCCCAGATATTGTGGTGTTTTCCTGAACAACTGTAGGTTACTCGTTTCAGGATGTCCGAGTAGAGCGAGTGACCAAAGTTCCTGTTTTTACGCACAGCGAATTGATATTTGAAAAGCTAATATCAGCGTGCTTCATGAAGTTTTGCTTGACAGCAGTTGCTACTACATAGCCTATGTTGTCGTATTAGATGCAGCATTCGATTGACGTGTGTCTACTATTACGTATAAGGCCTATATAAACCGTGCGCTAAGGAGAAGCGCTCATTCACGTCTCCGTCGCCGGAGGGAGCGCCACGCTTTCCGTCGTTAGTGTACATTTTATGGAGTTTCGTTTGTGCCAAAAAGTTCAAACAATACTTTTTCAAATTCAAACAAAAATCAATTAATCAAAATACCAAATACAAAATCTAAACAAAAAAAATAAAGTCGAAAAAAAAAATCTAAACTCGCAAACAAATTATTTGTGTAGTTGCAAAAAAAAACTGTTTGAATAACTTGTCTTTTGGTTTACAATAACAACAGTCATTTGCAGCGACATCATTCGTTTGTTTGCTCCTGGCTTTTTCAGTTTCGATTCTGGCTCTCGCGTTTGCGCTGCCTGTTTCTTTGCTTGCGATTCTGGCACAAACTTCACATGTGGGTGGGTGTCTGTGGGGTGCATTCCTATTGGCTGATGCGTTTTGACTGACAGCTTTACTATGGATTCAAGCGCAAGAGCTACCCACCTCCCCCCCAGGTAGTGGTGCAACGCTCTTTTTGGCCACTATGTACAGTTATATGCGATGTGGCGCTATTGAGCACAGTATGTCAACCGCCATATGAAGAAGAAGAAGATATTGACCACAGTAAGTAGTTCCGTGGAGCTAGCTACACCAAAGCCATCGATGGGCTACACGCGTTATGGACTCAAAACAATGGGTTTTCCTCACTACTCATTAACCCAAGGTAAGAAGTGTAATCTAATTTGTTATGGGTCTAATTTTCACGTTTATGTGGGATGTTATGGCGTAGTTGTTACAATACTGACGCTGGTTTTAAGGTATCAGATGGCTATCTTAGCATCGTAGGTTTGTCCACATACAAACGAGGCTTTTGATGAAATGTCGCACTACAGTAGCCTAAATTATGAATTCATACCATGTATTTATTTGTTCAGAAGTATATTGTTAATGTCCTCGCGTTATATAAGCGTATGTGTCCGATTATGTCATGAAATATCGCTATGTTGTCAACGGTAGTCTAGCATAGTATGAGCGCGATGGTGCGATCTATCTGTGGTCAGTTCATCAATGGCCCTGGCGATCTCTGGAGGTCCACTCTTTGTGAACGTTTGGAGACCACAGACATAGTATAACCTTAGTTAGAGTATTGGTTCATTTGCCTGAGAAAGACCCAAGGGTCGAAACGTTACTTTTTGTAAACATGGGAGCTCAAGCAGTGTTGCCAACGTTACCTTCTTCTGTTACATCTCCCCAGGAAATGTTATTAAGCACTGTGACCAGCTCTGTCTTTTGATTAGTACATGTCTCATGTCTTTTGCTTGTGCTTGTGTGTTTGTGCAGAACAAGCTCATCGTGATGGAGCACCTGTACTCCCTGATACAGCAGGATCTGAGGGGATTCCTCAGACAGGACGCAGATGTGGATTGACAACATCCTGCAGTTTGACCTGTTCAACCGACCTCTTCTCTGTCCCATACACACCACACAGTCTTTGGTCAACCTCTGCTTCATTGCCATCACAACCATCGGTCCCTGTTTCATCTGCAGCACAACACAGCACAGCTGACGGCCTCTTCTCCATCTGCAGCACAGCACCACACACCAGACAGAGTCCGCTGCGTCTTTCACACACCTGGTGGATCCTATTGTGTGCCTCACATACCTGAGAGACTCTGCTCCACAGTACCTGCAGGCTCTGCCCTGCCCCACCCCTCGCACACCCGATGGACCTAGCTGTGTCCCTCACATACACAATGCGCTGTACCCCATCCCTCACACACCCGATGGATCTAGCTGTGTCCCTCACATACACAATGCGCTGTACCCCATCCCTCACACACCCAACAGATCCTGTTGTGTCTCTAACACACAGAGCAGGCTTTGCCCAGCCCCTCAGGGTGGCTCTGAAATCTGTGGCTTTCACACTCCCAACAGACGCTGCTCTCTCCCTCACACACCCGGCTGGCTCTGCCCGGTCCGTTGCACACCTGCAGACTTCCAGCCGCCACAAACCCAGCTCACCCTTCTCCTGCTGTGTCCTTTACAAACCAAAAAACACAGCTATGCTCCGCACATGACTAGCTGACTCTGCCTGGTCCCTTGCACACCCAGTGGACGTGGACACTGTTGTGACTGTTGATATTGCTGTTATTGTTGATATACATAGGTTTCTCGTTTACCAACTATACTGGCTGCGCGCGCATCCGAGAGGCAGAAAATGCCAAGCTACATTAGAAAGTTACCAAGTAGTTGGATGTTAAGAATGGTAAGCTTATATGCTATGATTAATTAAGCAATGAAAAAGTGATGTTACCTTCCAAAAAAATGTATTTATTCAGTCAGAGTTCCCAAAAGTACAGCTTGATGATGGTATTGACAAACATACTGGGAAGGCAGAGCGCCGAAACGCGTCTGTGTGAATAAATGGTGATTGCTTATGCATAGTGCGGCCTGTTCTCTTGTTTTCATTGACAAACATAGCACATCAGTTATGAAACCATGCTGTGTAATGGATGTATATCAGGTTTATGTAACAACAGGCCACATTTAATTGTATGTGTTTGACTTCATGGCGGGCCACATGAAACAGAGCAGAGGGCCGCATGTGGCCCCTGGGCCTTAGTTTGCCCACCCCTGTTGTAGTAGCATGTCAATAAATTAGTTTATCCAATCATATGAAAGGTGTTTTGACAAGGCCCTGCCTTCTGAAATACATTTCCAATGGAGTAGTTCCAGATGAATGTGAGGAGCTAGGTGGAACGAAACTCAAGTGGTGAGTCAGGTTAACATACAGTATGTAGTAAGTAGTACAATTTTATTGTTCTTTATTCAAAACAACACTTATTCTAATAAAGTTAAACTGCAGGATGTTGTCAATCCACATCTGCGTCCTGTCTGAGGAATCCCCTCAGATCCTGCTGTATCAGGGAGTACAGGTGCTCCATCACGATGAGTTGTTCTGCACAAACACACAAGCACAAGCAAAAGACAAATTACATGTACTAATCAAAAGACAGAGCTGGTCACAGTGCTTAATAACATTTCCTGGGGAGATGTAACAGAAGAAGGTAACGTTGGCAACACTGCTTGAGCTCCCATGTTTACAAAAAGTAACGTTTCGACCCTTGGGTCTTTCTCAGGCAAATGAACCAATACTCTAACTAAGGTTACACTATGTCTGTGGTCTCCAAACGTTCACAAAGAGTGGACCTCCAGAGATCGCCAGGGCCATTGATGAACTGACCACAGATAGATCGCACCATCGCGCTCATACTATGCTAGACTACCGTTGACAACATAGCGATATTTCATGACATAATCGGACACATACGCTTATATAACGCGAGGACATTAACAATATACTTCTGAACAAATAAATACATGGTATGAATGCATAATTTAGGCTACTGTAGTGCGACATTTCATCAAAAGCCTCGTTTGTATGTGGACAAACCTACGATGCTAAGATAGCCATCTGATACCTTAAAACCAGCGTCAGTATTGTAACAACTACGCCATAACATCCCACATAAACGTGAAAATTAGACCCATAACAAATTAGATTACACTTCTTACCTTGGGTTAATGAGTAGTGAGGAAAACCCATTGTTTTGAGTCCATAACGCGTGTAGCCCATCGATGGCTTTGGTGTAGCTAGCTCCACGGAACTACTTACTGTGGTCAATATCTTCTTCTTCTTCATATGGCGGTTGACATACTGTGCTCAATAGCGCCACATCGCATATACCTGTACATAGTGGCCAAAAAGAGCGTTGCACCACTACCTGGGGGGGAGGTGGGTAGCTCTTGCGCTTGAATCCATAGTAAAGCTGTCAGTCAAAACGCATCAGCCAATAGGAATGCACCCCACAGACACCCACCCACATGTGAAGTTTGTGCCAGAATCGCAAGCAAAGAAACAGGCAGCGCAAACGCGAGAGCCAGAATCGAAACTGAAAAAGCCAGGAGCAAACAAACGAATGATGTCGCTGCAAATGACTGTTGTTATTGTAAACCAAAAGACAAGTTATTCAAACAGTTTTTTTTTGCAACTACACAAATAATTTGTTTGCGAGTTTAGATTTTTTTTTTCAACTTTATTTTTTTTGTTTAGATTTTGTATTTGGTATTTTGATTAATTGATTTTTGTTTGAATTTGAAAAAGTATTGTTTGAACTTTTTGGCACAAACGAAACTCCATATACATTTGTGGACATGTATGGATCATTGGCTGCCAGTGACTCTAGCACACCAGTAGAGAACTGCAGTTGGAGCAGTTGTTTTTACTTTCTCCGTGGCGAAGTTGAAGCAAAGCGGATCCATGAAACAACCCTCTTCACAACACATGACCTGAAGGCGCAATCCTAACTGGCCAGAGACCCAACTCGGAGCGTCTGCATCCCGACCGGTATGTGTACGTTGTTTTCATTGAGAGGCTACGTTTCTAAAACGAAGCTTATATTTCATGAATTGTAAATTAGGGCTGTTCTCTCCAATGAAACATCCCCTGTGTTTTCGCTCCGCTTAAAAAAAGGATTTTTTTTTTTATTTTTTATATCCCATCAAATACTTAGTGGTTTTATATTCTCATGCATGGCCAGACACTGATTTCTCTCCTTAGCTTTGAGTATCATCTTTGTTTGAAAAGCTGAGCTTTTTTTTTTTTTTTTACTCCAGTGACGTTTTCTAATTTACTTGTGGTAGTTTCAAATGGTGTACACCAAGTGGTTTTTGCCATGCTATGTCACCATTACAATTTCTTTAGCTTCTAAACAAATCTGTGAGCGTTTTAATCAGAGATAAAACTGCCCTATGTGTGTTGAACTGTGAGTAAAGTATATGCACTTGCCTAACCAAACTCTTCTGTCAGTACCCTTCGTTTTTAGGATAAAGAAGGAACAGTTATTGGAAATGTTACCAAGTTTTAAATGCCATTTGTTGTATTCTTCACTTTCAAAGTTGAACTCCACGCGGAAAATGCGCCCTTGTTTTCATGAACACATACTGTAGCGTACCTCACCTTTCACAACACACGCGTCTCCAACCCGGGTTGGGGAGCTTTAAGTAGGTTACTTTGGCCGGTTGCTTTCGCTTACGGCCATACCACGCTGAACACGCCCGATCTCGTCCGATCTCGGAAGCTAAGCAGCGTCGGGCCTGGTTAGTACTTGGATGGGAGACCGCCTGGGAATACCAGGTGCCGTAAGCTTTTCTCTCCATCAGCCAGTGCAACTTTTTTTTTTTCAGGCTGTCTGTCTGTGCGTGCCTGCTCCCTAGTACGTAGATGTTCCAACCCCTTTGAATATTTGCTTCCTCCGTTTGAAAGCTAAATAAATAAATAAATAAATAAATAAATAAATAACTAAATGCATAGGTAGGAAATATAGGCTAAGCCAGCAACAGGTCGAACAAAATTGCACGAGTTGACTGTCAACAGTTGGCGGATTGGGGGAGTTTTAGTGCTTGTTTTCATCTGGAATGTTTAGCTTATTTTTTGGGGGTGACAGCTTTGTTTTCTATGTCCCTTTAGTTTTCACCGTTTTGTACAATTCCCGGTCTCGCTGTGTTCATTCGCCCAAGAGCTGCAAAGTCATTTTTTCAACACTGCCTGAGTATGGATAATAGCCTACAGTCTGCATGGCTGTCGACATCCCAGATATTGTGGTGTTTTCCTGAACAACTGTAGGTTACTCGTTTCAGGATGTCCGAGTAGAGCGAGTGACCAAAGTTCCTGTTTTTACGCACAGCGAATTGATATTTGAAAAGCTAATATCAGCGTGCTTCATGAAGTTTTGCTTGACAGCAGTTGCTACTACATAGCCCATAGACATATATACATAGACACCGCATTGGACTCTAGAACGTACGGCAAGAGCGCCGCCATATTGCTAGGGGCAATGTCGACCGATAGATCAATGGAAGCCTATGGAGAAACAGGTGTCTCTGAGTGGAAATGATAGGATAACAGACCCTGTGGGCTTTGTACAAATCGTAGCGCCTTCTAAACATATGGGAATGGCCTTGTACATGTAAAATCGCACGTTTATGTTTTCTGTTGTTGTATTTGACCGTCATATAAAGGCTTGTAGAGAACAGGTTTTACGTTGGCTAATAGTACTGACTAGTGTGGCAAGGCTAATTTCACGTCAGTTAACTATGGTTTTGTTGTGAGTTGAAGGCAAATTAATTCTGAAACGTAACGTTACTCATGTAGTCACTTTATTATAATAGTATTCATACTGTCTTAACCTGTCTAATTGTATTAAAGTAAGTTAGCCTACCTGTTAGCTCGTTGCTGCCATAGCATAACGTAACGTAAGCACTCAGCCAGGGCAGGATAACTTCAGAAAAGTGTCCATTTCTTTGCCCAATTGAATTGTTAAACCTTACATTTTCTGTGGTAATGTAAAGGCAAACGTTTCCACTTGTCAAACGATATCCGTATGATCTGTGTCCTGTTACTGTTGTCAAATGCCGTCATTTGAATGTTGGTTGTCAGACAGCTTGCAGTTGTAGTGAAATGGTAACGTTCGAAGTGGCAGAACTGACGGCATCTCCTATTTTAAACCATCAAAACGGCGAAAAGTCATAGTTTTTTTTATGAAATGATTATATGTCAAATATTTAAATAAATCCGACAATATATTTTAATGAGTTTGGGTGTGTTTTGAATTGATCTCATCAAAATGTTTATTTTTTCTCCACGTAAATAGTGTTATTTTTTTGTTTTCTTCACTTAGTTTAGCTACTTGTAACCATATCATATAATTTATGCCCATCGATTGAAATATTTATGAGTTTTGAGGACTTTATAGCCCAAAACTCCTTCAGCTCACCATAGGTCTCCATTCATTTACGGGGGAATGTTGCCCCTACCAATATGGCGGCCGTATTCCACGTTCGTTCTAATAGAACTCAACGGACAATGCGGTATCTACCTATATATATCTATGACATAGCCTATGTTGTCGTATTAGATGCAGCATTCGATTGACGTGTGTCTACTATTACGTATAAGGCCTATATAAACCGTGCGCTAAGGAGAAGCGCTCATTCACGTCTCCGTCGCCGGAGGGAGCGCCACGCTTTCCGTCGTTAGTGTACATTTGTGGACATGTATGGATCATTGGCTGCCAGTGACTCTAGCACACCAGTAGAGAACTGCAGTTGGAGCAGTTGTTTTTACTTTCTCCGTGGCGAAGTTGAAGCAAAGCGGATCCATGAAACAACCCTCTTCACAACACATGACCTGAAGGCGCAATCCTAACTGGCCAGAGACCCAACTCGGAGCGTCTGCATCCCGACCGGTATGTGTACGTTGTTTTCATTGAGAGGCTACGTTTCTAAAACGAAGCTTATATTTCATGAATTGTAAATTAGGGCTGTTCTCTCCAATGAAACATCCCCTGTGTTTTCGCTCCGCTTAAAAAAAGGATTTTTTTTTTTATTTTTTATATCCCATCAAATACTTAGTGGTTTTATATTCTCATGCATGGCCAGACACTGATTTCTCTCCTTAGCTTTGAGTATCATCTTTGTTTGAAAAGCTGAGCTTTTTTTTTTTTTTTTTACTCCAGTGACGTTTTCTAATTTACTTGTGGTAGTTTCAAATGGTGTACACCAAGTGGTTTTTGCCATGCTATGTCACCATTACAATTTCTTTAGCTTCTAAACAAATCTGTGAGCGTTTTAATCAGAGATAAAGCTGCCCTATGTGTGTTGAACTGTGAGTAAAGTATATGCACTTGCCTAACCAAACTCTTCTGTCAGTACCCTTCGTTTTTAGGATAAAGAAGGAACAGTTATTGGAAATGTTACCAAGTTTTAAATGCCATTTGTTGTATTCTTCACTTTCAAAGTTGAACTCCACGCGGAAAATGCGCCCTTGTTTTCATGAACACATACTGTAGCGTACCTCACCTTTCACAACACACGCGTCTCCAACCCGGGTTGGGGAGCTTTAAGTAGGTTACTTTGGCCGGTTGCTTTCGCTTACGGCCATACCACGCTGAACACGCCCGATCTCGTCCGATCTCGGAAGCTAAGCAGCGTCGGGCCTGGTTAGTACTTGGATGGGAGACCGCCTGGGAATACCAGGTGCCGTAAGCTTTTCTCTCCATCAGCCAGTGCAACTTTTTTTTTTTCAGGCTGTCTGTCTGTGCGTGCCTGCTCCCTAGTACGTAGATGTTCCAACCCCTTTGAATATTTGCTTCCTCCGTTTGAAAGCAAAATAAATAAATAAATAAATAAATAAATAACTAAATGCATAGGTAGGAAATATAGGCTAAGCCAGCAACAGGTCGAACAAAATTGCACGAGTTGACTGTCAACAGTTGGCGGATTGGGGGAGTTTTAGTGCTTGTTTTCATCTGGAATGTTTAGCTTATTTTTTGGGGGTGACAGCTTTGTTTTCTATGTCCCTTTAGTTTTCACCGTTTTGTACAATTCCCGGTCTCGCTGTGTTCATTCGCCCAAGAGCTGCAAAGTCATTTTTTCAACACTGCCTGAGTATGGATAATAGCCTACAGTCTGCATGGCTGTCGACATCCCAGATATTGTGGTGTTTTCCTGAACAACTGTAGGTTACTCGTTTCAGGATGTCCGAGTAGAGCGAGTGACCAAAGTTCCTGTTTTTACGCACAGCGAATTGATATTTGAAAAGCTAATATCAGCGTGCTTCATGAAGTTTTGCTTGACAGCAGTTGCTACTACATAGCCTATGTTGTCGTATTAGATGCAGCATTCGATTGACGTGTGTCTACTATTACGTATAAGGCCTATATAAACCGTGCGCTAAGGAGAAGCGCTCATTCACGTCTCCGTCGCCGGAGGGAGCGCCACGCTTTCCGTCGTTAGTGTACATTTGTGGACATGTATGGATCATTGGCTGCCAGTGACTCTAGCACACCAGTAGAGAACTGCAGTTGGAGCAGTTGTTTTTACTTTCTCCGTGGCGAAGTTGAAGCAAAGCGGATCCATGAAACAACCCTCTTCACAACACATGACCTGAAGGCGCAATCCTAACTGGCCAGAGACCCAACTCGGAGCGTCTGCATCCCGACCGGTATGTGTACGTTGTTTTCATTGAGAGGCTACGTTTCTAAAACGAAGCTTATATTTCATGAATTGTAAATTAGGGCTGTTCTCTCCAATGAAACATCCCCTGTGTTTTCGCTCCGCTTAAAAAAAGGATTTTTTTTTTAATTTTTTATATCCCATCAAATACTTAGTGGTTTTATATTCTCATGCATGGCCAGACACTGATTTCTCTCCTTAGCTTTGAGTATCATCTTTGTTTGAAAAGCTGAGCTTTTTTTTTTTTTTTTACTCCAGTGACGTTTTCTAATTTACTTGTGGTAGTTTCAAATGGTGTACACCAAGTGGTTTTTGCCATGCTATGTCACCATTACAATTTCTTTAGCTTCTAAACAAATCTGTGAGCGTTTTAATCAGAGATAAAGCTGCCCTATGTGTGTTGAACTGTGAGTAAAGTATATGCACTTGCCTATCCAAACTCTTCTGTCAGTACCCTTCGTTTTTAGGATAAAGAAGGAACAGTTATTGGAAATGTTACCAAGTTTTAAATGCCATTTGTTGTATTCTTCACTTTCAAAGTTGAACTCCACGCGGAAAATGCGCCCTTGTTTTCATGAACACATACTGTAGCGTACCTCACCTTTCACAACACACGCGTCTCCAACCCGGGTTGGGGAGCTTTAAGTAGGTTACTTTGGCCGGTTGCTTTCGCTTACGGCCATACCACGCTGAACACGCCCGATCTCGTCCGATCTCGGAAGCTAAGCAGCGTCGGGCCTGGTTAGTACTTGGATGGGAGACCGCCTGGGAATACCAGGTGCCGTAAGCTTTTCTCTCCATCAGCCAGTGCAACTTTTTTTTTTTCAGGCTGTCTGTCTGTGCGTGCCTGCTCCCTAGTACGTAGATGTTCCAACCCCTTTGAATATTTGCTTCCTCCGTTTGAAAGCAAAATAAATAAATAAATAAATAAATAAATAACTAAATGCATAGGTAGGAAATATAGGCTAAGCCAGCAACAGGTCGAACAAAATTGCACGAGTTGACTGTCAACAGTTGGCGGATTGGGGGAGTTTTAGTGCTTGTTTTCATCTGGAATGTTTAGCTTATTTTTTGGGGGTGACAGCTTTGTTTTCTATGTCCCTTTAGTTTTCACCGTTTTGTACAATTCCCGGTCTCGCTGTGTTCATTCGCCCAAGAGCTGCAAAGTCATTTTTTCAACACTGCCTGAGTATGGATAATAGCCTACAGTCTGCATGGCTGTCGACATCCCAGATATTGTGGTGTTTTCCTGAACAACTGTAGGTTACTCGTTTCAGGATGTCCGAGTAGAGCGAGTGACCAAAGTTCCTGTTTTTACGCACAGCGAATTGATATTTGAAAAGCTAATATCAGCGTGCTTCATGAAGTTTTGCTTGACAGCAGTTGCTACTACATAGCCTATGTTGTCGTATTAGATGCAGCCAGTGTTGGGGAGTAACGCATTACATGTAATTGAGTTACGTAATTTAATTACAAAATAAATGTAACAGTAATATATTACAGTTACTGTAGAAAAAATGTAATTCAATTACAGGTACTTTTGAAATTTTTCAAAATTACAATTTGAATTACATTTCAATATTGTCAGCAAAACTTTGCAAAAAATATTGTATGTAAAAATAACTGTTTCCCTCCACAGCCATAGTTTGATACGGGACCTTCTGATAGGCTCTATCACGTCTACAGCGCCATCAGCGTAGGCCTACATGCCTGCCTGTAAACGTGTTATGATTATCATTATATTATCTTCACAAAAAATGTGATGCTAATTAATATATTGAATGCCCTTGCTGCCTTGTGCGCTTGTACAGAACTGCTCGGCAGCCTGTAGACCAAGGCCGAAATCTTCGCATGGATTTGGGGACTATATATATCATTCAAAAATCGGAAAAGTAATCAAAAAGTAATCAAAAGTAATTAGTTACGTTACTCAGAAAAAGTAATTCAAATAGTTACACTACTATTACATTTTAAACAGAGTAACTTGTAACTGTAACACATTACATTTCTAAAGTAACCTTCCCAACACTGGATGCAGCATTCGATTGACGTGTGTCTACTATTACGTATAAGGCCTATATAAACCGTGCGCTAAGGAGAAGCGCTCATTCACGTCTCCGTCGCCGGAGGGAGCGCCACGCTTTCCGTCGTTAGTGTACATTTGTGGACATGTATGGATCATTGGCTGCCAGTGACTCTAGCACACCAGTAGAGAACTGCAGTTGGAGCAGTTGTTTTTACTTTCTCCGTGGCGAAGTTGAAGCAAAGCGGATCCATGAAACAACCCTCTTCACAACACATGACCTGAAGGCGCAATCCTAACTGGCCAGAGACCCAACTCGGAGCGTCTGCATCCCGACCGGTATGTGTACGTTGTTTTCATTGAGAGGCTACGTTTCTAAAACGAAGCTTATATTTCATGAATTGTAAATTAGGGCTGTTCTCTCCAATGAAACATCCCCTGTGTTTTCGCTCCGCTTAAAAAAAGGATTTTTTTTTTTATTTTTTATATCCCATCAAATACTTAGTGGTTTTATATTCTCATGCATGGCCAGACACTGATTTCTCTCCTTAGCTTTGAGTATCATCTTTGTTTGAAAAGCTGAGCTTTTTTTTTTTTTTTTACTCCAGTGACGTTTTCTAATTTACTTGTGGTAGTTTCAAATGGTGTACACCAAGTGGTTTTTGCCATGCTATGTCACCATTACAATTTCTTTAGCTTCTAAACAAATCTGTGAGCGTTTTAATCAGAGATAAAGCTGCCCTATGTGTGTTGAACTGTGAGTAAAGTATATGCACTTGCCTAACCAAACTCTTCTGTCAGTACCCTTCGTTTTTAGGATAAAGAAGGAACAGTTATTGGAAATGTTACCAAGTTTTAAATGCCATTTGTTGTATTCTTCACTTTCAAAGTTGAACTCCACGCGGAAAATGCGCCCTTGTTTTCATGAACACATACTGTAGCGTACCTCACCTTTCACAACACACGCGTCTCCAACCCGGGTTGGGGAGCTTTAAGTAGGTTACTTTGGCCGGTTGCTTTCGCTTACGGCCATACCACGCTGAACACGCCCGATCTCGTCCGATCTCGGAAGCTAAGCAGCGTCGGGCCTGGTTAGTACTTGGATGGGAGACCGCCTGGGAATACCAGGTGCCGTAAGCTTTTCTCTCCATCAGCCAGTGCAACTTTTTTTTTTTCAGGCTGTCTGTCTGTGCGTGCCTGCTCCCTAGTACGTAGATGTTCCAACCCCTTTGAATATTTGCTTCCTCCGTTTGAAAGCAAAATAAATAAATAAATAAATAAATAAATAACTAAATGCATAGGTAGGAAATATAGGCTAAGCCAGCAACAGGTCGAACAAAATTGCACGAGTTGACTGTCAACAGTTGGCGGATTGGGGGAGTTTTAGTGCTTGTTTTCATCTGGAATGTTTAGCTTATTTTTTGGGGGTGACAGCTTTGTTTTCTATGTCCCTTTAGTTTTCACCGTTTTGTACAATTCCCGGTCTCGCTGTGTTCATTCGCCCAAGAGCTGCAAAGTCATTTTTTCAACACTGCCTGAGTATGGATAATAGCCTACAGTCTGCATGGCTGTCGACATCCCAGATATTGTGGTGTTTTCCTGAACAACTGTAGGTTACTCGTTTCAGGATGTCCGAGTAGAGCGAGTGACCAAAGTTCCTGTTTTTACGCACAGCGAATTGATATTTGAAAAGCTAATATCAGCGTGCTTCATGAAGTTTTGCTTGACAGCAGTTGCTACTACATAGCCTATGTTGTCGTATTAGATGCAGCATTCGATTGACGTGTGTCTACTATTACATATAAGGCCTATATAAACCGTGCGCTAAGGAGAAGCGCTCATTCACGTCTCCGTCGCCGGAGGGAGCGCCACGCTTTCCGTCGTTAGTGTACATTTGTGGACATGTATGGATCATTGGCTGCCAGTGACTCTAGCACACCAGTAGAGAACTGCAGTTGGAGCAGTTGTTTTTACTTTCTCCGTGGCGAAGTTGAAGCAAAGCGGATCCATGAAACAACCCTCTTCACAACACATGACCTGAAGGCGCAATCCTAACTGGCCAGAGACCCAACTCGGAGCGTCTGCATCCCGACCGGTATGTGTACGTTGTTTTCATTGAGAGGCTACGTTTCTAAAACGAAGCTTATATTTCATGAATTGTAAATTAGGGCTGTTCTCTCCAATGAAACATCCCCTGTGTTTTCGCTCCGCTTAAAAAAAGGATTTTTTTTTTTATTTTTTATATCCCATCAAATACTTAGTGGTTTTATATTCTCATGCATGGCCAGACACTGATTTCTCTCCTTAGCTTTGAGTATCATCTTTGTTTGAAAAGCTGAGCTTTTTTTTTTTTTTTTACTCCAGTGACGTTTTCTAATTTACTTGTGGTAGTTTCAAATGGTGTACACCAAGTGGTTTTTGCCATGCTATGTCACCATTACAATTTCTTTAGCTTCTAAACAAATCTGTGAGCGTTTTAATCAGAGATAAAGCTGCCCTATGTGTGTTGAACTGTGAGTAAAGTATATGCACTTGCCTATCCAAACTCTTCTGTCAGTACCCTTCGTTTTTAGGATAAAGAAGGAACAGTTATTGGAAATGTTACCAAGTTTTAAATGCCATTTGTTGTATTCTTCACTTTCAAAGTTGAACTCCACGCGGAAAATGCGCCCTTGTTTTCATGAACACATACTGTAGCGTACCTCACCTTTCACAACACACGCGTCTCCAACCCGGGTTGGGGAGCTTTAAGTAGGTTACTTTGGCCGGTTGCTTTCGCTTACGGCCATACCACGCTGAACACGCCCGATCTCGTCCGATCTCGGAAGCTAAGCAGCGTCGGGCCTGGTTAGTACTTGGATGGGAGACCGCCTGGGAATACCAGGTGCCGTAAGCTTTTCTCTCCATCAGCCAGTGCAACTTTTTTTTTTTCAGGCTGTCTGTCTGTGCGTGCCTGCTCCCTAGTACGTAGATGTTCCAACCCCTTTGAATATTTGCTTCCTCCGTTTGAAAGCAAAATAAATAAATAAATAAATAAATAAATAACTAAATGCATAGGTAGGAAATATAGGCTAAGCCAGCAACAGGTCGAACAAAATTGCACGAGTTGACTGTCAACAGTTGGCGGATTGGGGGAGTTTTAGTGCTTGTTTTCATCTGGAATGTTTAGCTTATTTTTTGGGGGTGACAGCTTTGTTTTCTATGTCCCTTTAGTTTTCACCGTTTTGTACAATTCCCGGTCTCGCTGTGTTCATTCGCCCAAGAGCTGCAAAGTCATTTTTTCAACACTGCCTGAGTATGGATAATAGCCTACAGTCTGCATGGCTGTCGACATCCCAGATATTGTGGTGTTTTCCTGAACAACTGTAGGTTACTCGTTTCAGGATGTCCGAGTAGAGCGAGTGACCAAAGTTCCTGTTTTTACGCACAGCGAATTGATATTTGAAAAGCTAATATCAGCGTGCTTCATGAAGTTTTGCTTGACAGCAGTTGCTACTACATAGCCTATGTTGTCGTATTAGATGCAGCATTCGATTGACGTGTGTCTACTATTACGTATAAGGCCTATATAAACCGTGCGCTAAGGAGAAGCGCTCATTCACGTCTCCGTCGCCGGAGGGAGCGCCACGCTTTCCGTCGTTAGTGTACATTTGTGGACATGTATGGATCATTGGCTGCCAGTGACTCTAGCACACCAGTAGAGAACTGCAGTTGGAGCAGTTGTTTTTACTTTCTCCGTGGCGAAGTTGAAGCAAAGCGGATCCATGAAACAACCCTCTTCACAACACATGACCTGAAGGCGCAATCCTAACTGGCCAGAGACCCAACTCGGAGCGTCTGCATCCCGACCGGTATGTGTACGTTGTTTTCATTGAGAGGCTACGTTTCTAAAACGAAGCTTATATTTCATGAATTGTAAATTAGGGCTGTTCTCTCCAATGAAACATCCCCTGTGTTTTCGCTCCGCTTAAAAAAAGGATTTTTTTTTTTATTTTTTATATCCCATCAAATACTTAGTGGTTTTATATTCTCATGCATGGCCAGACACTGATTTCTCTCCTTAGCTTTGAGTATCATCTTTGTTTGAAAAGCTGAGCTTTTTTTTTTTTTTTTACTCCAGTGACGTTTTCTAATTTACTTGTGGTAGTTTCAAATGGTGTACACCAAGTGGTTTTTGCCATGCTATGTCACCATTACAATTTCTTTAGCTTCTAAACAAATCTGTGAGCGTTTTAATCAGAGATAAAGCTGCCCTATGTGTGTTGAACTGTGAGTAAAGTATATGCACTTGCCTAACCAAACTCTTCTGTCAGTACCCTTCGTTTTTAGGATAAAGAAGGAACAGTTATTGGAAATGTTACCAAGTTTTAAATGCCATTTGTTGTATTCTTCACTTTCAAAGTTGAACTCCACGCGGAAAATGCGCCCTTGTTTTCATGAACACATACTGTAGCGTACCTCACCTTTCACAACACACGCGTCTCCAACCCGGGTTGGGGAGCTTTAAGTAGGTTACTTTGGCCGGTTGCTTTCGCTTACGGCCATACCACGCTGAACACGCCCGATCTCGTCCGATCTCGGAAGCTAAGCAGCGTCGGGCCTGGTTAGTACTTGGATGGGAGACCGCCTGGGAATACCAGGTGCCGTAAGCTTTTCTCTCCATCAGCCAGTGCAACTTTTTTTTTTTCAGGCTGTCTGTCTGTGCGTGCCTGCTCCCTAGTACGTAGATGTTCCAACCCCTTTGAATATTTGCTTCCTCCGTTTGAAAGCAAAATAAATAAATAAATAAATAAATAAATAACTAAATGCATAGGTAGGAAATATAGGCTAAGCCAGCAACAGGTCGAACAAAATTGCACGAGTTGACTGTCAACAGTTGGCGGATTGGGGGAGTTTTAGTGCTTGTTTTCATCTGGAATGTTTAGCTTATTTTTTGGGGGTGACAGCTTTGTTTTCTATGTCCCTTTAGTTTTCACCGTTTTGTACAATTCCCGGTCTCGCTGTGTTCATTCGCCCAAGAGCTGCAAAGTCATTTTTTCAACACTGCCTGAGTATGGATAATAGCCTACAGTCTGCATGGCTGTCGACATCCCAGATATTGTGGTGTTTTCCTGAACAACTGTAGGTTACTCGTTTCAGGATGTCCGAGTAGAGCGAGTGACCAAAGTTCCTGTTCTTACGCACAGCGAATTGATATTTGAAAAGCTAATATCAGCGTGCTTCATGAAGTTTTGCTTGACAGCAGTTGCTACTACATAGCCTATGTTGTCGTATTAGATGCAGCATTCGATTGACGTGTGTCTACTATTACGTATAAGGCCTATATAAACCGTGCGCTAAGGAGAAGCGCTCATTCACGTCTCCGTCGCCGGAGGGAGCGCCACGCTTTCCGTCGTTAGTGTACATTTGTGGACATGTATGGATCATTGGCTGCCAGTGACTCTAGCACACCAGTAGAGAACTGCAGTTGGAGCAGTTGTTTTTACTTTCTCCGTGGCGAAGTTGAAGCAAAGCGGATCCATGAAACAACCCTCTTCACAACACATGACCTGAAGGCGCAATCCTAACTGGCCAGAGACCCAACTCGGAGCGTCTGCATCCCGACCGGTATGTGTACGTTGTTTTCATTGAGAGGCTACGTTTCTAAAACGAAGCTTGTATTTCATGAATTGTAAATTAGGGTTGTTCTCTCCAATGAAACATCCCCTGTGTTTTCGCTCCGCTTAAAAAAAGGATTTTTTTTTTATTTTTTATATCCCATCAAATACTTAGTGGTTTTATATTCTCATGCATGGCCAGACACTGATTTCTCTCCTTGGCTTTGAGTATTATCTTTGTTTGAAAAGCTGAGCTTTTTTTTTTTTTTTTTACTCCAGTGACGTTTTCTAATTTACTTGTGGTAGTTTCAAATGGTGTACACCAAGTGGTTTTTGCCATGCTATGTCACCATTACAATTTCTTTAGCTTCTAAACAAATCTGTGAGCGTTTTAATCAGAGATAAAGCTGCCCTATGTGTGTTGAACTGTGAGTAAAGTATATGCACTTGCCTAACCAAACTCTTCTGTCAGTACCCTTCGTTTTTAGGATAAAGAAGGAACAGTTATTGGAAATGTTACCAAGTTTTAAATGCCATTTGTTGTATTCTTCACTTTCAAAGTTGAACTCCACGCGGAAAATGCGCCCTTGTTTTCATGAACACATACTGTAGCGTACCTCACCTTTCACAACACACGCGTCTCCAACCCGGGTCGGGGAGCTTTAAGTAGGTTACTTTGGCCGGTTGCTTTCGCTTACGGCCATACCACGCTGAACACGCCCGATCTCGTCCGATCTCGGAAGCTAAGCAGCGTCGGGCCTGGTTAGTACTTGGATGGGAGACCGCCTGGGAATACCAGGTGCCGTAAGCTTTTCTCTCCATCAGCCAGTGCAACTTTTTTTTTTTCAGGCTGTCTGTCTGTGCGTGCCTGCTCCCTAGTACGTAGATGTTCCAACCCCTTTGAATATTTGCTTCCTCCGTTTGAAAGCTAAATAAATAAATAAATAAATAAATAAATAAATAACTAAATGCATAGGTAGGAAATATAGGCTAAGCCAGCAACAGGTCGAACAAAATTGCACGAGTTGACTGTCAACAGTTGGCGGATTGGGGGAGTTTTAGTGCTTGTTTTCATCTGGAATGTTTAGCTTATTTTTTGGGGGTGACAGCTTTGTTTTCTATGTCCCTTTAGTTTTCACCGTTTTGTACAATTCCCGGTCTCGCTGTGTTCATTCGCCCAAGAGCTGCAAAGTCATTTTTTCAACACTGCCTGAGTATGGATAATAGCCTACAGTCTGCATGGCTGTCGACATCCCAGATATTGTGGTGTTTTCCTGAACAACTGTAGGTTACTCGTTTCAGGATGTCCGAGTAGAGCGAGTGACCAAAGTTCCTGTTTTTACGCACAGCGAATTGATATTTGAAAAGCTAATATCAGCGTGCTTCATGAAGTTTTGCTTGACAGCAGTTGCTACTACATAGCCTATGTTGTCGTATTAGATGCAGCATTCGATTGACGTGTGTCTACTATTACGTATAAGGCCTATATAAACCGTGCGCTAAGGAGAAGCGCTCATTCACGTCTCCGTCGCCGGAGGGAGCGCCACGCTTTCCGTCGTTAGTGTACATTTGTGGACATGTATGGATCATTGGCTGCCAGTGACTCTAGCACACCAGTAGAGAACTGCAGTTGGAGCAGTTGTTTTTACTTTCTCCGTGGCGAAGTTGAAGCAAAGCGGATCCATGAAACAACCCTCTTCACAACACATGACCTGAAGGCGCAATCCTAACTGGCCAGAGACCCAACTCGGAGCGTCTGCATCCCGACCGGTATGTGTACGTTGTTTTCATTGAGAGGCTACGTTTCTAAAACGAAGCTTATATTTCATGAATTGTAAATTAGGGCTGTTCTCTCCAATGAAACATCCCCTGTGTTTTCGCTCCGCTTAAAAAAAGGATTTTTTTTTTTATTTTTTATATCCCATCAAATACTTAGTGGTTTTATATTCTCATGCATGGCCAGACACTGATTTCTCTCCTTAGCTTTGAGTATCATCTTTGTTTGAAAAGCTGAGCTTTTTTTTTTTTTTTTACTCCAGTGACGTTTTCTAATTTACTTGTGGTAGTTTCAAATGGTGTACACCAAGTGGTTTTTGCCATGCTATGTCACCATTACAATTTCTTTAGCTTCTAAACAAATCTGTGAGCGTTTTAATCAGAGATAAAGCTGCCCTATGTGTGTTGAACTGTGAGTAAAGTATATGCACTTGCCTAACCAAACTCTTCTGTCAGTACCCTTCGTTTTTAGGATAAAGAAGGAACAGTTATTGGAAATGTTACCAAGTTTTAAATGCCATTTGTTGTATTCTTCACTTTCAAAGTTGAACTCCACGCGGAAAATGCGCCCTTGTTTTCATGAACACATACTGTAGCGTACCTCACCTTTCACAACACACGCGTCTCCAACCCGGGTTGGGGAGCTTTAAGTAGGTTACTTTGGCCGGTTGCTTTCGCTTACGGCCATACCACGCTGAACACGCCCGATCTCGTCCGATCTCGGAAGCTAAGCAGCGTCGGGCCTGGTTAGTACTTGGATGGGAGACCGCCTGGGAATACCAGGTGCCGTAAGCTTTTCTCTCCATCAGCCAGTGCAACTTTTTTTTTTTCAGGCTGTCTGTCTGTGCGTGCCTGCTCCCTAGTACGTAGATGTTCCAACCCCTTTGAATATTTGCTTCCTCCGTTTGAAAGCAAAATAAATAAATAAATAAATAAATAAATAAATAAATGCATAGGTAGGAAATATAGGCTAAGCCAGCAACAGGTCGAACAAAATTGCACGAGTTGACTGTCAACAGTTGGCGGATTGGGGGAGTTTTAGTGCTTGTTTTCATCTGGAATGTTTAGCTTATTTTTGGGGGGTGACAGCTTTGTTTTCTATGTCCCTTTAGTTTTCACCGTTTTGTACAATTCCCGGTCTCGCTGTGTTCATTCGCCCAAGAGCTGCAAAGTCATTTTTTCAACACTGCCTGAGTATGGATAATAGCCTACAGTCTGCATGGCTGTCGACATCCCAGATATTGTGGTGTTTTCCTGAACAACTGTAGGTTACTCGTTTCAGGATGTCCGAGTAGAGCGAGTGACCAAAGTTCCTGTTTTTACGCACAGCGAATTGATATTTGAAAAGCTAATATCAGCGTGCTTCATGAAGTTTTGCTTGACAGCAGTTGCTACTACATAGCCTATGTTGTCGTATTAGATGCAGCATTCGATTGACGTGTGTCTACTATTACGTATAAGGCCTATATAAACCGTGCGCTAAGGAGAAGCGCTCATTCACGTCTCCGTCGCCGGAGGGAGCGCCACGCTTTCCGTCGTTAGTGTACATTTGTGGACATGTATGGATCATTGGCTGCCAGTGACTCTAGCACACCAGTAGAGAACTGCAGTTGGAGCAGTTGTTTTTACTTTCTCCGTGGCGAAGTTGAAGCAAAGCGGATCCATGAAACAACCCTCTTCACAACACATGACCTGAAGGCGCAATCCTAACTGGCCAGAGACCCAACTCGGAGCGTCTGCATCCCGACCGGTATGTGTACGTTGTTTTCATTGAGAGGCTACGTTTCTAAAACGAAGCTTATATTTCATGAATTGTAAATTAGGGTTGTTCTCTCCAATGAAACATCCCCTGTGTTTTCGCTCCGCTTAAAAAAAGGATTTTTTATTTTATTTTTTATATCCCATCAAATACTTAGTGGTTTTATATTCTCATGCATGGCCAGACACTGATTTCTCTCCTTAGCTTTGAGTATCATCTTTGTTTGAAAAGCTGAGCTTTTTTTTTTTTTTTTACTCCAGTGACGTTTTCTAATTTACTTGTGGTAGTTTCAAATGGTGTACACCAAGTGGTTTTTGCCATGCTATGTCACCATTACAATTTCTTTAGCTTCTAAACAAATCTGTGAGCGTTTTAATCAGAGATAAAGCTGCCCTATGTGTGTTGAACTGTGAGTAAAGTATATGCACTTGCCTAACCAAACTCTTCTGTCAGTACCCTTCGTTTTTAGGATAAAGAAGGAACAGTTATTGGAAATGTTACCAAGTTTTAAATGCCATTTGTTGTATTCTTCACTTTCAAAGTTGAACTCCACGCGGAAAATGCGCCCTTGTTTTCATGAACACATACTGTAGCGTACCTCACCTTTCACAACACACGCGTCTCCAACCCGGGTTGGGGAGCTTTAAGTACGTTACTTTGGCCGGTTGCTTTCGCTTACGGCCATACCACGCTGAACACGCCCGATCTCGTCCGATCTCGGAAGCTAAGCAGCGTCGGGCCTGGTTAGTACTTGGATGGGAGACCGCCTGGGAATACCAGGTGCCGTAAGCTTTTCTCTCCATCAGCCAGTGCAACTTTTTTTTTTTCAGGCTGTCTGTCTGTGCGTGCCTGCTCCCTAGTACGTAGATGTTCCAACCCCTTTGAATATTTGCTTCCTCCGTTTGAAAGCAAAATAAATAAATAAATAAATAAATAAATAAATAACTAAATGCATAGGTAGGAAATATAGGCTAAGCCAGCAACAGGTCGAACAAAATTGCACGAGTTGACTGTCAACAGTTGGCGGATTGGGGGAGTTTTAGTGCTTGTTTTCATCTGGAATGTTTAGCTTATTTTTTGGGGGTGACAGCTTTGTTTTCTATGTCCCTTTAGTTTTCACCGTTTTGTACAATTCCCGGTCTCGCTGTGTTCATTCGCCCAAGAGCTGCAAAGTCATTTTTTCAACACTGCCTGAGTATGGATATTAGCCTACAGTCTGCATGGCTGTCGACATCCCAGATATTGTGGTGTTTTCCTGAACAACTGTAGGTTACTCGTTTCAGGATGTCCGAGTAGAGCGAGTGACCAAAGTTCCTGTTTTTACGCACAGCGAATTGATATTTGAAAAGCTAATATCAGCGTGCTTCATGAAGTTTTGCTTGACAGCAGTTGCTACTACATAGCCTATGTTGTCGTATTAGATGCAGCATTCGATTGACGTGTGTCTACTATTACGTATAAGGCCTATATAAACCGTGCGCTAAGGAGAAGCGCTCATTCACGTCTCCGTCGCCGGAGGGAGCGCCACGCTTTCCGTCGTTAGTGTACATTTGTGGACATGTATGGATCATTGGCTGCCAGTGACTCTAGCACACCAGTAGAGAACTGCAGTTGGAGCAGTTGTTTTTACTTTCTCCGTGGCGAAGTTGAAGCAAAGCGGATCCATGAAACAACCCTCTTCACAACACATGACCTGAAGGCGCAATCCTAACTGGCCAGAGACCCAACTCGGAGCGTCTGCATCCCGACCGGTATGTGTACGTTGTTTTCATTGAGAGGCTACGTTTCTAAAACGAAGCTTATATTTCATGAATTGTAAATTAGGGTTGTTCTCTCCAATGAAACATCCCCTGTGTTTTCGCTCCGCTTAAAAAAAGGATTTTTTATTTTATTTTTTATATCCCATCAAATACTTAGTGGTTTTATATTCTCATGCATGGCCAGACACTGATTTCTCTCCTTAGCTTTGAGTATCATCTTTGTTTGAAAAGCTGAGCTTTTTTTTTTTTTTTTACTCCAGTG
Organism: Sardina pilchardus; assembly: GCF_963854185.1. Taxonomy (NCBI): domain Eukaryota; kingdom Metazoa; phylum Chordata; class Actinopteri; order Clupeiformes; family Clupeidae; genus Sardina; species Sardina pilchardus. The sequence goes on along the minus strand of NC_085010.1, from coordinate 684,143 downwards.
ACGTTTTCTAATTTACTTGTGGTAGTTTCAAATGGTGTACACCAAGTGGTTTTTGCCATGCTATGTCACCATTACAATTTCTTTAGCTTCTAAACAAATCTGTGAGCGTTTTAATCAGAGATAAAGCTGCCCTATGTGTGTTGAACTGTGAGTAAAGTATATGCACTTGCCTAACCAAACTCTTCTGTCAGTACCCTTCGTTTTTAGGATAAAGAAGGAACAGTTATTGGAAATGTTACCAAGTTTTAAATGCCATTTGTTGTATTCTTCACTTTCAAAGTTGAACTCCACGCGGAAAATGCGCCCTTGTTTTCATGAACACATACTGTAGCGTACCTCACCTTTCACAACACACGCGTCTCCAACCCGGGTTGGGGAGCTTTAAGTAGGTTACTTTGGCCGGTTGCTTTCGCTTACGGCCATACCACGCTGAACACGCCCGATCTCGTCCGATCTCGGAAGCTAAGCAGCGTCGGGCCTGGTTAGTACTTGGATGGGAGACCGCCTGGGAATACCAGGTGCCGTAAGCTTTTCTCTCCATCAGCCAGTGCAACTTTTTTTTTTTCAGGCTGTCTGTCTGTGCGTGCCTGCTCCCTAGTACGTAGATGTTCCAACCCCTTTGAATATTTGCTTCCTCCGTTTGAAAGCAAAATAAATAAATAAATAAATAAATAAATAAATAAATGCATAGGTAGGAAATATAGGCTAAGCCAGCAACAGGTCGAACAAAATTGCACGAGTTGACTGTCAACAGTTGGCGGATTGGGGGAGTTTTAGTGCTTGTTTTCATCTGGAATGTTTAGCTTATTTTTGGGGGGTGACAGCTTTGTTTTCTATGTCCCTTTAGTTTTCACCGTTTTGTACAATTCCCGGTCTCGCTGTGTTCATTCGCCCAAGAGCTGCAAAGTCATTTTTTCAACACTGCCTGAGTATGGATAATAGCCTACAGTCTGCATGGCTGTCGACATCCCAGATATTGTGGTGTTTTCCTGAACAACTGTAGGTTACTCGTTTCAGGATGTCCGAGTAGAGCGAGTGACCAAAGTTCCTGTTTTTACGCACAGCGAATTGATATTTGAAAAGCTAATATCAGCGTGCTTCATGAAGTTTTGCTTGACAGCAGTTGCTACTACATAGCCTATGTTGTCGTATTAGATGCAGCATTCGATTGACGTGTGTCTACTATTACGTATAAGGCCTATATAAACCGTGCGCTAAGGAGAAGCGCTCATTCACGTCTCCGTCGCCGGAGGGAGCGCCACGCTTTCCGTCGTTAGTGTACATTTGTGGACATGTATGGATCATTGGCTGCCAGTGACTCTAGCACACCAGTAGAGAACTGCAGTTGGAGCAGTTGTTTTTACTTTCTCCGTGGCGAAGTTGAAGCAAAGCGGATCCATGAAACAACCCTCTTCACAACACATGACCTGAAGGCGCAATCCTAACTGGCCAGAGACCCAACTCGGAGCGTCTGCATCCCGACCGGTATGTGTACGTTGTTTTCATTGAGAGGCTACGTTTCTAAAACGAAGCTTATATTTCATGAATTGTAAATTAGGGTTGTTCTCTCCAATGAAACATCCCCTGTGTTTTCGCTCCGCTTAAAAAAAGGATTTTTTATTTTATTTTTTATATCCCATCAAATACTTAGTGGTTTTATATTCTCATGCATGGCCAGACACTGATTTCTCTCCTTAGCTTTGAGTATCATCTTTGTTTGAAAAGCTGAGCTTTTTTTTTTTTTTTTACTCCAGTGACGTTTTCTAATTTACTTGTGGTAGTTTCAAATGGTGTACACCAAGTGGTTTTTGCCATGCTATGTCACCATTACAATTTCTTTAGCTTCTAAACAAATCTGTGAGCGTTTTAATCAGAGATAAAGCTGCCCTATGTGTGTTGAACTGTGAGTAAAGTATATGCACTTGCCTAACCAAACTCTTCTGTCAGTACCCTTCGTTTTTAGGATAAAGAAGGAACAGTTATTGGAAATGTTACCAAGTTTTAAATGCCATTTGTTGTATTCTTCACTTTCAAAGTTGAACTCCACGCGGAAAATGCGCCCTTGTTTTCATGAACACATACTGTAGCGTACCTCACCTTTCACAACACACGCGTCTCCAACCCGGGTTGGGGAGCTTTAAGTACGTTACTTTGGCCGGTTGCTTTCGCTTACGGCCATACCACGCTGAACACGCCCGATCTCGTCCGATCTCGGAAGCTAAGCAGCGTCGGGCCTGGTTAGTACTTGGATGGGAGACCGCCTGGGAATACCAGGTGCCGTAAGCTTTTCTCTCCATCAGCCAGTGCAACTTTTTTTTTTTCAGGCTGTCTGTCTGTGCGTGCCTGCTCCCTAGTACGTAGATGTTCCAACCCCTTTGAATATTTGCTTCCTCCGTTTGAAAGCAAAATAAATAAATAAATAAATAAATAAATAACTAAATGCATAGGTAGGAAATATAGGCTAAGCCAGCAACAGGTCGAACAAAATTGCACGAGTTGACTGTCAACAGTTGGCGGATTGGGGGAGTTTTAGTGCTTGTTTTCATCTGGAATGTTTAGCTTATTTTTTGGGGGTGACAGCTTTGTTTTCTATGTCCCTTTAGTTTTCACCGTTTTGTACAATTCCCGGTCTCGCTGTGTTCATTCGCCCAAGAGCTGCAAAGTCATTTTTTCAACACTGCCTGAGTATGGATATTAGCCTACAGTCTGCATGGCTGTCGACATCCCAGATATTGTGGTGTTTTCCTGAACAACTGTAGGTTACTCGTTTCAGGATGTCCGAGTAGAGCGAGTGACCAAAGTTCCTGTTTTTACGCACAGCGAATTGATATTTGAAAAGCTAATATCAGCGTGCTTCATGAAGTTTTGCTTGACAGCAGTTGCTACTACATAGCCTATGTTGTCGTATTAGATGCAGCATTCGATTGACGTGTGTCTACTATTACGTATAAGGCCTATATAAACCGTGCGCTAAGGAGAAGCGCTCATTCACGTCTCCGTCGCCGGAGGGAGCGCCACGCTTTCCGTCGTTAGTGTACATTTGTGGACATGTATGGATCATTGGCTGCCAGTGACTCTAGCACACCAGTAGAGAACTGCAGTTGGAGCAGTTGTTTTTACTTTCTCCGTGGCGAAGTTGAAGCAAAGCGGATCCATGAAACAACCCTCTTCACAACACATGACCTGAAGGCGCAATCCTAACTGGCCAGAGACCCAACTCGGAGCGTCTGCATCCCGACCGGTATGTGTACGTTGTTTTCATTGAGAGGCTACGTTTCTAAAACGAAGCTTATATTTCATGAATTGTAAATTAGGGTTGTTCTCTCCAATGAAACATCCCCTGTGTTTTCGCTCCGCTTAAAAAAAGGATTTTTTATTTTATTTTTTATATCCCATCAAATACTTAGTGGTTTTATATTCTCATGCATGGCCAGACACTGATTTCTCTCCTTAGCTTTGAGTATCATCTTTGTTTGAAAAGCTGAGCTTTTTTTTTTTTTTTTACTCCAGTGACGTTTTCTAATTTACTTGTGGTAGTTTCAAATGGTGTACACCAAGTGGTTTTTGCCATGCTATGTCACCATTACAATTTCTTTAGCTTCTAAACAAATCTGTGAGCGTTTTAATCAGAGATAAAGCTGCCCTATGTGTGTTGAACTGTGAGTAAAGTATATGCACTTGCCTAACCAAACTCTTCTGTCAGTACCCTTCGTTTTTAGGATAAAGAAGGAACAGTTATTGGAAATGTTACCAAGTTTTAAATGCCATTTGTTGTATTCTTCACTTTCAAAGTTGAACTCCACGCGGAAAATGCGCCCTTGTTTTCATGAACACATACTGTAGCGTACCTCACCTTTCACAACACACGCGTCTCCAACCCGGGTTGGGGAGCTTTAAGTAGGTTACTTTGGCCGGTTGCTTTCGCTTACGGCCATACCACGCTGAACACGCCCGATCTCGTCCGATCTCGGAAGCTAAGCAGCGTCGGGCCTGGTTAGTACTTGGATGGGAGACCGCCTGGGAATACCAGGTGCCGTAAGCTTTTCTCTCCATCAGCCAGTGCAACTTTTTTTTTTTCAGGCTGTCTGTCTGTGCGTGCCTGCTCCCTAGTACGTAGATGTTCCAACCCCTTTGAATATTTGCTTCCTCCGTTTGAAAGCAAAATAAATAAATAAATAAATAAATAAATAAATAACTAAATGCATAGGTAGGAAATATAGGCTAAGCCAGCAACAGGTCGAACAAAATTGCACGAGTTGACTGTCAACAGTTGGCGGATTGGGGGAGTTTTAGTGCTTGTTTTCATCTGGAATGTTTAGCTTATTTTTGGGGGGTGACAGCTTTGTTTTCTATGTCCCTTTAGTTTTCACCGTTTTGTACAATTCCCGGTCTCGCTGTGTTCATTCGCCCAAGAGCTGCAAAGTCATTTTTTCAACACTGCCTGAGTATGGATAATAGCCTACAGTCTGCATGGCTGTCGACATCCCAGATATTGTGGTGTTTTCCTGAACAACTGTAGGTTACTCGTTTCAGGATGTCCGAGTAGAGCGAGTGACCAAAGTTCCTGTTTTTACGCACAGCGAATTGATATTTGAAAAGCTAATATCAGCGTGCTTCATGAAGTTTTGCTTGACAGCAGTTGCTACTACATAGCCTATGTTGTCGTATTAGATGCAGCATTCGATTGACGTGTGTCTACTATTACGTATAAGGCCTATATAAACCGTGCGCTAAGGAGAAGCGCTCATTCACGTCTCCGTCGCCGGAGGGAGCGCCACGCTTTCCGTCGTTAGTGTACATTTGTGGACATGTATGGATCATTGGCTGCCAGTGACTCTAGCACACCAGTAGAGAACTGCAGTTGGAGCAGTTGTTTTTACTTTCTCCGTGGCGAAGTTGAAGCAAAGCGGATCCATGAAACAACCCTCTTCACAACACATGACCTGAAGGCGCAATCCTAACTGGCCAGAGACCCAACTCGGAGCGTCTGCATCCCGACCGGTATGTGTACGTTGTTTTCATTGAGAGGCTACGTTTCTAAAACGAAGCTTATATTTCATGAATTGTAAATTAGGGTTGTTCTCTCCAATGAAACATCCCCTGTGTTTTCGCTCCGCTTAAAAAAAGGATTTTTTATTTTATTTTTTATATCCCATCAAATACTTAGTGGTTTTATATTCTCATGCATGGCCAGACACTGATTTCTCTCCTTAGCTTTGAGTATCATCTTTGTTTGAAAAGCTGAGCTTTTTTTTTTTTTTTTACTCCAGTGACGTTTTCTAATTTACTTGTGGTAGTTTCAAATGGTGTACACCAAGTGGTTTTTGCCATGCTATGTCACCATTACAATTTCTTTAGCTTCTAAACAAATCTGTGAGCGTTTTAATCAGAGATAAAGCTGCCCTATGTGTGTTGAACTGTGAGTAAAGTATATGCACTTGCCTAACCAAACTCTTCTGTCAGTACCCTTCGTTTTTAGGATAAAGAAGGAACAGTTATTGGAAATGTTACCAAGTTTTAAATGCCATTTGTTGTATTCTTCACTTTCAAAGTTGAACTCCACGCGGAAAATGCGCCCTTGTTTTCATGAACACATACTGTAGCGTACCTCACCTTTCACAACACACGCGTCTCCAACCCGGGTTGGGGAGCTTTAAGTACGTTACTTTGGCCGGTTGCTTTCGCTTACGGCCATACCACGCTGAACACGCCCGATCTCGTCCGATCTCGGAAGCTAAGCAGCGTCGGGCCTGGTTAGTACTTGGATGGGAGACCGCCTGGGAATACCAGGTGCCGTAAGCTTTTCTCTCCATCAGCCAGTGCAACTTTTTTTTTTTCAGGCTGTCTGTCTGTGCGTGCCTGCTCCCTAGTACGTAGATGTTCCAACCCCTTTGAATATTTGCTTCCTCCGTTTGAAAGCAAAATAAATAAATAAATAAATAAATAAATAACTAAATGCATAGGTAGGAAATATAGGCTAAGCCAGCAACAGGTCGAACAAAATTGCACGAGTTGACTGTCAACAGTTGGCGGATTGGGGGAGTTTTAGTGCTTGTTTTCATCTGGAATGTTTAGCTTATTTTTTGGGGGTGACAGCTTTGTTTTCTATGTCCCTTTAGTTTTCACCGTTTTGTACAATTCCCGGTCTCGCTGTGTTCATTCGCCCAAGAGCTGCAAAGTCATTTTTTCAACACTGCCTGAGTATGGATATTAGCCTACAGTCTGCATGGCTGTCGACATCCCAGATATTGTGGTGTTTTCCTGAACAACTGTAGGTTACTCGTTTCAGGATGTCCGAGTAGAGCGAGTGACCAAAGTTCCTGTTTTTACGCACAGCGAATTGATATTTGAAAAGCTAATATCAGCGTGCTTCATGAAGTTTTGCTTGACAGCAGTTGCTACTACATAGCCTATGTTGTCGTATTAGATGCAGCATTCGATTGACGTGTGTCTACTATTACGTATAAGGCCTATATAAACCGTGCGCTAAGGAGAAGCGCTCATTCACGTCTCCGTCGCCGGAGGGAGCGCCACGCTTTCCGTCGTTAGTGTACATTTGTGGACATGTATGGATCATTGGCTGCCAGTGACTCTAGCACACCAGTAGAGAACTGCAGTTGGAGCAGTTGTTTTTACTTTCTCCGTGGCGAAGTTGAAGCAAAGCGGATCCATGAAACAACCCTCTTCACAACACATGACCTGAAGGCGCAATCCTAACTGGCCAGAGACCCAACTCGGAGCGTCTGCATCCCGACCGGTATGTGTACGTTGTTTTCATTGAGAGGCTACGTTTCTAAAACGAAGCTTATATTTCATGAATTGTAAATTAGGGTTGTTCTCTCCAATGAAACATCCCCTGTGTTTTCGCTCCGCTTAAAAAAAGGATTTTTTATTTTATTTTTTATATCCCATCAAATACTTAGTGGTTTTATATTCTCATGCATGGCCAGACACTGATTTCTCTCCTTAGCTTTGAGTATCATCTTTGTTTGAAAAGCTGAGCTTTTTTTTTTTTTTTTACTCCAGTGACGTTTTCTAATTTACTTGTGGTAGTTTCAAATGGTGTACACCAAGTGGTTTTTGCCATGCTATGTCACCATTACAATTTCTTTAGCTTCTAAACAAATCTGTGAGCGTTTTAATCAGAGATAAAGCTGCCCTATGTGTGTTGAACTGTGAGTAAAGTATATGCACTTGCCTAACCAAACTCTTCTGTCAGTACCCTTCGTTTTTAGGATAAAGAAGGAACAGTTATTGGAAATGTTACCAAGTTTTAAATGCCATTTGTTGTATTCTTCACTTTCAAAGTTGAACTCCACGCGGAAAATGCGCCCTTGTTTTCATGAACACATACTGTAGCGTACCTCACCTTTCACAACACACGCGTCTCCAACCCGGGTTGGGGAGCTTTAAGTAGGTTACTTTGGCCGGTTGCTTTCGCTTACGGCCATACCACGCTGAACACGCCCGATCTCGTCCGATCTCGGAAGCTAAGCAGCGTCGGGCCTGGTTAGTACTTGGATGGGAGACCGCCTGGGAATACCAGGTGCCGTAAGCTTTTCTCTCCATCAGCCAGTGCAACTTTTTTTTTTTCAGGCTGTCTGTCTGTGCGTGCCTGCTCCCTAGTACGTAGATGTTCCAACCCCTTTGAATATTTGCTTCCTCCGTTTGAAAGCAAAATAAATAAATAAATAAATAAATAAATAAATAACTAAATGCATAGGTAGGAAATATAGGCTAAGCCAGCAACAGGTCGAACAAAATTGCACGAGTTGACTGTCAACAGTTGGCGGATTGGGGGAGTTTTAGTGCTTGTTTTCATCTGGAATGTTTAGCTTATTTTTGGGGGGTGACAGCTTTGTTTTCTATGTCCCTTTAGTTTTCACCGTTTTGTACAATTCCCGGTCTCGCTGTGTTCATTCGCCCAAGAGCTGCAAAGTCATTTTTTCAACACTGCCTGAGTATGGATAATAGCCTACAGTCTGCATGGCTGTCGACATCCCAGATATTGTGGTGTTTTCCTGAACAACTGTAGGTTACTCGTTTCAGGATGTCCGAGTAGAGCGAGTGACCAAAGTTCCTGTTTTTACGCACAGCGAATTGATATTTGAAAAGCTAATATCAGCGTGCTTCATGAAGTTTTGCTTGACAGCAGTTGCTACTACATAGCCTATGTTGTCGTATTAGATGCAGCATTCGATTGACGTGTGTCTACTATTACGTATAAGGCCTATATAAACCGTGCGCTAAGGAGAAGCGCTCATTCACGTCTCCGTCGCCGGAGGGAGCGCCACGCTTTCCGTCGTTAGTGTACATTTGTGGACATGTATGGATCATTGGCTGCCAGTGACTCTAGCACACCAGTAGAGAACTGCAGTTGGAGCAGTTGTTTTTACTTTCTCCGTGGCGAAGTTGAAGCAAAGCGGATCCATGAAACAACCCTCTTCACAACACATGACCTGAAGGCGCAATCCTAACTGGCCAGAGACCCAACTCGGAGCGTCTGCATCCCGACCGGTATGTGTACGTTGTTTTCATTGAGAGGCTACGTTTCTAAAACGAAGCTTATATTTCATGAATTGTAAATTAGGGTTGTTCTCTCCAATGAAACATCCCCTGTGTTTTCGCTCCGCTTAAAAAAAGGATTTTTTATTTTATTTTTTATATCCCATCAAATACTTAGTGGTTTTATATTCTCATGCATGGCCAGACACTGATTTCTCTCCTTAGCTTTGAGTATCATCTTTGTTTGAAAAGCTGAGCTTTTTTTTTTTTTTTTACTCCAGTGACGTTTTCTAATTTACTTGTGGTAGTTTCAAATGGTGTACACCAAGTGGTTTTTGCCATGCTATGTCACCATTACAATTTCTTTAGCTTCTAAACAAATCTGTGAGCGTTTTAATCAGAGATAAAGCTGCCCTATGTGTGTTGAACTGTGAGTAAAGTATATGCACTTGCCTAACCAAACTCTTCTGTCAGTACCCTTCGTTTTTAGGATAAAGAAGGAACAGTTATTGGAAATGTTACCAAGTTTTAAATGCCATTTGTTGTATTCTTCACTTTCAAAGTTGAACTCCACGCGGAAAATGCGCCCTTGTTTTCATGAACACATACTGTAGCGTACCTCACCTTTCACAACACACGCGTCTCCAACCCGGGTTGGGGAGCTTTAAGTACGTTACTTTGGCCGGTTGCTTTCGCTTACGGCCATACCACGCTGAACACGCCCGATCTCGTCCGATCTCGGAAGCTAAGCAGCGTCGGGCCTGGTTAGTACTTGGATGGGAGACCGCCTGGGAATACCAGGTGCCGTAAGCTTTTCTCTCCATCAGCCAGTGCAACTTTTTTTTTTTCAGGCTGTCTGTCTGTGCGTGCCTGCTCCCTAGTACGTAGATGTTCCAACCCCTTTGAATATTTGCTTCCTCCGTTTGAAAGCAAAATAAATAAATAAATAAATAAATAAATAAATAACTAAATGCATAGGTAGGAAATATAGGCTAAGCCAGCAACAGGTCGAACAAAATTGCACGAGTTGACTGTCAACAGTTGGCGGATTGGGGGAGTTTTAGTGCTTGTTTTCATCTGGAATGTTTAGCTTATTTTTGGGGGGTGACAGCTTTGTTTTCTATGTCCCTTTAGTTTTCACCGTTTTGTACAATTCCCGGTCTCGCTGTGTTCATTCGCCCAAGAGCTGCAAAGTCATTTTTTCAACACTGCCTGAGTATGGATAATAGCCTACAGTCTGCATGGCTGTCGACATCCCAGATATTGTGGTGTTTTCCTGAACAACTGTAGGTTACTCGTTTCAGGATGTCCGAGTAGAGCGAGTGACCAAAGTTCCTGTTTTTACGCACAGCGAATTGATATTTGAAAAGCTAATATCAGCGTGCTTCATGAAGTTTTGCTTGACAGCAGTTGCTACTACATAGCCTATGTTGTCGTATTAGATGCAGCATTCGATTGACGTGTGTCTACTATTACGTATAAGGCCTATATAAACCGTGCGCTAAGGAGAAGCGCTCATTCACGTCTCCGTCGCCGGAGGGAGCGCCACGCTTTCCGTCGTTAGTGTACATTTGTGGACATGTATGGATCATTGGCTGCCAGTGACTCTAGCACACCAGTAGAGAACTGCAGTTGGAGCAGTTGTTTTTACTTTCTCCGTGGCGAAGTTGAAGCAAAGCGGATCCATGAAACAACCCTCTTCACAACACATGACCTGAAGGCGCAATCCTAACTGGCCAGAGACCCAACTCGGAGCGTCTGCATCCCGACCGGTATGTGTACGTTGTTTTCATTGAGAGGCTACGTTTCTAAAACGAAGCTTATATTTCATGAATTGTAAATTAGGGTTGTTCTCTCCAATGAAACATCCCCTGTGTTTTCGCTCCGCTTAAAAAAAGGATTTTTTATTTTATTTTTTATATCCCATCAAATACTTAGTGGTTTTATATTCTCATGCATGGCCAGACACTGATTTCTCTCCTTAGCTTTGAGTATCATCTTTGTTTGAAAAGCTGAGCTTTTTTTTTTTTTTTTACTCCAGTGACGTTTTCTAATTTACTTGTGGTAGTTTCAAATGGTGTACACCAAGTGGTTTTTGCCATGCTATGTCACCATTACAATTTCTTTAGCTTCTAAACAAATCTGTGAGCGTTTTAATCAGAGATAAAGCTGCCCTATGTGTGTTGAACTGTGAGTAAAGTATATGCACTTGCCTAACCAAACTCTTCTGTCAGTACCCTTCGTTTTTAGGATAAAGAAGGAACAGTTATTGGAAATGTTACCAAGTTTTAAATGCCATTTGTTGTATTCTTCACTTTCAAAGTTGAACTCCACGCGGAAAATGCGCCCTTGTTTTCATGAACACATACTGTAGCGTACCTCACCTTTCACAACACACGCGTCTCCAACCCGGGTTGGGGAGCTTTAAGTACGTTACTTTGGCCGGTTGCTTTCGCTTACGGCCATACCACGCTGAACACGCCCGATCTCGTCCGATCTCGGAAGCTAAGCAGCGTCGGGCCTGGTTAGTACTTGGATGGGAGACCGCCTGGGAATACCAGGTGCCGTAAGCTTTTCTCTCCATCAGCCAGTGCAACTTTTTTTTTTTCAGGCTGTCTGTCTGTGCGTGCCTGCTCCCTAGTACGTAGATGTTCCAACCCCTTTGAATATTTGCTTCCTCCGTTTGAAAGCAAAATAAATAAATAAATAAATGAATAAATAACTAAATGCATAGGTAGGAAATATAGGCTAAGCCAGCAACAGGTCGAACAAAATTGCACGAGTTGACTGTCAACAGTTGGCGGATTGGGGGAGTTTTAGTGCTTGTTTTCATCTGGAATGTTTAGCTTATTTTTTGGGGGTGACAGCTTTGTTTTCTATGTCCCTTTAGTTTTCACCGTTTTGTACAATTCCCGGTCTCGCTGTGTTCATTCGCCCAAGAGCTGCAAAGTCATTTTTTCAACACTGCCTGAGTATGGATATTAGCCTACAGTCTGCATGGCTGTCGACATCCCAGATATTGTGGTGTTTTCCTGAACAACTGTAGGTTACTCGTTTCAGGATGTCCGAGTAGAGCGAGTGACCAAAGTTCCTGTTTTTACGCACAGCGAATTGATATTTGAAAAGCTAATATCAGCGTGCTTCATGAAGTTTTGCTTGACAGCAGTTGCTACTACATAGCCTATGTTGTCGTATTAGATGCAGCATTCGATTGACGTGTGTCTACTATTACGTATAAGGCCTATATAAACCGTGCGCTAAGGAGAAGCGCTCATTCACGTCTCCGTCGCCGGAGGGAGCGCCACGCTTTCCGTCGTTAGTGTACATTTGTGGACATGTATGGATCATTGGCTGCCAGTGACTCTAGCACACCAGTAGAGAACTGCAGTTGGAGCAGTTGTTTTTACTTTCTCCGTGGCGAAGTTGAAGCAAAGCGGATCCATGAAACAACCCTCTTCACAACACATGACCTGAAGGCGCAATCCTAACTGGCCAGAGACCCAACTCGGAGCGTCTGCATCCCGACCGGTATGTGTACGTTGTTTTCATTGAGAGGCTACGTTTCTAAAACGAAGCTTATATTTCATGAATTGTAAATTAGGGTTGTTCTCTCCAATGAAACATCCCCTGTGTTTTCGCTCCGCTTAAAAAAAGGATTTTTTATTTTATTTTTTATATCCCATCAAATACTTAGTGGTTTTATATTCTCATGCATGGCCAGACACTGATTTCTCTCCTTAGCTTTGAGTATCATCTTTGTTTGAAAAGCTGAGCTTTTTTTTTTTTTTTTACTCCAGTGACGTTTTCTAATTTACTTGTGGTAGTTTCAAATGGTGTACACCAAGTGGTTTTTGCCATGCTATGTCACCATTACAATTTCTTTAGCTTCTAAACAAATCTGTGAGCGTTTTAATCAGAGATAAAGCTGCCCTATGTGTGTTGAACTGTGAGTAAAGTATATGCACTTGCCTAACCAAACTCTTCTGTCAGTACCCTTCGTTTTTAGGATAAAGAAGGAACAGTTATTGGAAATGTTACCAAGTTTTAAATGCCATTTGTTGTATTCTTCACTTTCAAAGTTGAACTCCACGCGGAAAATGCGCCCTTGTTTTCATGAACACATACTGTAGCGTACCTCACCTTTCACAACACACGCGTCTCCAACCCGGGTTGGGGAGCTTTAAGTAGGTTACTTTGGCCGGTTGCTTTCGCTTACGGCCATACCACGCTGAACACGCCCGATCTCGTCCGATCTCGGAAGCTAAGCAGCGTCGGGCCTGGTTAGTACTTGGATGGGAGACCGCCTGGGAATACCAGGTGCCGTAAGCTTTTCTCTCCATCAGCCAGTGCAACTTTTTTTTTTCAGGCTGTCTGTCTGTGCGTGCCTGCTCCCTAGTACGTAGATGTTCCAACCCCTTTGAATATTTGCTTCCTCCGTTTGAAAGCAAAATAAATAAATAAATAAATAAATAAATAAATAACTAAATGCATAGGTAGGAAATATAGGCTAAGCCAGCAACAGGTCGAACAAAATTGCACGAGTTGACTGTCAACAGTTGGCGGATTGGGGGAGTTTTAGTGCTTGTTTTCATCTGGAATGTTTAGCTTATTTTTGGGGGGTGACAGCTTTGTTTTCTATGTCCCTTTAGTTTTCACCGTTTTGTACAATTCCCGGTCTCGCTGTGTTCATTCGCCCAAGAGCTGCAAAGTCATTTTTTCAACACTGCCTGAGTATGGATAATAGCCTACAGTCTGCATGGCTGTCGACATCCCAGATATTGTGGTGTTTTCCTGAACAACTGTAGGTTACTCGTTTCAGGATGTCCGAGTAGAGCGAGTGACCAAAGTTCCTGTTTTTACGCACAGCGAATTGATATTTGAAAAGCTAATATCAGCGTGCTTCATGAAGTTTTGCTTGACAGCAGTTGCTACTACATAGCCTATGTTGTCGTATTAGATGCAGCATTCGATTGACGTGTGTCTACTATTACGTATAAGGCCTATATAAACCGTGCGCTAAGGAGAAGCGCTCATTCACGTCTCCGTCGCCGGAGGGAGCGCCACGCTTTCCGTCGTTAGTGTACATTTGTGGACATGTATGGATCATTGGCTGCCAGTGACTCTAGCACACCAGTAGAGAACTGCAGTTGGAGCAGTTGTTTTTACTTTCTCCGTGGCGAAGTTGAAGCAAAGCGGATCCATGAAACAACCCTCTTCACAACACATGACCTGAAGGCGCAATCCTAACTGGCCAGAGACCCAACTCGGAGCGTCTGCATCCCGACCGGTATGTGTACGTTGTTTTCATTGAGAGGCTACGTTTCTAAAACGAAGCTTATATTTCATGAATTGTAAATTAGGGTTGTTCTCTCCAATGAAACATCCCCTGTGTTTTCGCTCCGCTTAAAAAAAGGATTTTTTATTTTATTTTTTATATCCCATCAAATACTTAGTGGTTTTATATTCTCATGCATGGCCAGACACTGATTTCTCTCCTTAGCTTTGAGTATCATCTTTGTTTGAAAAGCTGAGCTTTTTTTTTTTTTTTTACTCCAGTGACGTTTTCTAATTTACTTGTGGTAGTTTCAAATGGTGTACACCAAGTGGTTTTTGCCATGCTATGTCACCATTACAATTTCTTTAGCTTCTAAACAAATCTGTGAGCGTTTTAATCAGAGATAAAGCTGCCCTATGTGTGTTGAACTGTGAGTAAAGTATATGCACTTGCCTAACCAAACTCTTCTGTCAGTACCCTTCGTTTTTAGGATAAAGAAGGAACAGTTATTGGAAATGTTACCAAGTTTTAAATGCCATTTGTTGTATTCTTCACTTTCAAAGTTGAACTCCACGCGGAAAATGCGCCCTTGTTTTCATGAACACATACTGTAGCGTACCTCACCTTTCACAACACACGCGTCTCCAACCCGGGTTGGGGAGCTTTAAGTACGTTACTTTGGCCGGTTGCTTTCGCTTACGGCCATACCACGCTGAACACGCCCGATCTCGTCCGATCTCGGAAGCTAAGCAGCGTCGGGCCTGGTTAGTACTTGGATGGGAGACCGCCTGGGAATACCAGGTGCCGTAAGCTTTTCTCTCCATCAGCCAGTGCAACTTTTTTTTTTTCAGGCTGTCTGTCTGTGCGTGCCTGCTCCCTAGTACGTAGATGTTCCAACCCCTTTGAATATTTGCTTCCTCCGTTTGAAAGCAAAATAAATAAATAAATAAATAAATAAATAACTAAATGCATAGGTAGGAAATATAGGCTAAGCCAGCAACAGGTCGAACAAAATTGCACGAGTTGACTGTCAACAGTTGGCGGATTGGGGGAGTTTTAGTGCTTGTTTTCATCTGGAATGTTTAGCTTATTTTTTGGGGGTGACAGCTTTGTTTTCTATGTCCCTTTAGTTTTCACCGTTTTGTACAATTCCCGGTCTCGCTGTGTTCATTCGCCCAAGAGCTGCAAAGTCATTTTTTCAACACTGCCTGAGTATGGATATTAGCCTACAGTCTGCATGGCTGTCGACATCCCAGATATTGTGGTGTTTTCCTGAACAACTGTAGGTTACTCGTTTCAGGATGTCCGAGTAGAGCGAGTGACCAAAGTTCCTGTTTTTACGCACAGCGAATTGATATTTGAAAAGCTAATATCAGCGTGCTTCATGAAGTTTTGCTTGACAGCAGTTGCTACTACATAGCCTATGTTGTCGTATTAGATGCAGCATTCGATTGACGTGTGTCTACTATTACGTATAAGGCCTATATAAACCGTGCGCTAAGGAGAAGCGCTCATTCACGTCTCCGTCGCCGGAGGGAGCGCCACGCTTTCCGTCGTTAGTGTACATTTGTGGACATGTATGGATCATTGGCTGCCAGTGACTCTAGCACACCAGTAGAGAACTGCAGTTGGAGCAGTTGTTTTTACTTTCTCCGTGGCGAAGTTGAAGCAAAGCGGATCCATGAAACAACCCTCTTCACAACACATGACCTGAAGGCGCAATCCTAACTGGCCAGAGACCCAACTCGGAGCGTCTGCATCCCGACCGGTATGTGTACGTTGTTTTCATTGAGAGGCTACGTTTCTAAAACGAAGCTTATATTTCATGAATTGTAAATTAGGGTTGTTCTCTCCAATGAAACATCCCCTGTGTTTTCGCTCCGCTTAAAAAAAGGATTTTTTATTTTATTTTTTATATCCCATCAAATACTTAGTGGTTTTATATTCTCATGCATGGCCAGACACTGATTTCTCTCCTTAGCTTTGAGTATCATCTTTGTTTGAAAAGCTGAGCTTTTTTTTTTTTTTTTACTCCAGTGACGTTTTCTAATTTACTTGTGGTAGTTTCAAATGGTGTACACCAAGTGGTTTTTGCCATGCTATGTCACCATTACAATTTCTTTAGCTTCTAAACAAATCTGTGAGCGTTTTAATCAGAGATAAAGCTGCCCTATGTGTGTTGAACTGTGAGTAAAGTATATGCACTTGCCTAACCAAACTCTTCTGTCAGTACCCTTCGTTTTTAGGATAAAGAAGGAACAGTTATTGGAAATGTTACCAAGTTTTAAATGCCATTTGTTGTATTCTTCACTTTCAAAGTTGAACTCCACGCGGAAAATGCGCCCTTGTTTTCATGAACACATACTGTAGCGTACCTCACCTTTCACAACACACGCGTCTCCAACCCGGGTTGGGGAGCTTTAAGTAGGTTACTTTGGCCGGTTGCTTTCGCTTACGGCCATACCACGCTGAACACGCCCGATCTCGTCCGATCTCGGAAGCTAAGCAGCGTCGGGCCTGGTTAGTACTTGGATGGGAGACCGCCTGGGAATACCAGGTGCCGTAAGCTTTTCTCTCCATCAGCCAGTGCAACTTTTTTTTTTTCAGGCTGTCTGTCTGTGCGTGCCTGCTCCCTAGTACGTAGATGTTCCAACCCCTTTGAATATTTGCTTCCTCCGTTTGAAAGCAAAATAAATAAATAAATAAATAAATAAATAAATAACTAAATGCATAGGTAGGAAATATAGGCTAAGCCAGCAACAGGTCGAACAAAATTGCACGAGTTGACTGTCAACAGTTGGCGGATTGGGGGAGTTTTAGTGCTTGTTTTCATCTGGAATGTTTAGCTTATTTTTGGGGGGTGACAGCTTTGTTTTCTATGTCCCTTTAGTTTTCACCGTTTTGTACAATTCCCGGTCTCGCTGTGTTCATTCGCCCAAGAGCTGCAAAGTCATTTTTTCAACACTGCCTGAGTATGGATAATAGCCTACAGTCTGCATGGCTGTCGACATCCCAGATATTGTGGTGTTTTCCTGAACAACTGTAGGTTACTCGTTTCAGGATGTCCGAGTAGAGCGAGTGACCAAAGTTCCTGTTTTTACGCACAGCGAATTGATATTTGAAAAGCTAATATCAGCGTGCTTCATGAAGTTTTGCTTGACAGCAGTTGCTACTACATAGCCTATGTTGTCGTATTAGATGCAGCATTCGATTGACGTGTGTCTACTATTACGTATAAGGCCTATATAAACCGTGCGCTAAGGAGAAGCGCTCATTCACGTCTCCGTCGCCGGAGGGAGCGCCACGCTTTCCGTCGTTAGTGTACATTTGTGGACATGTATGGATCATTGGCTGCCAGTGACTCTAGCACACCAGTAGAGAACTGCAGTTGGAGCAGTTGTTTTTACTTTCTCCGTGGCGAAGTTGAAGCAAAGCGGATCCATGAAACAACCCTCTTCACAACACATGACCTGAAGGCGCAATCCTAACTGGCCAGAGACCCAACTCGGAGCGTCTGCATCCCGACCGGTATGTGTACGTTGTTTTCATTGAGAGGCTACGTTTCTAAAACGAAGCTTATATTTCATGAATTGTAAATTAGGGTTGTTCTCTCCAATGAAACATCCCCTGTGTTTTCGCTCCGCTTAAAAAAAGGATTTTTTATTTTATTTTTTATATCCCATCAAATACTTAGTGGTTTTATATTCTCATGCATGGCCAGACACTGATTTCTCTCCTTAGCTTTGAGTATCATCTTTGTTTGAAAAGCTGAGCTTTTTTTTTTTTTTTTACTCCAGTGACGTTTTCTAATTTACTTGTGGTAGTTTCAAATGGTGTACACCAAGTGGTTTTTGCCATGCTATGTCACCATTACAATTTCTTTAGCTTCTAAACAAATCTGTGAGCGTTTTAATCAGAGATAAAGCTGCCCTATGTGTGTTGAACTGTGAGTAAAGTATATGCACTTGCCTAACCAAACTCTTCTGTCAGTACCCTTCGTTTTTAGGATAAAGAAGGAACAGTTATTGGAAATGTTACCAAGTTTTAAATGCCATTTGTTGTATTCTTCACTTTCAAAGTTGAACTCCACGCGGAAAATGCGCCCTTGTTTTCATGAACACATACTGTAGCGTACCTCACCTTTCACAACACACGCGTCTCCAACCCGGGTTGGGGAGCTTTAAGTAGGTTACTTTGGCCGGTTGCTTTCGCTTACGGCCATACCACGCTGAACACGCCCGATCTCGTCCGATCTCGGAAGCTAAGCAGCGTCGGGCCTGGTTAGTACTTGGATGGGAGACCGCCTGGGAATACCAGGTGCCGTAAGCTTTTCTCTCCATCAGCCAGTGCAACTTTTTTTTTTTCAGGCTGTCTGTCTGTGCGTGCCTGCTCCCTAGTACGTAGATGTTCCAACCCCTTTGAATATTTGCTTCCTCCGTTTGAAAGCAAAATAAATAAATAAATAAATAAATAAATAAATAACTAACTAAATGCATAGGTAGGAAATATAGGCTAAGCCAGCAACAGGTCGAACAAAATTGCACGAGTTGACTGTCAACAGTTGGCGGATTGGGGGAGTTTTAGTGCTTGTTTTCATCTGGAATGTTTAGCTTATTTTTGGGGGGTGACAGCTTTGTTTTCTATGTCCCTTTAGTTTTCACCGTTTTGTACAATTCCCGGTCTCGCTGTGTTCATTCGCCCAAGAGCTGCAAAGTCATTTTTTCAACACTGCCTGAGTATGGATAATAGCCTACAGTCTGCATGGCTGTCGACATCCCAGATATTGTGGTGTTTTCCTGAACAACTGTAGGTTACTCGTTTCAGGATGTCCGAGTAGAGCGAGTGACCAAAGTTCCTGTTTTTACGCACAGCGAATTGATATTTGAAAAGCTAATATCAGCGTGCTTCATGAAGTTTTGCTTGACAGCAGTTGCTACTACATAGCCTATGTTGTCGTATTAGATGCAGCATTCGATTGACGTGTGTCTACTATTACGTATAAGGCCTATATAAACCGTGCGCTAAGGAGAAGCGCTCATTCACGTCTCCGTCGCCGGAGGGAGCGCCACGCTTTCCGTCGTTAGTGTACATTTGTGGACATGTATGGATCATTGGCTGCCAGTGACTCTAGCACACCAGTAGAGAACTGCAGTTGGAGCAGTTGTTTTTACTTTCTCCGTGGCGAAGTTGAAGCAAAGCGGATCCATGAAACAACCCTCTTCACAACACATGACCTGAAGGCGCAATCCTAACTGGCCAGAGACCCAACTCGGAGCGTCTGCATCCCGACCGGTATGTGTACGTTGTTTTCATTGAGAGGCTACGTTTCTAAAACGAAGCTTATATTTCATGAATTGTAAATTAGGGTTGTTCTCTCCAATGAAACATCCCCTGTGTTTTCGCTCCGCTTAAAAAAAGGATTTTTTATTTTATTTTTTATATCCCATCAAATACTTAGTGGTTTTATATTCTCATGCATGGCCAGACACTGATTTCTCTCCTTAGCTTTGAGTATCATCTTTGTTTGAAAAGCTGAGCTTTTTTTTTTTTTTTTACTCCAGTGACGTTTTCTAATTTACTTGTGGTAGTTTCAAATGGTGTACACCAAGTGGTTTTTGCCATGCTATGTCACCATTACAATTTCTTTAGCTTCTAAACAAATCTGTGAGCGTTTTAATCAGAGATAAAGCTGCCCTATGTGTGTTGAACTGTGAGTAAAGTATATGCACTTGCCTAACCAAACTCTTCTGTCAGTACCCTTCGTTTTTAGGATAAAGAAGGAACAGTTATTGGAAATGTTACCAAGTTTTAAATGCCATTTGTTGTATTCTTCACTTTCAAAGTTGAACTCCACGCGGAAAATGCGCCCTTGTTTTCATGAACACATACTGTAGCGTACCTCACCTTTCACAACACACGCGTCTCCAACCCGGGTTGGGGAGCTTTAAGTACGTTACTTTGGCCGGTTGCTTTCGCTTACGGCCATACCACGCTGAACACGCCCGATCTCGTCCGATCTCGGAAGCTAAGCAGCGTCGGGCCTGGTTAGTTCTTGGATGGGAGACCGCCTGGGAATACCAGGTGCCGTAAGCTTTTCTCTCCATCAGCCAGTGCAACTTTTTTTTTTTCAGGCTGTCTGTCTGTGCGTGCCTGCTCCCTAGTACGTAGATGTTCCAACCCCTTTGAATATTTGCTTCCTCCGTTTGAAAGCAAAATAAATAAATAAATAAATAAATAAATAACTAAATGCATAGGTAGGAAATATAGGCTAAGCCAGCAACAGGTCGAACAAAATTGCACGAGTTGACTGTCAACAGTTGGCGGATTGGGGGAGTTTTAGTGCTTGTTTTCATCTGGAATGTTTAGCTTATTTTTTGGGGGTGACAGCTTTGTTTTCTATGTCCCTTTAGTTTTCACCGTTTTGTACAATTCCCGGTCTCGCTGTGTTCATTCGCCCAAGAGCTGCAAAGTCATTTTTTCAACACTGCCTGAGTATGGATATTAGCCTACAGTCTGCATGGCTGTCGACATCCCAGATATTGTGGTGTTTTCCTGAACAACTGTAGGTTACTCGTTTCAGGATGTCCGAGTAGAGCGAGTGACCAAAGTTCCTGTTTTTACGCACAGCGAATTGATATTTGAAAAGCTAATATCAGCGTGCTTCATGAAGTTTTGCTTGACAGCAGTTGCTACTACATAGCCTATGTTGTCGTATTAGATGCAGCATTCGATTGACGTGTGTCTACTATTACGTATAAGGCCTATATAAACCGTGCGCTAAGGAGAAGCGCTCATTCACGTCTCCGTCGCCGGAGGGAGCGCCACGCTTTCCGTCGTTAGTGTACATTTGTGGACATGTATGGATCATTGGCTGCCAGTGACTCTAGCACACCAGTAGAGAACTGCAGTTGGAGCAGTTGTTTTTACTTTCTCCGTGGCGAAGTTGAAGCAAAGCGGATCCATGAAACAACCCTCTTCACAACACATGACCTGAAGGCGCAATCCTAACTGGCCAGAGACCCAACTCGGAGCGTCTGCATCCCGACCGGTATGTGTACGTTGTTTTCATTGAGAGGCTACGTTTCTAAAACGAAGCTTATATTTCATGAATTGTAAATTAGGGCTGTTCTCTCCAATGAAACATCCCCTGTGTTTTCGCTCCGCTTAAAAAAAGGATTTTTTTTTTTATTTTTTATATCCCATCAAATACTTAGTGGTTTTATATTCTCATGCATGGCCAGACACTGATTTCTCTCCTTAGCTTTGAGTATCATCTTTGTTTGAAAAGCTGAGCTTTTTTTTTTTTTTTTACTCCAGTGACGTTTTCTAATTTACTTGTGGTAGTTTCAAATGGTGTACACCAAGTGGTTTTTGCCATGCTATGTCACCATTACAATTTCTTTAGCTTCTAAACAAATCTGTGAGCGTTTTAATCAGAGATAAAGCTGCCCTATGTGTGTTGAACTGTGAGTAAAGTATATGCACTTGCCTAACCAAACTCTTCTGTCAGTACCCTTCGTTTTTAGGATAAAGAAGGAACAGTTATTGGAAATGTTACCAAGTTTTAAATGCCATTTGTTGTATTCTTCACTTTCAAAGTTGAACTCCACGCGGAAAATGCGCCCTTGTTTTCATGAACACATACTGTAGCGTACCTCACCTTTCACAACACACGCGTCTCCAACCCGGGTTGGGGAGCTTTAAGTAGGTTACTTTGGCCGGTTGCTTTCGCTTATGGCCATACCACGCTGAACACGCCCGATCTCGTCCGATCTCGGAAGCTAAGCAGCGTCGGGCCTGGTTAGTACTTGGATGGGAGACCGCCTGGGAATACCAGGTGCCGTAAGCTTTTCTCTCCATCAGCCAGTGCAACTTTTTTTTTTTCAGGCTGTCTGTCTGTGCGTGCCTGCTCCCTAGTACGTAGATGTTCCAACCCCTTTGAATATTTGCTTCCTCCGTTTGAAAGCAAAATAAATAAATAAATAAATAAATAAATAACTAAATGCATAGGTAGGAAATATAGGCTAAGCCAGCAACAGGTCGAACAAAATTGCACGAGTTGACTGTCAACAGTTGGCGGATTGGGGGAGTTTTAGTGCTTGTTTTCATCTGGAATGTTTAGCTTATTTTTTGGGGGTGACAGCTTTGTTTTCTATGTCCCTTTAGTTTTCACCGTTTTGTACAATTCCCGGTCTCGCTGTGTTCATTCGCCCAAGAGCTGCAAAGTCATTTTTTCAACACTGCCTGAGTATGGATAATAGCCTACAGTCTGCATGGCTGTCGACATCCCAGATATTGTGGTGTTTTCCTGAACAACTGTAGGTTACTCGTTTCAGGATGTCCGAGTAGAGCGAGTGACCAAAGTTCCTGTTTTTACGCACAGCGAATTGATATTTGAAAAGCTAATATCAGCGTGCTTCATGAAGTTTTGCTTGACAGCAGTTGCTACTACATAGCCTATGTTGTCGTATTAGATGCAGCATTCGATTGACGTGTGTCTACTATTACGTATAAGGCCTATATAAACCGTGCGCTAAGGAGAAGCGCTCATTCACGTCTCCGTCGCCGGAGGGAGCGCCACGCTTTCCGTCGTTAGTGTACATTTGTGGACATGTATGGATCATTGGCTGCCAGTGACTCTAGCACACCAGTAGAGAACTGCAGTTGGAGCAGTTGTTTTTACTTTCTCCGTGGCGAAGTTGAAGCAAAGCGGATCCATGAAACAACCCTCTTCACAACACATGACCTGAAGGCGCAATCCTAACTGGCCAGAGACCCAACTCGGAGCGTCTGCATCCCGACCGGTATGTGTACGTTGTTTTCATTGAGAGGCTACGTTTCTAAAACGAAGCTTATATTTCATGAATTGTAAATTAGGGTTGTTCTCTCCAATGAAACATCCCCTGTGTTTTCGCTCCGCTTAAAAAAAGGATTTTTTATTTTATTTTTTATATCCCATCAAATACTTAGTGGTTTTATATTCTCATGCATGGCCAGACACTGATTTCTCTCCTTAGCTTTGAGTATCATCTTTGTTTGAAAAGCTGAGCTTTTTTTTTTTTTTTTTACTCCAGTGACGTTTTCTAATTTACTTGTGGTAGTTTCAAATGGTGTACACCAAGTGGTTTTTGCCATGCTATGTCACCATTACAATTTCTTTAGCTTCTAAACAAATCTGTGAGCGTTTTAATCAGAGATAAAGCTGCCCTATGTGTGTTGAACTGTGAGTAAAGTATATGCACTTGCCTAACCAAACTCTTCTGTCAGTACCCTTCGTTTTTAGGATAAAGAAGGAACAGTTATTGGAAATGTTACCAAGTTTTAAATGCCATTTGTTGTATTCTTCACTTTCAAAGTTGAACTCCACGCGGAAAATGCGCCCTTGTTTTCATGAACACATACTGTAGCGTACCTCACCTTTCACAACACACGCGTCTCCAACCCGGGTTGGGGAGCTTTAAGTACGTTACTTTGGCCGGTTGCTTTCGCTTACGGCCATACCACGCTGAACACGCCCGATCTCGTCCGATCTCGGAAGCTAAGCAGCGTCGGGCCTGGTTAGTACTTGGATGGGAGACCGCCTGGGAATACCAGGTGCCGTAAGCTTTTCTCTCCATCAGCCAGTGCAACTTTTTTTTTTTCAGGCTGTCTGTCTGTGCGTGCCTGCTCCCTAGTACGTAGATGTTCCAACCCCTTTGAATATTTGCTTCCTCCGTTTGAAAGCAAAATAAATAAATAAATAAATAAATAAATAACTAAATGCATAGGTAGGAAATATAGGCTAAGCCAGCAACAGGTCGAACAAAATTGCACGAGTTGACTGTCAACAGTTGGCGGATTGGGGGAGTTTTAGTGCTTGTTTTCATCTGGAATGTTTAGCTTATTTTTTGGGGGTGACAGCTTTGTTTTCTATGTCCCTTTAGTTTTCACCGTTTTGTACAATTCCCGGTCTCGCTGTGTTCATTCGCCCAAGAGCTGCAAAGTCATTTTTTCAACACTGCCTGAGTATGGATAATAGCCTACAGTCTGCATGGCTGTCGACATCCCAGATATTGTGGTGTTTTCCTGAACAACTGTAGGTTACTCGTTTCAGGATGTCCGAGTAGAGCGAGTGACCAAAGTTCCTGTTTTTACGCACAGCGAATTGATATTTGAAAAGCTAATATCAGCGTGCTTCATGAAGTTTTGCTTGACAGCAGTTGCTACTACATAGCCTATGTTGTCGTATTAGATGCAGCATTCGATTGACGTGTGTCTACTATTACGTATAAGGCCTATATAAACCGTGCGCTAAGGAGAAGCGCTCATTCACGTCTCCGTCGCCGGAGGGAGCGCCACGCTTTCCGTCGTTAGTGTACATTTGTGGACATGTATGGATCATTGGCTGCCAGTGACTCTAGCACACCAGTAGAGAACTGCAGTTGGAGCAGTTGTTTTTACTTTCTCCGTGGCGAAGTTGAAGCAAAGCGGATCCATGAAACAACCCTCTTCACAACACATGACCTGAAGGCGCAATCCTAACTGGCCAGAGACCCAACTCGGAGCGTCTGCATCCCGACCGGTATGTGTACGTTGTTTTCATTGAGAGGCTACGTTTCTAAAACGAAGCTTATATTTCATGAATTGTAAATTAGGGTTGTTCTCTCCAATGAAACATCCCCTGTGTTTTCGCTCCGCTTAAAAAAAGGATTTTTTATTTTATTTTTTATATCCCATCAAATACTTAGTGGTTTTATATTCTCATGCATGGCCAGACACTGATTTCTCTCCTTAGCTTTGAGTATCATCTTTGTTTGAAAAGCTGAGCTTTTTTTTTTTTTTTTACTCCAGTGACGTTTTCTAATTTACTTGTGGTAGTTTCAAATGGTGTACACCAAGTGGTTTTTGCCATGCTATGTCACCATTACAATTTCTTTAGCTTCTAAACAAATCTGTGAGCGTTTTAATCAGAGATAAAGCTGCCCTATGTGTGTTGAACTGTGAGTAAAGTATATGCACTTGCCTAACCAAACTCTTCTGTCAGTACCCTTCGTTTTTAGGATAAAGAAGGAACAGTTATTGGAAATGTTACCAAGTTTTAAATGCCATTTGTTGTATTCTTCACTTTCAAAGTTGAACTCCACGCGGAAAATGCGCCCTTGTTTTCATGAACACATACTGTAGCGTACCTCACCTTTCACAACACACGCGTCTCCAACCCGGGTTGGGGAGCTTTAAGTACGTTACTTTGGCCGGTTGCTTTCGCTTACGGCCATACCACGCTGAACACGCCCGATCTCGTCCGATCTCGGAAGCTAAGCAGCGTCGGGCCTGGTTAGTACTTGGATGGGAGACCGCCTGGGAATACCAGGTGCCGTAAGCTTTTCTCTCCATCAGCCAGTGCAACTTTTTTTTTTTCAGGCTGTCTGTCTGTGCGTGCCTGCTCCCTAGTACGTAGATGTTCCAACCCCTTTGAATATTTGCTTCCTCCGTTTGAAAGCAAAATAAATAAATAAATAAATAAATAAATAACTAAATGCATAGGTAGGAAATATAGGCTAAGCCAGCAACAGGTCGAACAAAATTGCACGAGTTGACTGTCAACAGTTGGCGGATTGGGGGAGTTTTAGTGCTTGTTTTCATCTGGAATGTTTAGCTTATTTTTTGGGGGTGACAGCTTTGTTTTCTATGTCCCTTTAGTTTTCACCGTTTTGTACAATTCCCGGTCTCGCTGTGTTCATTCGCCCAAGAGCTGCAAAGTCATTTTTTCAACACTGCCTGAGTATGGATATTAGCCTACAGTCTGCATGGCTGTCGACATCCCAGATATTGTGGTGTTTTCCTGAACAACTGTAGGTTACTCGTTTCAGGATGTCCGAGTAGAGCGAGTGACCAAAGTTCCTGTTTTTACGCACAGCGAATTGATATTTGAAAAGCTAATATCAGCGTGCTTCATGAAGTTTTGCTTGACAGCAGTTGCTACTACATAGCCTATGTTGTCGTATTAGATGCAGCATTCGATTGACGTGTGTCTACTATTACGTATAAGGCCTATATAAACCGTGCGCTAAGGAGAAGCGCTCATTCACGTCTCCGTCGCCGGAGGGAGCGCCACGCTTTCCGTCGTTAGTGTACATTTGTGGACATGTATGGATCATTGGCTGCCAGTGACTCTAGCACACCAGTAGAGAACTGCAGTTGGAGCAGTTGTTTTTACTTTCTCCGTGGCGAAGTTGAAGCAAAGCGGATCCATGAAACAACCCTCTTCACAACACATGACCTGAAGGCGCAATCCTAACTGGCCAGAGACCCAACTCGGAGCGTCTGCATCCCGACCGGTATGTGTACGTTGTTTTCATTGAGAGGCTACGTTTCTAAAACGAAGCTTATATTTCATGAATTGTAAATTAGGGTTGTTCTCTCCAATGAAACATCCCCTGTGTTTTCGCTCCGCTTAAAAAAAGGATTTTTTATTTTATTTTTTATATCCCATCAAATACTTAGTGGTTTTATATTCTCATGCATGGCCAGACACTGATTTCTCTCCTTAGCTTTGAGTATCATCTTTGTTTGAAAAGCTGAGCTTTTTTTTTTTTTTTTACTCCAGTGACGTTTTCTAATTTACTTGTGGTAGTTTCAAATGGTGTACACCAAGTGGTTTTTGCCATGCTATGTCACCATTACAATTTCTTTAGCTTCTAAACAAATCTGTGAGCGTTTTAATCAGAGATAAAGCTGCCCTATGTGTGTTGAACTGTGAGTAAAGTATATGCACTTGCCTAACCAAACTCTTCTGTCAGTACCCTTCGTTTTTAGGATAAAGAAGGAACAGTTATTGGAAATGTTACCAAGTTTTAAATGCCATTTGTTGTATTCTTCACTTTCAAAGTTGAACTCCACGCGGAAAATGCGCCCTTGTTTTCATGAACACATACTGTAGCGTACCTCACCTTTCACAACACACGCGTCTCCAACCCGGGTTGGGGAGCTTTAAGTACGTTACTTTGGCCGGTTGCTTTCGCTTACGGCCATACCACGCTGAACACGCCCGATCTCGTCCGATCTCGGAAGCTAAGCAGCGTCGGGCCTGGTTAGTACTTGGATGGGAGACCGCCTGGGAATACCAGGTGCCGTAAGCTTTTCTCTCCATCAGCCAGTGCAACTTTTTTTTTTTCAGGCTGTCTGTCTGTGCGTGCCTGCTCCCTAGTACGTAGATGTTCCAACCCCTTTGAATATTTGCTTCCTCCGTTTGAAAGCAAAATAAATAAATAAATAAATAAATAAATAACTAAATGCATAGGTAGGAAATATAGGCTAAGCCAGCAACAGGTCGAACAAAATTGCACGAGTTGACTGTCAACAGTTGGCGGATTGGGGGAGTTTTAGTGCTTGTTTTCATCTGGAATGTTTAGCTTATTTTTTGGGGGTGACAGCTTTGTTTTCTATGTCCCTTTAGTTTTCACCGTTTTGTACAATTCCCGGTCTCGCTGTGTTCATTCGCCCAAGAGCTGCAAAGTCATTTTTTCAACACTGCCTGAGTATGGATAATAGCCTACAGTCTGCATGGCTGTCGACATCCCAGATATTGTGGTGTTTTCCTGAACAACTGTAGGTTACTCGTTTCAGGATGTCCGAGTAGAGCGAGTGACCAAAGTTCCTGTTTTTACGCACAGCGAATTGATATTTGAAAAGCTAATATCAGCGTGCTTCATGAAGTTTTGCTTGACAGCAGTTGCTACTACATAGCCTATGTTGTCGTATTAGATGCAGCATTCGATTGACGTGTGTCTACTATTACGTATAAGGCCTATATAAACCGTGCGCTAAGGAGAAGCGCTCATTCACGTCTCCGTCGCCGGAGGGAGCGCCACGCTTTCCGTCGTTAGTGTACATTTGTGGACATGTATGGATCATTGGCTGCCAGTGACTCTAGCACACCAGTAGAGAACTGCAGTTGGAGCAGTTGTTTTTACTTTCTCCGTGGCGAAGTTGAAGCAAAGCGGATCCATGAAACAACCCTCTTCACAACACATGACCTGAAGGCGCAATCCTAACTGGCCAGAGACCCAACTCGGAGCGTCTGCATCCCGACCGGTATGTGTACGTTGTTTTCATTGAGAGGCTACGTTTCTAAAACGAAGCTTATATTTCATGAATTGTAAATTAGGGTTGTTCTCTCCAATGAAACATCCCCTGTGTTTTCGCTCCGCTTAAAAAAAGGATTTTTTATTTTATTTTTTATATCCCATCAAATACTTAGTGGTTTTATATTCTCATGCATGGCCAGACACTGATTCTTTGAGTATCATCTTTGTTTGAAAAGCTGAGCTTTTTTTTTTTTTTTTACTCCAGTGACGTTTTCTAATTTACTTGTGGTAGTTTCAAATGGTGTACACCAAGTGGTTTTTGCCATGCTATGTCACCATTACAATTTCTTTAGCTTCTAAACAAATCTGTGAGCGTTTTAATCAGAGATAAAGCTGCCCTATGTGTGTTGAACTGTGAGTAAAGTATATGCACTTGCCTAACCAAACTCTTCTGTCAGTACCCTTCGTTTTTAGGATAAAGAAGGAACAGTTATTGGAAATGTTACCAAGTTTTAAATGCCATTTGTTGTATTCTTCACTTTCAAAGTTGAACTCCACGCGGAAAATGCGCCCTTGTTTTCATGAACACATACTGTAGCGTACCTCACCTTTCACAACACACGCGTCTCCAACCCGGGTTGGGGAGCTTTAAGTACGTTACTTTGGCCGGTTGCTTTCGCTTACGGCCATACCACGCTGAACACGCCCGATCTCGTCCGATCTCGGAAGCTAAGCAGCGTCGGGCCTGGTTAGTACTTGGATGGGAGACCGCCTGGGAATACCAGGTGCCGTAAGCTTTTCTCTCCATCAGCCAGTGCAACTTTTTTTTTTTCAGGCTGTCTGTCTGTGCGTGCCTGCTCCCTAGTACGTAGATGTTCCAACCCCTTTGAATATTTGCTTCCTCCGTTTGAAAGCAAAATAAATAAATAAATAAATAAATAAATAAATAAATAACTAAATGCATAGGTAGGAAATATAGGCTAAGCCAGCAACAGGTCGAACAAAATTGCACGAGTTGACTGTCAACAGTTGGCGGATTGGGGGAGTTTTAGTGCTTGTTTTCATCTGGAATGTTTAGCTTATTTTTGGGGGGTGACAGCTTTGTTTTCTATGTCCCTTTAGTTTTCACCGTTTTGTACAATTCCCGGTCTCGCTGTGTTCATTCGCCCAAGAGCTGCAAAGTCATTTTTTCAACACTGCCTGAGTATGGATAATAGCCTACAGTCTGCATGGCTGTCGACATCCCAGATATTGTGGTGTTTTCCTGAACAACTGTAGGTTACTCGTTTCAGGATGTCCGAGTAGAGCGAGTGACCAAAGTTCCTGTTTTTACGCACAGCGAATTGATATTTGAAAAGCTAATATCAGCGTGCTTCATGAAGTTTTGCTTGACAGCAGTTGCTACTACATAGCCTATGTTGTCGTATTAGATGCAGCATTCGATTGACGTGTGTCTACTATTACGTATAAGGCCTATATAAACCGTGCGCTAAGGAGAAGCGCTCATTCACGTCTCCGTCGCCGGAGGGAGCGCCACGCTTTCCGTCGTTAGTGTACATTTGTGGACATGTATGGATCATTGGCTGCCAGTGACTCTAGCACACCAGTAGAGAACTGCAGTTGGAGCAGTTGTTTTTACTTTCTCCGTGGCGAAGTTGAAGCAAAGCGGATCCATGAAACAACCCTCTTCACAACACATGACCTGAAGGCGCAATCCTAACTGGCCAGAGACCCAACTCGGAGCGTCTGCATCCCGACCGGTATGTGTACGTTGTTTTCATTGAGAGGCTACGTTTCTAAAACGAAGCTTATATTTCATGAATTGTAAATTAGGGTTGTTCTCTCCAATGAAACATCCCCTGTGTTTTCGCTCCGCTTAAAAAAAGGATTTTTTATTTTATTTTTTATATCCCATCAAATACTTAGTGGTTTTATATTCTCATGCATGGCCAGACACTGATTTCTCTCCTTAGCTTTGAGTATCATCTTTGTTTGAAAAGCTGAGCTTTTTTTTTTTTTTTTACTCCAGTGACGTTTTCTAATTTACTTGTGGTAGTTTCAAATGGTGTACACCAAGTGGTTTTTGCCATGCTATGTCACCATTACAATTTCTTTAGCTTCTAAACAAATCTGTGAGCGTTTTAATCAGAGATAAAGCTGCCCTATGTGTGTTGAACTGTGAGTAAAGTATATGCACTTGCCTAACCAAACTCTTCTGTCAGTACCCTTCGTTTTTAGGATAAAGAAGGAACAGTTATTGGAAATGTTACCAAGTTTTAAATGCCATTTGTTGTATTCTTCACTTTCAAAGTTGAACTCCACGCGGAAAATGCGCCCTTGTTTTCATGAACACATACTGTAGCGTACCTCACCTTTCACAACACACGCGTCTCCAACCCGGGTTGGGGAGCTTTAAGTACGTTACTTTGGCCGGTTGCTTTCGCTTACGGCCATACCACGCTGAACACGCCCGATCTCGTCCGATCTCGGAAGCTAAGCAGCGTCGGGCCTGGTTAGTACTTGGATGGGAGACCGCCTGGGAATACCAGGTGCCGTAAGCTTTTCTCTCCATCAGCCAGTGCAACTTTTTTTTTTTCAGGCTGTCTGTCTGTGCGTGCCTGCTCCCTAGTACGTAGATGTTCCAACCCCTTTGAATATTTGCTTCCTCCGTTTGAAAGCAAAATAAATAAATAAATAAATAAATAAATAAATAAATAACTAAATGCATAGGTAGGAAATATAGGCTAAGCCAGCAACAGGTCGAACAAAATTGCACGAGTTGACTGTCAACAGTTGGCGGATTGGGGGAGTTTTAGTGCTTGTTTTCATCTGGAATGTTTAGCTTATTTTTGGGGGGTGACAGCTTTGTTTTCTATGTCCCTTTAGTTTTCACCGTTTTGTACAATTCCCGGTCTCGCTGTGTTCATTCGCCCAAGAGCTGCAAAGTCATTTTTTCAACACTGCCTGAGTATGGATAATAGCCTACAGTCTGCATGGCTGTCGACATCCCAGATATTGTGGTGTTTTCCTGAACAACTGTAGGTTACTCGTTTCAGGATGTCCGAGTAGAGCGAGTGACCAAAGTTCCTGTTTTTACGCACAGCGAATTGATATTTGAAAAGCTAATATCAGCGTGCTTCATGAAGTTTTGCTTGACAGCAGTTGCTACTACATAGCCTATGTTGTCGTATTAGATGCAGCATTCGATTGACGTGTGTCTACTATTACGTATAAGGCCTATATAAACCGTGCGCTAAGGAGAAGCGCTCATTCACGTCTCCGTCGCCGGAGGGAGCGCCACGCTTTCCGTCGTTAGTGTACATTTGTGGACATGTATGGATCATTGGCTGCCAGTGACTCTAGCACACCAGTAGAGAACTGCAGTTGGAGCAGTTGTTTTTACTTTCTCCGTGGCGAAGTTGAAGCAAAGCGGATCCATGAAACAACCCTCTTCACAACACATGACCTGAAGGCGCAATCCTAACTGGCCAGAGACCCAACTCGGAGCGTCTGCATCCCGACCGGTATGTGTACGTTGTTTTCATTGAGAGGCTACGTTTCTAAAACGAAGCTTATATTTCATGAATTGTAAATTAGGGTTGTTCTCTCCAATGAAACATCCCCTGTGTTTTCGCTCCGCTTAAAAAAAGGATTTTTTATTTTATTTTTTATATCCCATCAAATACTTAGTGGTTTTATATTCTCATGCATGGCCAGACACTGATTTCTCTCCTTAGCTTTGAGTATCATCTTTGTTTGAAAAGCTGAGCTTTTTTTTTTTTTTTTACTCCAGTGACGTTTTCTAATTTACTTGTGGTAGTTTCAAATGGTGTACACCAAGTGGTTTTTGCCATGCTATGTCACCATTACAATTTCTTTAGCTTCTAAACAAATCTGTGAGCGTTTTAATCAGAGATAAAGCTGCCCTATGTGTGTTGAACTGTGAGTAAAGTATATGCACTTGCCTAACCAAACTCTTCTGTCAGTACCCTTCGTTTTTAGGATAAAGAAGGAACAGTTATTGGAAATGTTACCAAGTTTTAAATGCCATTTGTTGTATTCTTCACTTTCAAAGTTGAACTCCACGCGGAAAATGCGCCCTTGTTTTCATGAACACATACTGTAGCGTACCTCACCTTTCACAACACACGCGTCTCCAACCCGGGTTGGGGAGCTTTAAGTACGTTACTTTGGCCGGTTGCTTTCGCTTACGGCCATACCACGCTGAACACGCCCGATCTCGTCCGATCTCGGAAGCTAAGCAGCGTCGGGCCTGGTTAGTACTTGGATGGGAGACCGCCTGGGAATACCAGGTGCCGTAAGCTTTTCTCTCCATCAGCCAGTGCAACTTTTTTTTTTTCAGGCTGTCTGTCTGTGCGTGCCTGCTCCCTAGTACGTAGATGTTCCAACCCCTTTGAATATTTGCTTCCTCCGTTTGAAAGCAAAATAAATAAATAAATAAATAAATAAATAAATAAATAACTAAATGCATAGGTAGGAAATATAGGCTAAGCCAGCAACAGGTCGAACAAAATTGCACGAGTTGACTGTCAACAGTTGGCGGATTGGGGGAGTTTTAGTGCTTGTTTTCATCTGGAATGTTTAGCTTATTTTTGGGGGGTGACAGCTTTGTTTTCTATGTCCCTTTAGTTTTCACCGTTTTGTACAATTCCCGGTCTCGCTGTGTTCATTCGCCCAAGAGCTGCAAAGTCATTTTTTCAACACTGCCTGAGTATGGATAATAGCCTACAGTCTGCATGGCTGTCGACATCCCAGATATTGTGGTGTTTTCCTGAACAACTGTAGGTTACTCGTTTCAGGATGTCCGAGTAGAGCGAGTGACCAAAGTTCCTGTTTTTACGCACAGCGAATTGATATTTGAAAAGCTAATATCAGCGTGCTTCATGAAGTTTTGCTTGACAGCAGTTGCTACTACATAGCCTATGTTGTCGTATTAGATGCAGCATTCGATTGACGTGTGTCTACTATTACGTATAAGGCCTATATAAACCGTGCGCTAAGGAGAAGCGCTCATTCACGTCTCCGTCGCCGGAGGGAGCGCCACGCTTTCCGTCGTTAGTGTACATTTGTGGACATGTATGGATCATTGGCTGCCAGTGACTCTAGCACACCAGTAGAGAACTGCAGTTGGAGCAGTTGTTTTTACTTTCTCCGTGGCGAAGTTGAAGCAAAGCGGATCCATGAAACAACCCTCTTCACAACACATGACCTGAAGGCGCAATCCTAACTGGCCAGAGACCCAACTCGGAGCGTCTGCATCCCGACCGGTATGTGTACGTTGTTTTCATTGAGAGGCTACGTTTCTAAAACGAAGCTTATATTTCATGAATTGTAAATTAGGGTTGTTCTCTCCAATGAAACATCCCCTGTGTTTTCGCTCCGCTTAAAAAAAGGATTTTTTATTTTATTTTTTATATCCCATCAAATACTTAGTGGTTTTATATTCTCATGCATGGCCAGACACTGATTTCTCTCCTTAGCTTTGAGTATCATCTTTGTTTGAAAAGCTGAGCTTTTTTTTTTTTTTTTACTCCAGTGACGTTTTCTAATTTACTTGTGGTAGTTTCAAATGGTGTACACCAAGTGGTTTTTGCCATGCTATGTCACCATTACAATTTCTTTAGCTTCTAAACAAATCTGTGAGCGTTTTAATCAGAGATAAAGCTGCCCTATGTGTGTTGAACTGTGAGTAAAGTATATGCACTTGCCTAACCAAACTCTTCTGTCAGTACCCTTCGTTTTTAGGATAAAGAAGGAACAGTTATTGGAAATGTTACCAAGTTTTAAATGCCATTTGTTGTATTCTTCACTTTCAAAGTTGAACTCCACGCGGAAAATGCGCCCTTGTTTTCATGAACACATACTGTAGCGTACCTCACCTTTCACAACACACGCGTCTCCAACCCGGGTTGGGGAGCTTTAAGTACGTTACTTTGGCCGGTTGCTTTCGCTTACGGCCATACCACGCTGAACACGCCCGATCTCGTCCGATCTCGGAAGCTAAGCAGCGTCGGGCCTGGTTAGTTCTTGGATGGGAGACCGCCTGGGAATACCAGGTGCCGTAAGCTTTTCTCTCCATCAGCCAGTGCAACTTTTTTTTTTTCAGGCTGTCTGTCTGTGCGTGCCTGCTCCCTAGTACGTAGATGTTCCAACCCCTTTGAATATTTGCTTCCTCCGTTTGAAAGCAAAATAAATAAATAAATAAATAAATAAATAACTAAATGCATAGGTAGGAAATATAGGCTAAGCCAGCAACAGGTCGAACAAAATTGCACGAGTTGACTGTCAACAGTTGGCGGATTGGGGGAGTTTTAGTGCTTGTTTTCATCTGGAATGTTTAGCTTATTTTTGGGGGGTGACAGCTTTGTTTTCTATGTCCCTTTAGTTTTCACCGTTTTGTACAATTCCCGGTCTCGCTGTGTTCATTCGCCCAAGAGCTGCAAAGTCATTTTTTCAACACTGCCTGAGTATGGATATTAGCCTACAGTCTGCATGGCTGTCGACATCCCAGATATTGTGGTGTTTTCCTGAACAACTGTAGGTTACTCGTTTCAGGATGTCCGAGTAGAGCGAGTGACCAAAGTTCCTGTTTTTACGCACAGCGAATTGATATTTGAAAAGCTAATATCAGCGTGCTTCATGAAGTTTTGCTTGACAGCAGTTGCTACTACATAGCCTATGTTGTCGTATTAGATGCAGCATTCGATTGACGTGTGTCTACTATTACGTATAAGGCCTATATAAACCGTGCGCTAAGGAGAAGCGCTCATTCACGTCTCCGTCGCCGGAGGGAGCGCCACGCTTTCCGTCGTTAGTGTACATTTGTGGACATGTATGGATCATTGGCTGCCAGTGACTCTAGCAGGGCTGTAGTACTCGAGTCCGGACTCGGACTCGAGTCCGGACTCGAGTCCGTTTTTTTATGGTCTCGGACTTGTCTCGGACTCGGCTGGTATCTGACTTGGACTTGTCTCGGTCTCGGCCACCGGTCTTGCCAAATATGGTTCTTGGTCTTGACCGAGTCCAGGCATCTTTATTATGTTATAATATTCAAGGGAAGTATGTGATATTAAGGGGAATGGTTATACTTACAAATCCTGGGTGGGTATTTAGATCAGCAAAATTAATAATAACCCAAAATTATTGTCTTTATACTGTCATGCATGCAACTTGTTTTTTTCTGTCCTGGACTCGGTCTTGACTCGGACTCGAGTCTTTTGGACTCGGTCTGTCTTGGACTTGAACCTCTTTGGACTCGGTCTTGACTTGGTCTCGACCGGTCCTGGTCTTGGACTTGTCTTGGACTCGACAAAGTTGGTCTTGACTACAGCCCTAGACTCTAGCACACCAGTAGAGAACTGCAGTTGGAGCAGTTGTTTTTACTTTCTCCGTGGCGAAGTTGAAGCAAAGCGGATCCATGAAACAACCCTCTTCACAACACATGACCTGAAGGCGCAATCCTAACTGGCCAGAGACCCAACTCGGAGCGTCTGCATCCCGACCGGTATGTGTACGTTGTTTTCATTGAGAGGCTACGTTTCTAAAACGAAGCTTATATTTCATGAATTGTAAATTAGGGTTGTTCTCTCCAATGAAACATCCCCTGTGTTTTCGCTCCGCTTAAAAAAAGGATTTTTTATTTTATTTTTTATATCCCATCAAATACTTAGTGGTTTTATATTCTCATGCATGGCCAGACACTGATTTCTCTCCTTAGCTTTGAGTATCATCTTTGTTTGAAAAGCTGAGCTTTTTTTTTTTTTTTTACTCCAGTGACGTTTTCTAATTTACTTGTGGTAGTTTCAAATGGTGTACACCAAGTGGTTTTTGCCATGCTATGTCACCATTACAATTTCTTTAGCTTCTAAACAAATCTGTGAGCGTTTTAATCAGAGATAAAGCTGCCCTATGTGTGTTGAACTGTGAGTAAAGTATATGCACTTGCCTAACCAAACTCTTCTGTCAGTACCCTTCGTTTTTAGGATAAAGAAGGAACAGTTATTGGAAATGTTACCAAGTTTTAAATGCCATTTGTTGTATTCTTCACTTTCAAAGTTGAACTCCACGCGGAAAATGCGCCCTTGTTTTCATGAACACATACTGTAGCGTACCTCACCTTTCACAACACACGCGTCTCCAACCCGGGTTGGGGAGCTTTAAGTAGGTTACTTTGGCCGGTTGCTTTCGCTTACGGCCATACCACGCTGAACACGCCCGATCTCGTCCGATCTTGGAAGCTAAGCAGCGTCGGGCCTGGTTAGTACTTGGATGGGAGACCGCCTGGGAATACCAGGTGCCGTAAGCTTTTCTCTCCATCAGCCAGTGCAACTTTTTTTTTTTCAGGCTGTCTGTCTGTGCGTGCCTGCTCCCTAGTACGTAGATGTTCCAACCCCTTTGAATATTTGCTTCCTCCGTTTGAAAGCTAAATAAATAAATAAATAAATAAATAAATAAATAAATAAATGCATAGGTAGGAAATATAGGCTAAGCCAGCAACAGGTCGAACAAAATTGCACGAGTTGACTGTCAACAGTTGGCGGATTGGGGGAGTTTTAGTGCTTGTTTTCATCTGGAATGTTTAGCTTATTTTTTGGGGGTGACAGCTTTGTTTTTTATGTCCCTTTAGTTTTCACCGTTTTGTACAATTCCCGGTCTCGCTGTGTTCATTCGCCCAAGAGCTGCAAAGTCATTTTTTCAACACTGCCTGAGTATGGATAATAGCCTACAGTCTGCATGGCTGTCGACATCCCAGATATTGTGGTGTTTTCCTGAACAACTGTAGGTTACTCGTTTCAGGATGTCCGAGTAGAGCGAGTGACCAAAGTTCCTGTTTTTACGCACAGCGAATTGATATTTGAAAAGCTAATATCAGCGTGCTTCATGAAGTTTTGCTTGACAGCAGTTGCTACTACATAGCCTATGTTGTCGTATTAGATGCAGCATTCGATTGACGTGTGTCTACTATTACGTATAAGGCCTATATAAACCGTGCGCTAAGGAGAAGCGCTCATTCACGTCTCCGTCGCCGGAGGGAGCGCCACGCTTTCCGTCGTTAGTGTACATTTGTGGACATGTATGGATCATTGGCTGCCAGTGACTCTAGCACACCAGTAGAGAACTGCAGTTGGAGCAGTTGTTTTTACTTTCTCCGTGGCGAAGTTGAAGCAAAGCGGATCCATGAAACAACCCTCTTCACAACACATGACCTGAAGGCGCAATCCTAACTGGCCAGAGACCCAACTCGGAGCGTCTGCATCCCGACCGGTATGTGTACGTTGTTTTCATTGAGAGGCTACGTTTCTAAAACGAAGCTTATATTTCATGAATTGTAAATTAGGGTTGTTCTCTCCAATGAAACATCCCCTGTGTTTTCGCTCCGCTTAAAAAAAGGATTTTTTATTTTATTTTTTATATCCCATCAAATACTTAGTGGTTTTATATTCTCATGCATGGCCAGACACTGATTTCTCTCCTTAGCTTTGAGTATCATCTTTGTTTGAAAAGCTGAGCTTTTTTTTTTTTTTTTACTCCAGTGACGTTTTCTAATTTACTTGTGGTAGTTTCAAATGGTGTACACCAAGTGGTTTTTGCCATGCTATGTCACCATTACAATTTCTTTAGCTTCTAAACAAATCTGTGAGCGTTTTAATCAGAGATAAAGCTGCCCTATGTGTGTTGAACTGTGAGTAAAGTATATGCACTTGCCTAACCAAACTCTTCTGTCAGTACCCTTCGTTTTTAGGATAAAGAAGGAACAGTTATTGGAAATGTTACCAAGTTTTAAATGCCATTTGTTGTATTCTTCACTTTCAAAGTTGAACTCCACGCGGAAAATGCGCCCTTGTTTTCATGAACACATACTGTAGCGTACCTCACCTTTCACAACACACGCGTCTCCAACCCGGGTTGGGGAGCTTTAAGTAGGTTACTTTGGCCGGTTGCTTTCGCTTACGGCCATACCACGCTGAACACGCCCGATCTCGTCCGATCTCGGAAGCTAAGCAGCGTCGGGCCTGGTTAGTACTTGGATGGGAGACCGCCTGGGAATACCAGGTGCCGTAAGCTTTTCTCTCCATCAGCCAGTGCAACTTTTTTTTTTTCAGGCTGTCTGTCTGTGCGTGCCTGCTCCCTAGTACGTAGATGTTCCAACCCCTTTGAATATTTGCTTCCTCCGTTTGAAAGCTAAATAAATAAATAAATAAATAAATAAATAAATAAATAAATAACTAAATGCATAGGTAGGAAATATAGGCTAAGCCAGCAACAGGTCGAACAAAATTGCACGAGTTGACTGTCAACAGTTGGCGGATTGGGGGAGTTTTAGTGCTTGTTTTCATCTGGAATGTTTAGCTTATTTTTTGGGGGTGACAGCTTTGTTTTCTATGTCCCTTTAGTTTTCACCGTTTTGTACAATTCCCGGTCTCGCTGTGTTCATTCGCCCAAGAGCTGCAAAGTCATTTTTTCAACACTGCCTGAGTATGGATAATAGCCTACAGTCTGCATGGCTGTCGACATCCCAGATATTGTGGTGTTTTCCTGAACAACTGTAGGTTACTCGTTTCAGGATGTCCGAGTAGAGCGAGTGACCAAAGTTCCTGTTTTTACGCACAGCGAATTGATATTTGAAAAGCTAATATCAGCGTGCTTCATGAAGTTTTGCTTGACAGCAGTTGCTACTACATAGCCTATGTTGTCGTATTAGATGCAGCATTCGATTGACGTGTGTCTACTATTACGTATAAGGCCTATATAAACCGTGCGCTAAGGAGAAGCGCTCATTCACGTCTCCGTCGCCGGAGGGAGCGCCACGCTTTCCGTCGTTAGTGTACATTTGTGGACATGTATGGATCATTGGCTGCCAGTGACTCTAGCACACCAGTAGAGAACTGCAGTTGGAGCAGTTGTTTTTACTTTCTCCGTGGCGAAGTTGAAGCAAAGCGGATCCATGAAACAACCCTCTTCACAACACATGACCTGAAGGCGCAATCCTAACTGGCCAGAGACCCAACTCGGAGCGTCTGCATCCCGACCGGTATGTGTACGTTGTTTTCATTGAGAGGCTACGTTTCTAAAACGAAGCTTATATTTCATGAATTGTAAATTAGGGCTGTTCTCTCCAATGAAACATCCCCTGTGTTTTCGCTCCGCTTAAAAAAAGGATTTTTTTTTTTATTTTTTATATCCCATCAAATACTTAGTGGTTTTATATTCTCATGCATGGCCAGACACTGATTTCTCTCCTTAGCTTTGAGTATCATCTTTGTTTGAAAAGCTGAGCTTTTTTTTTTTTTTTTACTCCAGTGACGTTTTCTAATTTACTTGTGGTAGTTTCAAATGGTGTACACCAAGTGGTTTTTGCCATGCTATGTCACCATTACAATTTCTTTAGCTTCTAAACAAATCTGTGAGCGTTTTAATCAGAGATAAAGCTGCCCTATGTGTGTTGAACTGTGAGTAAAGTATATGCACTTGCCTAACCAAACTCTTCTGTCAGTACCCTTCGTTTTTAGGATAAAGAAGGAACAGTTATTGGAAATGTTACCAAGTTTTAAATGCCATTTGTTGTATTCTTCACTTTCAAAGTTGAACTCCACGCGGAAAATGCGCCCTTGTTTTCATGAACACATACTGTAGCGTACCTCACCTTTCACAACACACGCGTCTCCAACCCGGGTTGGGGAGCTTTAAGTAGGTTACTTTGGCCGGTTGCTTTCGCTTACGGCCATACCACGCTGAACACGCCCGATCTCGTCCGATCTCGGAAGCTAAGCAGCGTCGGGCCTGGTTAGTACTTGGATGGGAGACCGCCTGGGAATACCAGGTGCCGTAAGCTTTTCTCTCCATCAGCCAGTGCAACTTTTTTTTTTTCAGGCTGTCTGTCTGTGCGTGCCTGCTCCCTAGTACGTAGATGTTCCAACCCCTTTGAATATTTGCTTCCTCCGTTTGAAAGCAAAATAAATAAATAAATAAATAAATAAATAACTAAATGCATAGGTAGGAAATATAGGCTAAGCCAGCAACAGGTCGAACAAAATTGCACGAGTTGACTGTCAACAGTTGGCGGATTGGGGGAGTTTTAGTGCTTGTTTTCATCTGGAATGTTTAGCTTATTTTTTGGGGGTGACAGCTTTGTTTTCTATGTCCCTTTAGTTTTCACCGTTTTGTACAATTCCCGGTCTCGCTGTGTTCATTCGCCCAAGAGCTGCAAAGTCATTTTTTCAACACTGCCTGAGTATGGATAATAGCCTACAGTCTGCATGGCTGTCGACATCCCAGATATTGTGGTGTTTTCCTGAACAACTGTAGGTTACTCGTTTCAGGATGTCCGAGTAGAGCGAGTGACCAAAGTTCCTGTTTTTACGCACAGCGAATTGATATTTGAAAAGCTAATATCAGCGTGCTTCATGAAGTTTTGCTTGACAGCAGTTGCTACTACATAGCCTATGTTGTCGTATTAGATGCAGCATTCGATTGACGTGTGTCTACTATTACGTATAAGGCCTATATAAACCGTGCGCTAAGGAGAAGCGCTCATTCACGTCTCCGTCGCCGGAGGGAGCGCCACGCTTTCCGTCGTTAGTGTACATTTGTGGACATGTATGGATCATTGGCTGCCAGTGACTCTAGCACACCAGTAGAGAACTGCAGTTGGAGCAGTTGTTTTTACTTTCTCCGTGGCGAAGTTGAAGCAAAGCGGATCCATGAAACAACCCTCTTCACAACACATGACCTGAAGGCGCAATCCTAACTGGCCAGAGACCCAACTCGGAGCGTCTGCATCCCGACCGGTATGTGTACGTTGTTTTCATTGAGAGGCTACGTTTCTAAAACGAAGCTTATATTTCATGAATTGTAAATTAGGGCTGTTCTCTCCAATGAAACATCCCCTGTGTTTTCGCTCCGCTTAAAAAAAGGATTTTTTTTTTTATTTTTTATATCCCATCAAATACTTAGTGGTTTTATATTCTCATGCATGGCCAGACACTGATTTCTCTCCTTAGCTTTGAGTATCATCTTTGTTTGAAAAGCTGAGCTTTTTTTTTTTTTTTTACTCCAGTGACGTTTTCTAATTTACTTGTGGTAGTTTCAAATGGTGTACACCAAGTGGTTTTTGCCATGCTATGTCACCATTACAATTTCTTTAGCTTCTAAACAAATCTGTGAGCGTTTTAATCAGAGATAAAGCTGCCCTATGTGTGTTGAACTGTGAGTAAAGTATATGCACTTGCCTAACCAAACTCTTCTGTCAGTACCCTTCGTTTTTAGGATAAAGAAGGAACAGTTATTGGAAATGTTACCAAGTTTTAAATGCCATTTGTTGTATTCTTCACTTTCAAAGTTGAACTCCACGCGGAAAATGCGCCCTTGTTTTCATGAACACATACTGTAGCGTACCTCACCTTTCACAACACACGCGTCTCCAACCCGGGTTGGGGAGCTTTAAGTAGGTTACTTTGGCCGGTTGCTTTCGCTTACGGCCATACCACGCTGAACACGCCCGATCTCGTCCGATCTCGGAAGCTAAGCAGCGTCGGGCCTGGTTAGTACTTGGATGGGAGACCGCCTGGGAATACCAGGTGCCGTAAGCTTTTCTCTCCATCAGCCAGTGCAACTTTTTTTTTTTCAGGCTGTCTGTCTGTGCGTGCCTGCTCCCTAGTACGTAGATGTTCCAACCCCTTTGAATATTTGCTTCCTCCGTTTGAAAGCAAAATAAATAAATAAATAAATAAATAAATAACTAAATGCATAGGTAGGAAATATAGGCTAAGCCAGCAACAGGTCGAACAAAATTGCACGAGTTGACTGTCAACAGTTGGCGGATTGGGGGAGTTTTAGTGCTTGTTTTCATCTGGAATGTTTAGCTTATTTTTGGGGGGTGACAGCTTTGTTTTCTATGTCCCTTTAGTTTTCACCGTTTTGTACAATTCCCGGTCTCGCTGTGTTCATTCGCCCAAGAGCTGCAAAGTCATTTTTTCAACACTGCCTGAGTATGGATAATAGCCTACAGTCTGCATGGCTGTCGACATCCCAGATATTGTGGTGTTTTCCTGAACAACTGTAGGTTACTCGTTTCAGGATGTCCGAGTAGAGCGAGTGACC
Source organism: Sardina pilchardus (assembly GCF_963854185.1). Classification (NCBI taxonomy): domain Eukaryota; kingdom Metazoa; phylum Chordata; class Actinopteri; order Clupeiformes; family Clupeidae; genus Sardina; species Sardina pilchardus. The sequence continues at coordinate 642,176 of NC_085010.1, read as the reverse complement.
AAAGTTCCTGTTTTTACGCACAGCGAATTGATATTTGAAAAGCTAATATCAGCGTGCTTCATGAAGTTTTGCTTGACAGCAGTTGCTACTACATAGCCTATGTTGTCGTATTAGATGCAGCATTCGATTGACGTGTGTCTACTATTACGTATAAGGCCTATATAAACCGTGCGCTAAGGAGAAGCGCTCATTCACGTCTCCGTCGCCGGAGGGAGCGCCACGCTTTCCGTCGTTAGTGTACATTTGTGGACATGTATGGATCATTGGCTGCCAGTGACTCTAGCACACCAGTAGAGAACTGCAGTTGGAGCAGTTGTTTTTACTTTCTCCGTGGCGAAGTTGAAGCAAAGCGGATCCATGAAACAACCCTCTTCACAACACATGACCTGAAGGCGCAATCCTAACTGGCCAGAGACCCAACTCGGAGCGTCTGCATCCCGACCGGTATGTGTACGTTGTTTTCATTGAGAGGCTACGTTTCTAAAACGAAGCTTATATTTCATGAATTGTAAATTAGGGCTGTTCTCTCCAATGAAACATCCCCTGTGTTTTCGCTCCGCTTAAAAAAAGGATTTTTTTTTTTATTTTTTATATCCCATCAAATACTTAGTGGTTTTATATTCTCATGCATGGCCAGACACTGATTTCTCTCCTTAGCTTTGAGTATCATCTTTGTTTGAAAAGCTGAGCTTTTTTTTTTTTTTTTACTCCAGTGACGTTTTCTAATTTACTTGTGGTAGTTTCAAATGGTGTACACCAAGTGGTTTTTGCCATGCTATGTCACCATTACAATTTCTTTAGCTTCTAAACAAATCTGTGAGCGTTTTAATCAGAGATAAAGCTGCCCTATGTGTGTTGAACTGTGAGTAAAGTATATGCACTTGCCTAACCAAACTCTTCTGTCAGTACCCTTCGTTTTTAGGATAAAGAAGGAACAGTTATTGGAAATGTTACCAAGTTTTAAATGCCATTTGTTGTATTCTTCACTTTCAAAGTTGAACTCCACGCGGAAAATGCGCCCTTGTTTTCATGAACACATACTGTAGCGTACCTCACCTTTCACAACACACGCGTCTCCAACCCGGGTTGGGGAGCTTTAAGTAGGTTACTTTGGCCGGTTGCTTTCGCTTACGGCCATACCACGCTGAACACGCCCGATCTCGTCCGATCTCGGAAGCTAAGCAGCGTCGGGCCTGGTTAGTACTTGGATGGGAGACCGCCTGGGAATACCAGGTGCCGTAAGCTTTTCTCTCCATCAGCCAGTGCAACTTTTTTTTTTTCAGGCTGTCTGTCTGTGCGTGCCTGCTCCCTAGTACGTAGATGTTCCAACCCCTTTGAATATTTGCTTCCTCCGTTTGAAAGCAAAATAAATAAATAAATAAATAAATAAATAACTAAATGCATAGGTAGGAAATATAGGCTAAGCCAGCAACAGGTCGAACAAAATTGCACGAGTTGACTGTCAACAGTTGGCGGATTGGGGGAGTTTTAGTGCTTGTTTTCATCTGGAATGTTTAGCTTATTTTTGGGGGGTGACAGCTTTGTTTTCTATGTCCCTTTAGTTTTCACCGTTTTGTACAATTCCCGGTCTCGCTGTGTTCATTCGCCCAAGAGCTGCAAAGTCATTTTTTCAACACTGCCTGAGTATGGATAATAGCCTACAGTCTGCATGGCTGTCGACATCCCAGATATTGTGGTGTTTAGTTTTCCTGAACAACTGTAGGTTACTCGTTTCAGGATGTCCGAGTAGAGCGAGTGACCAAAGTTCCTGTTTTTACGCACAGCGAATTGATATTTGAAAAGCTAATATCAGCGTGCTTCATGAAGTTTTGCTTGACAGCAGTTGCTACTACATAGCCTATGTTGTCGTATTAGATGCAGCATTCGATTGACGTGTGTCTACTATTACGTATAAGGCCTATATAAACCGTGCGCTAAGGAGAAGCGCTCATTCACGTCTCCGTCGCCGGAGGGAGCGCCACGCTTTCCGTCGTTAGTGTACATTTGTGGACATGTATGGATCATTGGCTGCCAGTGACTCTAGCACACCAGTAGAGAACTGCAGTTGGAGCAGTTGTTTTTACTTTCTCCGTGGCGAAGTTGAAGCAAAGCGGATCCATGAAACAACCCTCTTCACAACACATGACCTGAAGGCGCAATCCTAACTGGCCAGAGACCCAACTCGGAGCGTCTGCATCCCGACCGGTATGTGTACGTTGTTTTCATTGAGAGGCTACGTTTCTAAAACGAAGCTTATATTTCATGAATTGTAAATTAGGGTTGTTCTCTCCAATGAAACATCCCCTGTGTTTTCGCTCCGCTTAAAAAAAGGATTTTTTATTTTATTTTTTATATCCCATCAAATACTTAGTGGTTTTATATTCTCATGCATGGCCAGACACTGATTTCTCTCCTTAGCTTTGAGTATCATCTTTGTTTGAAAAGCTGAGCTTTTTTTTTTTTTTTTACTCCAGTGACGTTTTCTAATTTACTTGTGGTAGTTTCAAATGGTGTACACCAAGTGGTTTTTGCCATGCTATGTCACCATTACAATTTCTTTAGCTTCTAAACAAATCTGTGAGCGTTTTAATCAGAGATAAAGCTGCCCTATGTGTGTTGAACTGTGAGTAAAGTATATGCACTTGCCTAACCAAACTCTTCTGTCAGTACCCTTCGTTTTTAGGATAAAGAAGGAACAGTTATTGGAAATGTTACCAAGTTTTAAATGCCATTTGTTGTATTCTTCACTTTCAAAGTTGAACTCCACGCGGAAAATGCGCCCTTGTTTTCATGAACACATACTGTAGCGTACCTCACCTTTCACAACACACGCGTCTCCAACCCGGGTTGGGGAGCTTTAAGTACGTTACTTTGGCCGGTTGCTTTCGCTTACGGCCATACCACGCTGAACACGCCCGATCTCGTCCGATCTCGGAAGCTAAGCAGCGTCGGGCCTGGTTAGTACTTGGATGGGAGACCGCCTGGGAATACCAGGTGCCGTAAGCTTTTCTCTCCATCAGCCAGTGCAACTTTTTTTTTTTCAGGCTGTCTGTCTGTGCGTGCCTGCTCCCTAGTACGTAGATGTTCCAACCCCTTTGAATATTTGCTTCCTCCGTTTGAAAGCAAAATAAATAAATAAATAAATAAATAAATAACTAAATGCATAGGTAGGAAATATAGGCTAAGCCAGCAACAGGTCGAACAAAATTGCACGAGTTGACTGTCAACAGTTGGCGGATTGGGGGAGTTTTAGTGCTTGTTTTCATCTGGAATGTTTAGCTTATTTTTTGGGGGTGACAGCTTTGTTTTCTATGTCCCTTTAGTTTTCACCGTTTTGTACAATTCCCGGTCTCGCTGTGTTCATTCGCCCAAGAGCTGCAAAGTCATTTTTTCAACACTGCCTGAGTATGGATATTAGCCTACAGTCTGCATGGCTGTCGACATCCCAGATATTGTGGTGTTTTCCTGAACAACTGTAGGTTACTCGTTTCAGGATGTCCGAGTAGAGCGAGTGACCAAAGTTCCTGTTTTTACGCACAGCGAATTGATATTTGAAAAGCTAATATCAGCGTGCTTCATGAAGTTTTGCTTGACAGCAGTTGCTACTACATAGCCTATGTTGTCGTATTAGATGCAGCATTCGATTGACGTGTGTCTACTATTACGTATAAGGCCTATATAAACCGTGCGCTAAGGAGAAGCGCTCATTCACGTCTCCGTCGCCGGAGGGAGCGCCACGCTTTCCGTCGTTAGTGTACATTTGTGGACATGTATGGATCATTGGCTGCCAGTGACTCTAGCACACCAGTAGAGAACTGCAGTTGGAGCAGTTGTTTTTACTTTCTCCGTGGCGAAGTTGAAGCAAAGCGGATCCATGAAACAACCCTCTTCACAACACATGACCTGAAGGCGCAATCCTAACTGGCCAGAGACCCAACTCGGAGCGTCTGCATCCCGACCGGTATGTGTACGTTGTTTTCATTGAGAGGCTACGTTTCTAAAACGAAGCTTATATTTCATGAATTGTAAATTAGGGTTGTTCTCTCCAATGAAACATCCCCTGTGTTTTCGCTCCGCTTAAAAAAAGGATTTTTTATTTTATTTTTTATATCCCATCAAATACTTAGTGGTTTTATATTCTCATGCATGGCCAGACACTGATTTCTCTCCTTAGCTTTGAGTATCATCTTTGTTTGAAAAGCTGAGCTTTTTTTTTTTTTTTTACTCCAGTGACGTTTTCTAATTTACTTGTGGTAGTTTCAAATGGTGTACACCAAGTGGTTTTTGCCATGCTATGTCACCATTACAATTTCTTTAGCTTCTAAACAAATCTGTGAGCGTTTTAATCAGAGATAAAGCTGCCCTATGTGTGTTGAACTGTGAGTAAAGTATATGCACTTGCCTAACCAAACTCTTCTGTCAGTACCCTTCGTTTTTAGGATAAAGAAGGAACAGTTATTGGAAATGTTACCAAGTTTTAAATGCCATTTGTTGTATTCTTCACTTTCAAAGTTGAACTCCACGCGGAAAATGCGCCCTTGTTTTCATGAACACATACTGTAGCGTACCTCACCTTTCACAACACACGCGTCTCCAACCCGGGTTGGGGAGCTTTAAGTAGGTTACTTTGGCCGGTTGCTTTCGCTTACGGCCATACCACGCTGAACACGCCCGATCTCGTCCGATCTCGGAAGCTAAGCAGCGTCGGGCCTGGTTAGTACTTGGATGGGAGACCGCCTGGGAATACCAGGTGCCGTAAGCTTTTCTCTCCATCAGCCAGTGCAACTTTTTTTTTTTCAGGCTGTCTGTCTGTGCGTGCCTGCTCCCTAGTACGTAGATGTTCCAACCCCTTTGAATATTTGCTTCCTCCGTTTGAAAGCTAAATAAATAAATAAATAAATAAATAAATAAATAACTAAATGCATAGGTAGGAAATATAGGCTAAGCCAGCAACAGGTCGAACAAAATTGCACGAGTTGACTGTCAACAGTTGGCGGATTGGGGGAGTTTTAGTGCTTGTTTTCATCTGGAATGTTTAGCTTATTTTTTGGGGGTGACAGCTTTGTTTTCTATGTCCCTTTAGTTTTCACCGTTTTGTACAATTCCCGGTCTCGCTGTGTTCATTCGCCCAAGAGCTGCAAAGTCATTTTTTCAACACTGCCTGAGTATGGATAATAGCCTACAGTCTGCATGGCTGTCGACATCCCAGATATTGTGGTGTTTTCCTGAACAACTGTAGGTTACTCGTTTCAGGATGTCCGAGTAGAGCGAGTGACCAAAGTTCCTGTTTTTACGCACAGCGAATTGATATTTGAAAAGCTAATATCAGCGTGCTTCATGAAGTTTTGCTTGACAGCAGTTGCTACTACATAGCCTATGTTGTCGTATTAGATGCAGCATTCGATTGACGTGTGTCTACTATTACGTATAAGGCCTATATAAACCGTGCGCTAAGGAGAAGCGCTCATTCACGTCTCCGTCGCCGGAGGGAGCGCCACGCTTTCCGTCGTTAGTGTACATTTGTGGACATGTATGGATCATTGGCTGCCAGTGACTCTAGCACACCAGTAGAGAACTGCAGTTGGAGCAGTTGTTTTTACTTTCTCCGTGGCGAAGTTGAAGCAAAGCGGATCCATGAAACAACCCTCTTCACAACACATGACCTGAAGGCGCAATCCTAACTGGCCAGAGACCCAACTCGGAGCGTCTGCATCCCGACCGGTATGTGTACGTTGTTTTCATTGAGAGGCTACGTTTCTAAAACGAAGCTTATATTTCATGAATTGTAAATTAGGGTTGTTCTCTCCAATGAAACATCCCCTGTGTTTTCGCTCCGCTTAAAAAAAGGATTTTTTATTTTATTTTTTATATCCCATCAAATACTTAGTGGTTTTATATTCTCATGCATGGCCAGACACTGATTTCTCTCCTTAGCTTTGAGTATCATCTTTGTTTGAAAAGCTGAGCTTTTTTTTTTTTTTTTACTCCAGTGACGTTTTCTAATTTACTTGTGGTAGTTTCAAATGGTGTACACCAAGTGGTTTTTGCCATGCTATGTCACCATTACAATTTCTTTAGCTTCTAAACAAATCTGTGAGCGTTTTAATCAGAGATAAAGCTGCCCTATGTGTGTTGAACTGTGAGTAAAGTATATGCACTTGCCTAACCAAACTCTTCTGTCAGTACCCTTCGTTTTTAGGATAAAGAAGGAACAGTTATTGGAAATGTTACCAAGTTTTAAATGCCATTTGTTGTATTCTTCACTTTCAAAGTTGAACTCCACGCGGAAAATGCGCCCTTGTTTTCATGAACACATACTGTAGCGTACCTCACCTTTCACAACACACGCGTCTCCAACCCGGGTTGGGGAGCTTTAAGTAGGTTACTTTGGCCGGTTGCTTTCGCTTACGGCCATACCACGCTGAACACGCCCGATCTCGTCCGATCTCGGAAGCTAAGCAGCGTCGGGCCTGGTTAGTACTTGGATGGGAGACCGCCTGGGAATACCAGGTGCCGTAAGCTTTTCTCTCCATCAGCCAGTGCAACTTTTTTTTTTTCAGGCTGTCTGTCTGTGCGTGCCTGCTCCCTAGTACGTAGATGTTCCAACCCCTTTGAATATTTGCTTCCTCCGTTTGAAAGCTAAATAAATAAATAAATAAATAAATAAATAAATAAATAAATAACTAACTAAATGCATAGGTAGGAAATATAGGCTAAGCCAGCAACAGGTCGAACAAAATTGCACGAGTTGACTGTCAACAGTTGGCGGATTGGGGGAGTTTTAGTGCTTGTTTTCATCTGGAATGTTTAGCTTATTTTTTGGGGGTGACAGCTTTGTTTTCTATGTCCCTTTAGTTTTCACCGTTTTGTACAATTCCCGGTCTCGCTGTGTTCATTCGCCCAAGAGCTGCAAAGTCATTTTTTCAACACTGCCTGAGTATGGATAATAGCCTACAGTCTGCATGGCTGTCGACATCCCAGATATTGTGGTGTTTTCCTGAACAACTGTAGGTTACTCGTTTCAGGATGTCCGAGTAGAGCGAGTGACCAAAGTTCCTGTTTTTACGCACAGCGAATTGATATTTGAAAAGCTAATATCAGCGTGCTTCATGAAGTTTTGCTTGACAGCAGTTGCTACTACATAGCCTATGTTGTCGTATTAGATGCAGCATTCGATTGACGTGTGTCTACTATTACGTATAAGGCCTATATAAACCGTGCGCTAAGGAGAAGCGCTCATTCACGTCTCCGTCGCCGGAGGGAGCGCCACGCTTTCCGTCGTTAGTGTACATTTGTGGACATGTATGGATCATTGGCTGCCAGTGACTCTAGCACACCAGTAGATAACTGCAGTTGGAGCAGTTGTTTTTACTTTCTCCGTGGCGAAGTTGAAGCAAAGCGGATCCATGAAACAACCCTCTTCACAACACATGACCTGAAGGCGCAATCCTAACTGGCCAGAGACCCAACTCGGAGCGTCTGCATCCCGACCGGTATGTGTACGTTGTTTTCATTGAGAGGCTACGTTTCTAAAACGAAGCTTATATTTCATGAATTGTAAATTAGGGCTGTTCTCTCCAATGAAACATCCCCTGTGTTTTCGCTCCGCTTAAAAAAAGGATTTTTTTTTTTATTTTTTATATCCCATCAAATACTTAGTGGTTTTATATTCTCATGCATGGCCAGACACTGATTTCTCTCCTTAGCTTTGAGTATCATCTTTGTTTGAAAAGCTGAGCTTTTTTTTTTTTTTTTACTCCAGTGACGTTTTCTAATTTACTTGTGGTAGTTTCAAATGGTGTACACCAAGTGGTTTTTGCCATGCTATGTCACCATTACAATTTCTTTAGCTTCTAAACAAATCTGTGAGCGTTTTAATCAGAGATAAAGCTGCCCTATGTGTGTTGAACTGTGAGTAAAGTATATGCACTTGCCTAACCAAACTCTTCTGTCAGTACCCTTCGTTTTTAGGATAAAGAAGGAACAGTTATTGGAAATGTTACCAAGTTTTAAATGCCATTTGTTGTATTCTTCACTTTCAAAGTTGAACTCCACGCGGAAAATGCGCCCTTGTTTTCATGAACACATACTGTAGCGTACCTCACCTTTCACAACACACGCGTCTCCAACCCGGGTTGGGGAGCTTTAAGTAGGTTACTTTGGCCGGTTGCTTTCGCTTACGGCCATACCACGCTGAACACGCCCGATCTCGTCCGATCTCGGAAGCTAAGCAGCGTCGGGCCTGGTTAGTACTTGGATGGGAGACCGCCTGGGAATACCAGGTGCCGTAAGCTTTTCTCTCCATCAGCCAGTGCAACTTTTTTTTTTTCAGGCTGTCTGTCTGTGCGTGCCTGCTCCCTAGTACGTAGATGTTCCAACCCCTTTGAATATTTGCTTCCTCCGTTTGAAAGCTAAATAAATAAATAAATAAATAAATAAATAAATAACTAAATGCATAGGTAGGAAATATAGGCTAAGCCAGCAACAGGTCGAACAAAATTGCACGAGTTGACTGTCAACAGTTGGCGGATTGGGGGAGTTTTAGTGCTTGTTTTCATCTGGAATGTTTAGCTTATTTTTTGGGGGTGACAGCTTTGTTTTCTATGTCCCTTTAGTTTTCACCGTTTTGTACAATTCCCGGTCTCGCTGTGTTCATTCGCCCAAGAGCTGCAAAGTCATTTTTTCAACACTGCCTGAGTATGGATAATAGCCTACAGTCTGCATGGCTGTCGACATCCCAGATATTGTGGTGTTTTCCTGAACAACTGTAGGTTACTCGTTTCAGGATGTCCGAGTAGAGCGAGTGACCAAAGTTCCTGTTTTTACGCACAGCGAATTGATATTTGAAAAGCTAATATCAGCGTGCTTCATGAAGTTTTGCTTGACAGCAGTTGCTACTACATAGCCTATGTTGTCGTATTAGATGCAGCATTCGATTGACGTGTGTCTACTATTACGTATAAGGCCTATATAAACCGTGCGCTAAGGAGAAGCGCTCATTCACGTCTCCGTCGCCGGAGGGAGCGCCACGCTTTCCGTCGTTAGTGTACATTTGTGGACATGTATGGATCATTGGCTGCCAGTGACTCTAGCACACCAGTAGAGAACTGCAGTTGGAGCAGTTGTTTTTACTTTCTCCGTGGCGAAGTTGAAGCAAAGCGGATCCATGAAACAACCCTCTTCACAACACATGACCTGAAGGCGCAATCCTAACTGGCCAGAGACCCAACTCGGAGCGTCTGCATCCCGACCGGTATGTGTACGTTGTTTTCATTGAGAGGCTACGTTTCTAAAACGAAGCTTATATTTCATGAATTGTAAATTAGGGTTGTTCTCTCCAATGAAACATCCCCTGTGTTTTCGCTCCGCTTAAAAAAAGGATTTTTTATTTTATTTTTTATATCCCATCAAATACTTAGTGGTTTTATATTCTCATGCATGGCCAGACACTGATTTCTCTCCTTAGCTTTGAGTATCATCTTTGTTTGAAAAGCTGAGCTTTTTTTTTTTTTTTTACTCCAGTGACGTTTTCTAATTTACTTGTGGTAGTTTCAAATGGTGTACACCAAGTGGTTTTTGCCATGCTATGTCACCATTACAATTTCTTTAGCTTCTAAACAAATCTGTGAGCGTTTTAATCAGAGATAAAGCTGCCCTATGTGTGTTGAACTGTGAGTAAAGTATATGCACTTGCCTAACCAAACTCTTCTGTCAGTACCCTTCGTTTTTAGGATAAAGAAGGAACAGTTATTGGAAATGTTACCAAGTTTTAAATGCCATTTGTTGTATTCTTCACTTTCAAAGTTGAACTCCACGCGGAAAATGCGCCCTTGTTTTCATGAACACATACTGTAGCGTACCTCACCTTTCACAACACACGCGTCTCCAACCCGGGTTGGGGAGCTTTAAGTAGGTTACTTTGGCCGGTTGCTTTCGCTTACGGCCATACCACGCTGAACACGCCCGATCTCGTCCGATCTCGGAAGCTAAGCAGCGTCGGGCCTGGTTAGTACTTGGATGGGAGACCGCCTGGGAATACCAGGTGCCGTAAGCTTTTCTCTCCATCAGCCAGTGCAACTTTTTTTTTTTCAGGCTGTCTGTCTGTGCGTGCCTGCTCCCTAGTACGTAGATGTTCCAACCCCTTTGAATATTTGCTTCCTCCGTTTGAAAGCTAAATAAATAAATAAATAAATAAATAAATAAATAAATAAATAACTAACTAAATGCATAGGTAGGAAATATAGGCTAAGCCAGCAACAGGTCGAACAAAATTGCACGAGTTGACTGTCAACAGTTGGCGGATTGGGGGAGTTTTAGTGCTTGTTTTCATCTGGAATGTTTAGCTTATTTTTTGGGGGTGACAGCTTTGTTTTCTATGTCCCTTTAGTTTTCACCGTTTTGTACAATTCCCGGTCTCGCTGTGTTCATTCGCCCAAGAGCTGCAAAGTCATTTTTTCAACACTGCCTGAGTATGGATAATAGCCTACAGTCTGCATGGCTGTCGACATCCCAGATATTGTGGTGTTTTCCTGAACAACTGTAGGTTACTCGTTTCAGGATGTCCGAGTAGAGCGAGTGACCAAAGTTCCTGTTTTTACGCACAGCGAATTGATATTTGAAAAGCTAATATCAGCGTGCTTCATGAAGTTTTGCTTGACAGCAGTTGCTACTACATAGCCTATGTTGTCGTATTAGATGCAGCATTCGATTGACGTGTGTCTACTATTACGTATAAGGCCTATATAAACCGTGCGCTAAGGAGAAGCGCTCATTCACGTCTCCGTCGCCGGAGGGAGCGCCACGCTTTCCGTCGTTAGTGTACATTTGTGGACATGTATGGATCATTGGCTGCCAGTGACTCTAGCACACCAGTAGATAACTGCAGTTGGAGCAGTTGTTTTTACTTTCTCCGTGGCGAAGTTGAAGCAAAGCGGATCCATGAAACAACCCTCTTCACAACACATGACCTGAAGGCGCAATCCTAACTGGCCAGAGACCCAACTCGGAGCGTCTGCATCCCGACCGGTATGTGTACGTTGTTTTCATTGAGAGGCTACGTTTCTAAAACGAAGCTTATATTTCATGAATTGTAAATTAGGGCTGTTCTCTCCAATGAAACATCCCCTGTGTTTTCGCTCCGCTTAAAAAAAGGATTTTTTTTTTTATTTTTTATATCCCATCAAATACTTAGTGGTTTTATATTCTCATGCATGGCCAGACACTGATTTCTCTCCTTAGCTTTGAGTATCATCTTTGTTTGAAAAGCTGAGCTTTTTTTTTTTTTTTTACTCCAGTGACGTTTTCTAATTTACTTGTGGTAGTTTCAAATGGTGTACACCAAGTGGTTTTTGCCATGCTATGTCACCATTACAATTTCTTTAGCTTCTAAACAAATCTGTGAGCGTTTTAATCAGAGATAAAGCTGCCCTATGTGTGTTGAACTGTGAGTAAAGTATATGCACTTGCCTAACCAAACTCTTCTGTCAGTACCCTTCGTTTTTAGGATAAAGAAGGAACAGTTATTGGAAATGTTACCAAGTTTTAAATGCCATTTGTTGTATTCTTCACTTTCAAAGTTGAACTCCACGCGGAAAATGCGCCCTTGTTTTCATGAACACATACTGTAGCGTACCTCACCTTTCACAACACACGCGTCTCCAACCCGGGTTGGGGAGCTTTAAGTAGGTTACTTTGGCCGGTTGCTTTCGCTTACGGCCATACCACGCTGAACACGCCCGATCTCGTCCGATCTCGGAAGCTAAGCAGCGTCGGGCCTGGTTAGTACTTGGATGGGAGACCGCCTGGGAATACCAGGTGCCGTAAGCTTTTCTCTCCATCAGCCAGTGCAACTTTTTTTTTTTCAGGCTGTCTGTCTGTGCGTGCCTGCTCCCTAGTACGTAGATGTTCCAACCCCTTTGAATATTTGCTTCCTCCGTTTGAAAGCTAAATAAATAAATAAATAAATAAATAAATAAATAAATAACTAACTAAATGCATAGGTAGGAAATATAGGCTAAGCCAGCAACAGGTCGAACAAAATTGCACGAGTTGACTGTCAACAGTTGGCGGATTGGGGGAGTTTTAGTGCTTGTTTTCATCTGGAATGTTTAGCTTATTTTTTGGGGGTGACAGCTTTGTTTTCTATGTCCCTTTAGTTTTCACCGTTTTGTACAATTCCCGGTCTCGCTGTGTTCATTCGCCCAAGAGCTGCAAAGTCATTTTTTCAACACTGCCTGAGTATGGATAATAGCCTACAGTCTGCATGGCTGTCGACATCCCAGATATTGTGGTGTTTTCCTGAACAACTGTAGGTTACTCGTTTCAGGATGTCCGAGTAGAGCGAGTGACCAAAGTTCCTGTTTTTACGCACAGCGAATTGATATTTGAAAAGCTAATATCAGCGTGCTTCATGAAGTTTTGCTTGACAGCAGTTGCTACTACATAGCCTATGTTGTCGTATTAGATGCAGCATTCGATTGACGTGTGTCTACTATTACGTATAAGGCCTATATAAACCGTGCGCTAAGGAGAAGCGCTCATTCACGTCTCCGTCGCCGGAGGGAGCGCCACGCTTTCCGTCGTTAGTGTACATTTGTGGACATGTATGGATCATTGGCTGCCAGTGACTCTAGCACACCAGTAGATAACTGCAGTTGGAGCAGTTGTTTTTACTTTCTCCGTGGCGAAGTTGAAGCAAAGCGGATCCATGAAACAACCCTCTTCACAACACATGACCTGAAGGCGCAATCCTAACTGGCCAGAGACCCAACTCGGAGCGTCTGCATCCCGACCGGTATGTGTACGTTGTTTTCATTGAGAGGCTACGTTTCTAAAACGAAGCTTATATTTCATGAATTGTAAATTAGGGCTGTTCTCTCCAATGAAACATCCCCTGTGTTTTCGCTCCGCTTAAAAAAAGGATTTTTTTTTTTATTTTTTATATCCCATCAAATACTTAGTGGTTTTATATTCTCATGCATGGCCAGACACTGATTTCTCTCCTTAGCTTTGAGTATCATCTTTGTTTGAAAAGCTGAGCTTTTTTTTTTTTTTTTACTCCAGTGACGTTTTCTAATTTACTTGTGGTAGTTTCAAATGGTGTACACCAAGTGGTTTTTGCCATGCTATGTCACCATTACAATTTCTTTAGCTTCTAAACAAATCTGTGAGCGTTTTAATCAGAGATAAAGCTGCCCTATGTGTGTTGAACTGTGAGTAAAGTATATGCACTTGCCTAACCAAACTCTTCTGTCAGTACCCTTCGTTTTTAGGATAAAGAAGGAACAGTTATTGGAAATGTTACCAAGTTTTAAATGCCATTTGTTGTATTCTTCACTTTCAAAGTTGAACTCCACGCGGAAAATGCGCCCTTGTTTTCATGAACACATACTGTAGCGTACCTCACCTTTCACAACACACGCGTCTCCAACCCGGGTTGGGGAGCTTTAAGTAGGTTACTTTGGCCGGTTGCTTTCGCTTACGGCCATACCACGCTGAACACGCCCGATCTCGTCCGATCTCGGAAGCTAAGCAGCGTCGGGCCTGGTTAGTACTTGGATGGGAGACCGCCTGGGAATACCAGGTGCCGTAAGCTTTTCTCTCCATCAGCCAGTGCAACTTTTTTTTTTTCAGGCTGTCTGTCTGTGCGTGCCTGCTCCCTAGTACGTAGATGTTCCAACCCCTTTGAATATTTGCTTCCTCCGTTTGAAAGCAAAATAAATAAATAAATAAATAAATAAATAACTAAATGCATAGGTAGGAAATATAGGCTAAGCCAGCAACAGGTCGAACAAAATTGCACGAGTTGACTGTCAACAGTTGGCGGATTGGGGGAGTTTTAGTGCTTGTTTTCATCTGGAATGTTTAGCTTATTTTTGGGGGGTGACAGCTTTGTTTTCTATGTCCCTTTAGTTTTCACCGTTTTGTACAATTCCCGGTCTCGCTGTGTTCATTCGCCCAAGAGCTGCAAAGTCATTTTTTCAACACTGCCTGAGTATGGATAATAGCCTACAGTCTGCATGGCTGTCGACATCCCAGATATTGTGGTGTTTTCCTGAACAACTGTAGGTTACTCGTTTCAGGATGTCCGAGTAGAGCGAGTGACCAAAGTTCCTGTTTTTACGCACAGCGAATTGATATTTGAAAAGCTAATATCAGCGTGCTTCATGAAGTTTTGCTTGACAGCAGTTGCTACTACATAGCCTATGTTGTCGTATTAGATGCAGCATTCGATTGACGTGTGTCTACTATTACGTATAAGGCCTATATAAACCGTGCGCTAAGGAGAAGCGCTCATTCACGTCTCCGTCGCCGGAGGGAGCGCCACGCTTTCCGTCGTTAGTGTACATTTGTGGACATGTATGGATCATTGGCTGCCAGTGACTCTAGCACACCAGTAGAGAACTGCAGTTGGAGCAGTTGTTTTTACTTTCTCCGTGGCGAAGTTGAAGCAAAGCGGATCCATGAAACAACCCTCTTCACAACACATGACCTGAAGGCGCAATCCTAACTGGCCAGAGACCCAACTCGGAGCGTCTGCATCCCGACCGGTATGTGTACGTTGTTTTCATTGAGAGGCTACGTTTCTAAAACGAAGCTTATATTTCATGAATTGTAAATTAGGGCTGTTCTCTCCAATGAAACATCCCCTGTGTTTTCGCTCCGCTTAAAAAAAGGATTTTTTTTTTTATTTTTTATATCCCATCAAATACTTAGTGGTTTTATATTCTCATGCATGGCCAGACACTGATTTCTCTCCTTAGCTTTGAGTATCATCTTTGTTTGAAAAGCTGAGCTTTTTTTTTTTTTTTTACTCCAGTGACGTTTTCTAATTTACTTGTGGTAGTTTCAAATGGTGTACACCAAGTGGTTTTTGCCATGCTATGTCACCATTACAATTTCTTTAGCTTCTAAACAAATCTGTGAGCGTTTTAATCAGAGATAAAGCTGCCCTATGTGTGTTGAACTGTGAGTAAAGTATATGCACTTGCCTAACCAAACTCTTCTGTCAGTACCCTTCGTTTTTAGGATAAAGAAGGAACAGTTATTGGAAATGTTACCAAGTTTTAAATGCCATTTGTTGTATTCTTCACTTTCAAAGTTGAACTCCACGCGGAAAATGCGCCCTTGTTTTCATGAACACATACTGTAGCGTACCTCACCTTTCACAACACACGCGTCTCCAACCCGGGTTGGGGAGCTTTAAGTAGGTTACTTTGGCCGGTTGCTTTCGCTTACGGCCATACCACGCTGAACACGCCCGATCTCGTCCGATCTCGGAAGCTAAGCAGCGTCGGGCCTGGTTAGTACTTGGATGGGAGACCGCCTGGGAATACCAGGTGCCGTAAGCTTTTCTCTCCATCAGCCAGTGCAACTTTTTTTTTTTCAGGCTGTCTGTCTGTGCGTGCCTGCTCCCTAGTACGTAGATGTTCCAACCCCTTTGAATATTTGCTTCCTCCGTTTGAAAGCAAAATAAATAAATAAATAAATAAATAAATAACTAAATGCATAGGTAGGAAATATAGGCTAAGCCAGCAACAGGTCGAACAAAATTGCACGAGTTGACTGTCAACAGTTGGCGGATTGGGGGAGTTTTAGTGCTTGTTTTCATCTGGAATGTTTAGCTTATTTTTGGGGGGTGACAGCTTTGTTTTCTATGTCCCTTTAGTTTTCACCGTTTTGTACAATTCCCGGTCTCGCTGTGTTCATTCGCCCAAGAGCTGCAAAGTCATTTTTTCAACACTGCCTGAGTATGGATAATAGCCTACAGTCTGCATGGCTGTCGACATCCCAGATATTGTGGTGTTTTCCTGAACAACTGTAGGTTACTCGTTTCAGGATGTCCGAGTAGAGCGAGTGACCAAAGTTCCTGTTTTTACGCACAGCGAATTGATATTTGAAAAGCTAATATCAGCGTGCTTCATGAAGTTTTGCTTGACAGCAGTTGCTACTACATAGCCTATGTTGTCGTATTAGATGCAGCATTCGATTGACGTGTGTCTACTATTACGTATAAGGCCTATATAAACCGTGCGCTAAGGAGAAGCGCTCATTCACGTCTCCGTCGCCGGAGGGAGCGCCACGCTTTCCGTCGTTAGTGTACATTTGTGGACATGTATGGATCATTGGCTGCCAGTGACTCTAGCACACCAGTAGAGAACTGCAGTTGGAGCAGTTGTTTTTACTTTCTCCGTGGCGAAGTTGAAGCAAAGCGGATCCATGAAACAACCCTCTTCACAACACATGACCTGAAGGCGCAATCCTAACTGGCCAGAGACCCAACTCGGAGCGTCTGCATCCCGACCGGTATGTGTACGTTGTTTTCATTGAGAGGCTACGTTTCTAAAACGAAGCTTATATTTCATGAATTGTAAATTAGGGTTGTTCTCTCCAATGAAACATCCCCTGTGTTTTCGCTCCGCTTAAAAAAAGGATTTTTTATTTTATTTTTTATATCCCATCAAATACTTAGTGGTTTTATATTCTCATGCATGGCCAGACACTGATTTCTCTCCTTAGCTTTGAGTATCATCTTTGTTTGAAAAGCTGAGCTTTTTTTTTTTTTTTTACTCCAGTGACGTTTTCTAATTTACTTGTGGTAGTTTCAAATGGTGTACACCAAGTGGTTTTTGCCATGCTATGTCACCATTACAATTTCTTTAGCTTCTAAACAAATCTGTGAGCGTTTTAATCAGAGATAAAGCTGCCCTATGTGTGTTGAACTGTGAGTAAAGTATATGCACTTGCCTAACCAAACTCTTCTGTCAGTACCCTTCGTTTTTAGGATAAAGAAGGAACAGTTATTGGAAATGTTACCAAGTTTTAAATGCCATTTGTTGTATTCTTCACTTTCAAAGTTGAACTCCACGCGGAAAATGCGCCCTTGTTTTCATGAACACATACTGTAGCGTACCTCACCTTTCACAACACACGCGTCTCCAACCGGGGTTGGGGAGCTTTAAGTACGTTACTTTGGCCGGTTGCTTTCGCTTACGGCCATACCACGCTGAACACGCCCGATCTCGTCCGATCTCGGAAGCTAAGCAGCGTCGGGCCTGGTTAGTACTTGGATGGGAGACCGCCTGGGAATACCAGGTGCCGTAAGCTTTTCTCTCCATCAGCCAGTGCAACTTTTTTTTTTTCAGGCTGTCTGTCTGTGCGTGCCTGCTCCCTAGTACGTAGATGTTCCAACCCCTTTGAATATTTGCTTCCTCCGTTTGAAAGCAAAATAAATAAATAAATAAATAAATAAATAACTAAATGCATAGGTAGGAAATATAGGCTAAGCCAGCAACAGGTCGAACAAAATTGCACGAGTTGACTGTCAACAGTTGGCGGATTGGGGGAGTTTTAGTGCTTGTTTTCATCTGGAATGTTTAGCTTATTTTTTGGGGGTGACAGCTTTGTTTTCTATGTCCCTTTAGTTTTCACCGTTTTGTACAATTCCCGGTCTCGCTGTGTTCATTCGCCCAAGAGCTGCAAAGTCATTTTTTCAACACTGCCTGAGTATGGATATTAGCCTACAGTCTGCATGGCTGTCGACATCCCAGATATTGTGGTGTTTTCCTGAACAACTGTAGGTTACTCGTTTCAGGATGTCCGAGTAGAGCGAGTGACCAAAGTTCCTGTTTTTACGCACAGCGAATTGATATTTGAAAAGCTAATATCAGCGTGCTTCATGAAGTTTTGCTTGACAGCAGTTGCTACTACATAGCCTATGTTGTCGTATTAGATGCAGCATTCGATTGACGTGTGTCTACTATTACGTATAAGGCCTATATAAACCGTGCGCTAAGGAGAAGCGCTCATTCACGTCTCCGTCGCCGGAGGGAGCGCCACGCTTTCCGTCGTTAGTGTACATTTGTGGACATGTATGGATCATTGGCTGCCAGTGACTCTAGCACACCAGTAGAGAACTGCAGTTGGAGCAGTTGTTTTTACTTTCTCCGTGGCGAAGTTGAAGCAAAGCGGATCCATGAAACAACCCTCTTCACAACACATGACCTGAAGGCGCAATCCTAACTGGCCAGAGACCCAACTCGGAGCGTCTGCATCCCGACCGGTATGTGTACGTTGTTTTCATTGAGAGGCTACGTTTCTAAAACGAAGCTTATATTTCATGAATTGTAAATTAGGGTTGTTCTCTCCAATGAAACATCCCCTGTGTTTTCGCTCCGCTTAAAAAAAGGATTTTTTATTTTATTTTTTATATCCCATCAAATACTTAGTGGTTTTATATTCTCATGCATGGCCAGACACTGATTTCTCTCCTTAGCTTTGAGTATCATCTTTGTTTGAAAAGCTGAGCTTTTTTTTTTTTTTTTACTCCAGTGACGTTTTCTAATTTACTTGTGGTAGTTTCAAATGGTGTACACCAAGTGGTTTTTGCCATGCTATGTCACCATTACAATTTCTTTAGCTTCTAAACAAATCTGTGAGCGTTTTAATCAGAGATAAAGCTGCCCTATGTGTGTTGAACTGTGAGTAAAGTATATGCACTTGCCTAACCAAACTCTTCTGTCAGTACCCTTCGTTTTTAGGATAAAGAAGGAACAGTTATTGGAAATGTTACCAAGTTTTAAATGCCATTTGTTGTATTCTTCACTTTCAAAGTTGAACTCCACGCGGAAAATGCGCCCTTGTTTTCATGAACACATACTGTAGCGTACCTCACCTTTCACAACACACGCGTCTCCAACCCGGGTTGGGGAGCTTTAAGTAGGTTACTTTGGCCGGTTGCTTTCGCTTACGGCCATACCACGCTGAACACGCCCGATCTCGTCCGATCTCGGAAGCTAAGCAGCGTCGGGCCTGGTTAGTACTTGGATGGGAGACCGCCTGGGAATAGCAGGTGCCGTAAGCTTTTCTCTCCATCAGCCAGTGCAACTTTTTTTTTTTCAGGCTGTCTGTCTGTGCGTGCCTGCTCCCTAGTACGTAGATGTTCCAACCCCTTTGAATATTTGCTTCCTCCGTTTGAAAGCAAAATAAATAAATAAATAAATAAATAAATAAATAACTAAATGCATAGGTAGGAAATATAGGCTAAGCCAGCAACAGGTCGAACAAAATTGCACGAGTTGACTGTCAACAGTTGGCGGATTGGGGGAGTTTTAGTGCTTGTTTTCATCTGGAATGTTTAGCTTATTTTTGGGGGGTGACAGCTTTGTTTTCTATGTCCCTTTAGTTTTCACCGTTTTGTACAATTCCCGGTCTCGCTGTGTTCATTCGCCCAAGAGCTGCAAAGTCATTTTTTCAACACTGCCTGAGTATGGATAATAGCCTACAGTCTGCATGGCTGTCGACATCCCAGATATTGTGGTGTTTTCCTGAACAACTGTAGGTTACTCGTTTCAGGATGTCCGAGTAGAGCGAGTGACCAAAGTTCCTGTTTTTACGCACAGCGAATTGATATTTGAAAAGCTAATATCAGCGTGCTTCATGAAGTTTTGCTTGACAGCAGTTGCTACTACATAGCCTATGTTGTCGTATTAGATGCAGCATTCGATTGACGTGTGTCTACTATTACGTATAAGGCCTATATAAACCGTGCGCTAAGGAGAAGCGCTCATTCACGTCTCCGTCGCCGGAGGGAGCGCCACGCTTTCCGTCGTTAGTGTACATTTGTGGACATGTATGGATCATTGGCTGCCAGTGACTCTAGCACA
Organism: Sardina pilchardus; assembly: GCF_963854185.1. Lineage (NCBI taxonomy): Eukaryota > Metazoa > Chordata > Actinopteri > Clupeiformes > Clupeidae > Sardina > Sardina pilchardus. The sequence continues at coordinate 622,512 of NC_085010.1, read as the reverse complement.
CCAGTAGAGAACTGCAGTTGGAGCAGTTGTTTTTACTTTCTCCGTGGCGAAGTTGAAGCAAAGCGGATCCATGAAACAACCCTCTTCACAACACATGACCTGAAGGCGCAATCCTAACTGGCCAGAGACCCAACTCGGAGCGTCTGCATCCCGACCGGTATGTGTACGTTGTTTTCATTGAGAGGCTACGTTTCTAAAACGAAGCTTATATTTCATGAATTGTAAATTAGGGTTGTTCTCTCCAATGAAACATCCCCTGTGTTTTCGCTCCGCTTAAAAAAAGGATTTTTTATTTTATTTTTTATATCCCATCAAATACTTAGTGGTTTTATATTCTCATGCATGGCCAGACACTGATTTCTCTCCTTAGCTTTGAGTATCATCTTTGTTTGAAAAGCTGAGCTTTTTTTTTTTTTTTTACTCCAGTGACGTTTTCTAATTTACTTGTGGTAGTTTCAAATGGTGTACACCAAGTGGTTTTTGCCATGCTATGTCACCATTACAATTTCTTTAGCTTCTAAACAAATCTGTGAGCGTTTTAATCAGAGATAAAGCTGCCCTATGTGTGTTGAACTGTGAGTAAAGTATATGCACTTGCCTAACCAAACTCTTCTGTCAGTACCCTTCGTTTTTAGGATAAAGAAGGAACAGTTATTGGAAATGTTACCAAGTTTTAAATGCCATTTGTTGTATTCTTCACTTTCAAAGTTGAACTCCACGCGGAAAATGCGCCCTTGTTTTCATGAACACATACTGTAGCGTACCTCACCTTTCACAACACACGCGTCTCCAACCCGGGTTGGGGAGCTTTAAGTACGTTACTTTGGCCGGTTGCTTTCGCTTACGGCCATACCACGCTGAACACGCCCGATCTCGTCCGATCTCGGAAGCTAAGCAGCGTCGGGCCTGGTTAGTACTTGGATGGGAGACCGCCTGGGAATACCAGGTGCCGTAAGCTTTTCTCTCCATCAGCCAGTGCAACTTTTTTTTTTTCAGGCTGTCTGTCTGTGCGTGCCTGCTCCCTAGTACGTAGATGTTCCAACCCCTTTGAATATTTGCTTCCTCCGTTTGAAAGCAAAATAAATAAATAAATAAATAAATAAATAAATAACTAAATGCATAGGTAGGAAATATAGGCTAAGCCAGCAACAGGTCGAACAAAATTGCACGAGTTGACTGTCAACAGTTGGCGGATTGGGGGAGTTTTAGTGCTTGTTTTCATCTGGAATGTTTAGCTTATTTTTGGGGGGTGACAGCTTTGTTTTCTATGTCCCTTTAGTTTTCACCGTTTTGTACAATTCCCGGTCTCGCTGTGTTCATTCGCCCAAGAGCTGCAAAGTCATTTTTTCAACACTGCCTGAGTATGGATAATAGCCTACAGTCTGCATGGCTGTCGACATCCCAGATATTGTGGTGTTTTCCTGAACAACTGTAGGTTACTCGTTTCAGGATGTCCGAGTAGAGCGAGTGACCAAAGTTCCTGTTTTTACGCACAGCGAATTGATATTTGAAAAGCTAATATCAGCGTGCTTCATGAAGTTTTGCTTGACAGCAGTTGCTACTACATAGCCTATGTTGTCGTATTAGATGCAGCATTCGATTGACGTGTGTCTACTATTACGTATAAGGCCTATATAAACCGTGCGCTAAGGAGAAGCGCTCATTCACGTCTCCGTCGCCGGAGGGAGCGCCACGCTTTCCGTCGTTAGTGTACATTTGTGGACATGTATGGATCATTGGCTGCCAGTGACTCTAGCACACCAGTAGAGAACTGCAGTTGGAGCAGTTGTTTTTACTTTCTCCGTGGCGAAGTTGAAGCAAAGCGGATCCATGAAACAACCCTCTTCACAACACATGACCTGAAGGCGCAATCCTAACTGGCCAGAGACCCAACTCGGAGCGTCTGCATCCCGACCGGTATGTGTACGTTGTTTTCATTGAGAGGCTACGTTTCTAAAACGAAGCTTATATTTCATGAATTGTAAATTAGGGTTGTTCTCTCCAATGAAACATCCCCTGTGTTTTCGCTCCGCTTAAAAAAAGGATTTTTTATTTTATTTTTTATATCCCATCAAATACTTAGTGGTTTTATATTCTCATGCATGGCCAGACACTGATTTCTCTCCTTAGCTTTGAGTATCATCTTTGTTTGAAAAGCTGAGCTTTTTTTTTTTTTTTTACTCCAGTGACGTTTTCTAATTTACTTGTGGTAGTTTCAAATGGTGTACACCAAGTGGTTTTTGCCATGCTATGTCACCATTACAATTTCTTTAGCTTCTAAACAAATCTGTGAGCGTTTTAATCAGAGATAAAGCTGCCCTATGTGTGTTGAACTGTGAGTAAAGTATATGCACTTGCCTAACCAAACTCTTCTGTCAGTACCCTTCGTTTTTAGGATAAAGAAGGAACAGTTATTGGAAATGTTACCAAGTTTTAAATGCCATTTGTTGTATTCTTCACTTTCAAAGTTGAACTCCACGCGGAAAATGCGCCCTTGTTTTCATGAACACATACTGTAGCGTACCTCACCTTTCACAACACACGCGTCTCCAACCCGGGTTGGGGAGCTTTAAGTACGTTACTTTGGCCGGTTGCTTTCGCTTACGGCCATACCACGCTGAACACGCCCGATCTCGTCCGATCTCGGAAGCTAAGCAGCGTCGGGCCTGGTTAGTTCTTGGATGGGAGACCGCCTGGGAATACCAGGTGCCGTAAGCTTTTCTCTCCATCAGCCAGTGCAACTTTTTTTTTTTCAGGCTGTCTGTCTGTGCGTGCCTGCTCCCTAGTACGTAGATGTTCCAACCCCTTTGAATATTTGCTTCCTCCGTTTGAAAGCAAAATAAATAAATAAATAAATAAATAAATAACTAAATGCATAGGTAGGAAATATAGGCTAAGCCAGCAACAGGTCGAACAAAATTGCACGAGTTGACTGTCAACAGTTGGCGGATTGGGGGAGTTTTAGTGCTTGTTTTCATCTGGAATGTTTAGCTTATTTTTTGGGGGTGACAGCTTTGTTTTCTATGTCCCTTTAGTTTTCACCGTTTTGTACAATTCCCGGTCTCGCTGTGTTCATTCGCCCAAGAGCTGCAAAGTCATTTTTTCAACACTGCCTGAGTATGGATAATAGCCTACAGTCTGCATGGCTGTCGACATCCCAGATATTGTGGTGTTTTCCTGAACAACTGTAGGTTACTCGTTTCAGGATGTCCGAGTAGAGCGAGTGACCAAAGTTCCTGTTTTTACGCACAGCGAATTGATATTTGAAAAGCTAATATCAGCGTGCTTCATGAAGTTTTGCTTGACAGCAGTTGCTACTACATAGCCTATGTTGTCGTATTAGATGCAGCATTCGATTGACGTGTGTCTACTATTACGTATAAGGCCTATATAAACCGTGCGCTAAGGAGAAGCGCTCATTCACGTCTCCGTCGCCGGAGGGAGCGCCACGCTTTCCGTCGTTAGTGTACATTTGTGGACATGTATGGATCATTGGCTGCCAGTGACTCTAGCACACCAGTAGAGAACTGCAGTTGGAGCAGTTGTTTTTACTTTCTCCGTGGCGAAGTTGAAGCAAAGCGGATCCATGAAACAACCCTCTTCACAACACATGACCTGAAGGCGCAATCCTAACTGGCCAGAGACCCAACTCGGAGCGTCTGCATCCCGACCGGTATGTGTACGTTGTTTTCATTGAGAGGCTACGTTTCTAAAACGAAGCTTATATTTCATGAATTGTAAATTAGGGTTGTTCTCTCCAATGAAACATCCCCTGTGTTTTCGCTCCGCTTAAAAAAAGGATTTTTTATTTTATTTTTTATATCCCATCAAATACTTAGTGGTTTTATATTCTCATGCATGGCCAGACACTGATTTCTCTCCTTAGCTTTGAGTATCATCTTTGTTTGAAAAGCTGAGCTTTTTTTTTTTTTTTTACTCCAGTGACGTTTTCTAATTTACTTGTGGTAGTTTCAAATGGTGTACACCAAGTGGTTTTTGCCATGCTATGTCACCATTACAATTTCTTTAGCTTCTAAACAAATCTGTGAGCGTTTTAATCAGAGATAAAGCTGCCCTATGTGTGTTGAACTGTGAGTAAAGTATATGCACTTGCCTAACCAAACTCTTCTGTCAGTACCCTTCGTTTTTAGGATAAAGAAGGAACAGTTATTGGAAATGTTACCAAGTTTTAAATGCCATTTGTTGTATTCTTCACTTTCAAAGTTGAACTCCACGCGGAAAATGCGCCCTTGTTTTCATGAACACATACTGTAGCGTACCTCACCTTTCACAACACACGCGTCTCCAACCGGGGTTGGGGAGCTTTAAGTACGTTACTTTGGCCGGTTGCTTTCGCTTACGGCCATACCACGCTGAACACGCCCGATCTCGTCCGATCTCGGAAGCTAAGCAGCGTCGGGCCTGGTTAGTACTTGGATGGGAGACCGCCTGGGAATACCAGGTGCCGTAAGCTTTTCTCTCCATCAGCCAGTGCAACTTTTTTTTTTTCAGGCTGTCTGTCTGTGCGTGCCTGCTCCCTAGTACGTAGATGTTCCAACCCCTTTGAATATTTGCTTCCTCCGTTTGAAAGCAAAATAAATAAATAAATAAATAAATAAATAACTAAATGCATAGGTAGGAAATATAGGCTAAGCCAGCAACAGGTCGAACAAAATTGCACGAGTTGACTGTCAACAGTTGGCGGATTGGGGGAGTTTTAGTGCTTGTTTTCATCTGGAATGTTTAGCTTATTTTTTGGGGGTGACAGCTTTGTTTTCTATGTCCCTTTAGTTTTCACCGTTTTGTACAATTCCCGGTCTCGCTGTGTTCATTCGCCCAAGAGCTGCAAAGTCATTTTTTCAACACTGCCTGAGTATGGATATTAGCCTACAGTCTGCATGGCTGTCGACATCCCAGATATTGTGGTGTTTTCCTGAACAACTGTAGGTTACTCGTTTCAGGATGTCCGAGTAGAGCGAGTGACCAAAGTTCCTGTTTTTACGCACAGCGAATTGATATTTGAAAAGCTAATATCAGCGTGCTTCATGAAGTTTTGCTTGACAGCAGTTGCTACTACATAGCCTATGTTGTCGTATTAGATGCAGCATTCGATTGACGTGTGTCTACTATTACGTATAAGGCCTATATAAACCGTGCGCTAAGGAGAAGCGCTCATTCACGTCTCCGTCGCCGGAGGGAGCGCCACGCTTTCCGTCGTTAGTGTACATTTGTGGACATGTATGGATCATTGGCTGCCAGTGACTCTAGCACACCAGTAGAGAACTGCAGTTGGAGCAGTTGTTTTTACTTTCTCCGTGGCGAAGTTGAAGCAAAGCGGATCCATGAAACAACCCTCTTCACAACACATGACCTGAAGGCGCAATCCTAACTGGCCAGAGACCCAACTCGGAGCGTCTGCATCCCGACCGGTATGTGTACGTTGTTTTCATTGAGAGGCTACGTTTCTAAAACGAAGCTTATATTTCATGAATTGTAAATTAGGGTTGTTCTCTCCAATGAAACATCCCCTGTGTTTTCGCTCCGCTTAAAAAAAGGATTTTTTATTTTATTTTTTATATCCCATCAAATACTTAGTGGTTTTATATTCTCATGCATGGCCAGACACTGATTTCTCTCCTTAGCTTTGAGTATCATCTTTGTTTGAAAAGCTGAGCTTTTTTTTTTTTTTTTACTCCAGTGACGTTTTCTAATTTACTTGTGGTAGTTTCAAATGGTGTACACCAAGTGGTTTTTGCCATGCTATGTCACCATTACAATTTCTTTAGCTTCTAAACAAATCTGTGAGCGTTTTAATCAGAGATAAAGCTGCCCTATGTGTGTTGAACTGTGAGTAAAGTATATGCACTTGCCTAACCAAACTCTTCTGTCAGTACCCTTCGTTTTTAGGATAAAGAAGGAACAGTTATTGGAAATGTTACCAAGTTTTAAATGCCATTTGTTGTATTCTTCACTTTCAAAGTTGAACTCCACGCGGAAAATGCGCCCTTGTTTTCATGAACACATACTGTAGCGTACCTCACCTTTCACAACACACGCGTCTCCAACCCGGGTTGGGGAGCTTTAAGTAGGTTACTTTGGCCGGTTGCTTTCGCTTACGGCCATACCACGCTGAACACGCCCGATCTCGTCCGATCTCGGAAGCTAAGCAGCGTCGGGCCTGGTTAGTACTTGGATGGGAGACCGCCTGGGAATACCAGGTGCCGTAAGCTTTTCTCTCCATCAGCCAGTGCAACTTTTTTTTTTTCAGGCTGTCTGTCTGTGCGTGCCTGCTCCCTAGTACGTAGATGTTCCAACCCCTTTGAATATTTGCTTCCTCCGTTTGAAAGCAAAATAAATAAATAAATAAATAAATAAATAAATAACTAAATGCATAGGTAGGAAATATAGGCTAAGCCAGCAACAGGTCGAACAAAATTGCACGAGTTGACTGTCAACAGTTGGCGGATTGGGGGAGTTTTAGTGCTTGTTTTCATCTGGAATGTTTAGCTTATTTTTGGGGGGTGACAGCTTTGTTTTCTATGTCCCTTTAGTTTTCACCGTTTTGTACAATTCCCGGTCTCGCTGTGTTCATTCGCCCAAGAGCTGCAAAGTCATTTTTTCAACACTGCCTGAGTATGGATAATAGCCTACAGTCTGCATGGCTGTCGACATCCCAGATATTGTGGTGTTTTCCTGAACAACTGTAGGTTACTCGTTTCAGGATGTCCGAGTAGAGCGAGTGACCAAAGTTCCTGTTTTTACGCACAGCGAATTGATATTTGAAAAGCTAATATCAGCGTGCTTCATGAAGTTTTGCTTGACAGCAGTTGCTACTACATAGCCTATGTTGTCGTATTAGATGCAGCATTCGATTGACGTGTGTCTACTATTACGTATAAGGCCTATATAAACCGTGCGCTAAGGAGAAGCGCTCATTCACGTCTCCGTCGCCGGAGGGAGCGCCACGCTTTCCGTCGTTAGTGTACATTTGTGGACATGTATGGATCATTGGCTGCCAGTGACTCTAGCACACCAGTAGAGAACTGCAGTTGGAGCAGTTGTTTTTACTTTCTCCGTGGCGAAGTTGAAGCAAAGCGGATCCATGAAACAACCCTCTTCACAACACATGACCTGAAGGCGCAATCCTAACTGGCCAGAGACCCAACTCGGAGCGTCTGCATCCCGACCGGTATGTGTACGTTGTTTTCATTGAGAGGCTACGTTTCTAAAACGAAGCTTATATTTCATGAATTGTAAATTAGGGTTGTTCTCTCCAATGAAACATCCCCTGTGTTTTCGCTCCGCTTAAAAAAAGGATTTTTTATTTTATTTTTTATATCCCATCAAATACTTAGTGGTTTTATATTCTCATGCATGGCCAGACACTGATTTCTCTCCTTAGCTTTGAGTATCATCTTTGTTTGAAAAGCTGAGCTTTTTTTTTTTTTTTTACTCCAGTGACGTTTTCTAATTTACTTGTGGTAGTTTCAAATGGTGTACACCAAGTGGTTTTTGCCATGCTATGTCACCATTACAATTTCTTTAGCTTCTAAACAAATCTGTGAGCGTTTTAATCAGAGATAAAGCTGCCCTATGTGTGTTGAACTGTGAGTAAAGTATATGCACTTGCCTAACCAAACTCTTCTGTCAGTACCCTTCGTTTTTAGGATAAAGAAGGAACAGTTATTGGAAATGTTACCAAGTTTTAAATGCCATTTGTTGTATTCTTCACTTTCAAAGTTGAACTCCACGCGGAAAATGCGCCCTTGTTTTCATGAACACATACTGTAGCGTACCTCACCTTTCACAACACACGCGTCTCCAACCCGGGTTGGGGAGCTTTAAGTAGGTTACTTTGGCCGGTTGCTTTCGCTTACGGCCATACCACGCTGAACACGCCCGATCTCGTCCGATCTCGGAAGCTAAGCAGCGTCGGGCCTGGTTAGTACTTGGATGGGAGACCGCCTGGGAATACCAGGTGCCGTAAGCTTTTCTCTCCATCAGCCAGTGCAACTTTTTTTTTTTCAGGCTGTCTGTCTGTGCGTGCCTGCTCCCTAGTACGTAGATGTTCCAACCCCTTTGAATATTTGCTTCCTCCGTTTGAAAGCAAAATAAATAAATAAATAAATAAATAAATAAATAACTAAATGCATAGGTAGGAAATATAGGCTAAGCCAGCAACAGGTCGAACAAAATTGCACGAGTTGACTGTCAACAGTTGGCGGATTGGGGGAGTTTTAGTGCTTGTTTTCATCTGGAATGTTTAGCTTATTTTTGGGGGGTGACAGCTTTGTTTTCTATGTCCCTTTAGTTTTCACCGTTTTGTACAATTCCCGGTCTCGCTGTGTTCATTCGCCCAAGAGCTGCAAAGTCATTTTTTCAACACTGCCTGAGTATGGATAATAGCCTACAGTCTGCATGGCTGTCGACATCCCAGATATTGTGGTGTTTTCCTGAACAACTGTAGGTTACTCGTTTCAGGATGTCCGAGTAGAGCGAGTGACCAAAGTTCCTGTTTTTACGCACAGCGAATTGATATTTGAAAAGCTAATATCAGCGTGCTTCATGAAGTTTTGCTTGACAGCAGTTGCTACTACATAGCCTATGTTGTCGTATTAGATGCAGCATTCGATTGACGTGTGTCTACTATTACGTATAAGGCCTATATAAACCGTGCGCTAAGGAGAAGCGCTCATTCACGTCTCCGTCGCCGGAGGGAGCGCCACGCTTTCCGTCGTTAGTGTACATTTGTGGACATGTATGGATCATTGGCTGCCAGTGACTCTAGCACACCAGTAGAGAACTGCAGTTGGAGCAGTTGTTTTTACTTTCTCCGTGGCGAAGTTGAAGCAAAGCGGATCCATGAAACAACCCTCTTCACAACACATGACCTGAAGGCGCAATCCTAACTGGCCAGAGACCCAACTCGGAGCGTCTGCATCCCGACCGGTATGTGTACGTTGTTTTCATTGAGAGGCTACGTTTCTAAAACGAAGCTTATATTTCATGAATTGTAAATTAGGGTTGTTCTCTCCAATGAAACATCCCCTGTGTTTTCGCTCCGCTTAAAAAAAGGATTTTTTATTTTATTTTTTATATCCCATCAAATACTTAGTGGTTTTATATTCTCATGCATGGCCAGACACTGATTTCTCTCCTTAGCTTTGAGTATCATCTTTGTTTGAAAAGCTGAGCTTTTTTTTTTTTTTTTACTCCAGTGACGTTTTCTAATTTACTTGTGGTAGTTTCAAATGGTGTACACCAAGTGGTTTTTGCCATGCTATGTCACCATTACAATTTCTTTAGCTTCTAAACAAATCTGTGAGCGTTTTAATCAGAGATAAAGCTGCCCTATGTGTGTTGAACTGTGAGTAAAGTATATGCACTTGCCTAACCAAACTCTTCTGTCAGTACCCTTCGTTTTTAGGATAAAGAAGGAACAGTTATTGGAAATGTTACCAAGTTTTAAATGCCATTTGTTGTATTCTTCACTTTCAAAGTTGAACTCCACGCGGAAAATGCGCCCTTGTTTTCATGAACACATACTGTAGCGTACCTCACCTTTCACAACACACGCGTCTCCAACCCGGGTTGGGGAGCTTTAAGTACGTTACTTTGGCCGGTTGCTTTCGCTTACGGCCATACCACGCTGAACACGCCCGATCTCGTCCGATCTCGGAAGCTAAGCAGCGTCGGGCCTGGTTAGTTCTTGGATGGGAGACCGCCTGGGAATACCAGGTGCCGTAAGCTTTTCTCTCCATCAGCCAGTGCAACTTTTTTTTTTTCAGGCTGTCTGTCTGTGCGTGCCTGCTCCCTAGTACGTAGATGTTCCAACCCCTTTGAATATTTGCTTCCTCCGTTTGAAAGCAAAATAAATAAATAAATAAATAAATAAATAACTAAATGCATAGGTAGGAAATATAGGCTAAGCCAGCAACAGGTCGAACAAAATTGCACGAGTTGACTGTCAACAGTTGGCGGATTGGGGGAGTTTTAGTGCTTGTTTTCATCTGGAATGTTTAGCTTATTTTTTGGGGGTGACAGCTTTGTTTTCTATGTCCCTTTAGTTTTCACCGTTTTGTACAATTCCCGGTCTCGCTGTGTTCATTCGCCCAAGAGCTGCAAAGTCATTTTTTCAACACTGCCTGAGTATGGATAATAGCCTACAGTCTGCATGGCTGTCGACATCCCAGATATTGTGGTGTTTTCCTGAACAACTGTAGGTTACTCGTTTCAGGATGTCCGAGTAGAGCGAGTGACCAAAGTTCCTGTTTTTACGCACAGCGAATTGATATTTGAAAAGCTAATATCAGCGTGCTTCATGAAGTTTTGCTTGACAGCAGTTGCTACTACATAGCCTATGTTGTCGTATTAGATGCAGCATTCGATTGACGTGTGTCTACTATTACGTATAAGGCCTATATAAACCGTGCGCTAAGGAGAAGCGCTCATTCACGTCTCCGTCGCCGGAGGGAGCGCCACGCTTTCCGTCGTTAGTGTACATTTGTGGACATGTATGGATCATTGGCTGCCAGTGACTCTAGCACACCAGTAGAGAACTGCAGTTGGAGCAGTTGTTTTTACTTTCTCCGTGGCGAAGTTGAAGCAAAGCGGATCCATGAAACAACCCTCTTCACAACACATGACCTGAAGGCGCAATCCTAACTGGCCAGAGACCCAACTCGGAGCGTCTGCATCCCGACCGGTATGTGTACGTTGTTTTCATTGAGAGGCTACGTTTCTAAAACGAAGCTTATATTTCATGAATTGTAAATTAGGGTTGTTCTCTCCAATGAAACATCCCCTGTGTTTTCGCTCCGCTTAAAAAAAGGATTTTTTATTTTATTTTTTATATCCCATCAAATACTTAGTGGTTTTATATTCTCATGCATGGCCAGACACTGATTTCTCTCCTTAGCTTTGAGTATCATCTTTGTTTGAAAAGCTGAGCTTTTTTTTTTTTTTTTACTCCAGTGACGTTTTCTAATTTACTTGTGGTAGTTTCAAATGGTGTACACCAAGTGGTTTTTGCCATGCTATGTCACCATTACAATTTCTTTAGCTTCTAAACAAATCTGTGAGCGTTTTAATCAGAGATAAAGCTGCCCTATGTGTGTTGAACTGTGAGTAAAGTATATGCACTTGCCTAACCAAACTCTTCTGTCAGTACCCTTCGTTTTTAGGATAAAGAAGGAACAGTTATTGGAAATGTTACCAAGTTTTAAATGCCATTTGTTGTATTCTTCACTTTCAAAGTTGAACTCCACGCGGAAAATGCGCCCTTGTTTTCATGAACACATACTGTAGCGTACCTCACCTTTCACAACACACGCGTCTCCAACCCGGGTTGGGGAGCTTTAAGTAGGTTACTTTGGCCGGTTGCTTTCGCTTACGGCCATACCACGCTGAACACGCCCGATCTCGTCCGATCTCGGAAGCTAAGCAGCGTCGGGCCTGGTTAGTACTTGGATGGGAGACCGCCTGGGAATACCAGGTGCCGTAAGCTTTTCTCTCCATCAGCCAGTGCAACTTTTTTTTTTCCAGGCTGTCTGTCTGTGCGTGCCTGCTCCCTAGTACGTAGATGTTCCAACCCCTTTGAATATTTGCTTCCTCCGTTTGAAAGCAAAATAAATAAATAAATAAATAAATAAATAAATAACTAAATGCATAGGTAGGAAATATAGGCTAAGCCAGCAACAGGTCGAACAAAATTGCACGAGTTGACTGTCAACAGTTGGCGGATTGGGGGAGTTTTAGTGCTTGTTTTCATCTGGAATGTTTAGCTTATTTTTGGGGGGTGACAGCTTTGTTTTCTATGTCCCTTTAGTTTTCACCGTTTTGTACAATTCCCGGTCTCGCTGTGTTCATTCGCCCAAGAGCTGCAAAGTCATTTTTTCAACACTGCCTGAGTATGGATAATAGCCTACAGTCTGCATGGCTGTCGACATCCCAGATATTGTGGTGTTTTCCTGAACAACTGTAGGTTACTCGTTTCAGGATGTCCGAGTAGAGCGAGTGACCAAAGTTCCTGTTTTTACGCACAGCGAATTGATATTTGAAAAGCTAATATCAGCGTGCTTCATGAAGTTTTGCTTGACAGCAGTTGCTACTACATAGCCTATGTTGTCGTATTAGATGCAGCATTCGATTGACGTGTGTCTACTATTACGTATAAGGCCTATATAAACCGTGCGCTAAGGAGAAGCGCTCATTCACGTCTCCGTCGCCGGAGGGAGCGCCACGCTTTCCGTCGTTAGTGTACATTTGTGGACATGTATGGATCATTGGCTGCCAGTGACTCTAGCACACCAGTAGAGAACTGCAGTTGGAGCAGTTGTTTTTACTTTCTCCGTGGCGAAGTTGAAGCAAAGCGGATCCATGAAACAACCCTCTTCACAACACATGACCTGAAGGCGCAATCCTAACTGGCCAGAGACCCAACTCGGAGCGTCTGCATCCCGACCGGTATGTGTACGTTGTTTTCATTGAGAGGCTACGTTTCTAAAACGAAGCTTATATTTCATGAATTGTAAATTAGGGTTGTTCTCTCCAATGAAACATCCCCTGTGTTTTCGCTCCGCTTAAAAAAAGGATTTTTTATTTTATTTTTTATATCCCATCAAATACTTAGTGGTTTTATATTCTCATGCATGGCCAGACACTGATTTCTCTCCTTAGCTTTGAGTATCATCTTTGTTTGAAAAGCTGAGCTTTTTTTTTTTTTTTTACTCCAGTGACGTTTTCTAATTTACTTGTGGTAGTTTCAAATGGTGTACACCAAGTGGTTTTTGCCATGCTATGTCACCATTACAATTTCTTTAGCTTCTAAACAAATCTGTGAGCGTTTTAATCAGAGATAAAGCTGCCCTATGTGTGTTGAACTGTGAGTAAAGTATATGCACTTGCCTAACCAAACTCTTCTGTCAGTACCCTTCGTTTTTAGGATAAAGAAGGAACAGTTATTGGAAATGTTACCAAGTTTTAAATGCCATTTGTTGTATTCTTCACTTTCAAAGTTGAACTCCACGCGGAAAATGCGCCCTTGTTTTCATGAACACATACTGTAGCGTACCTCACCTTTCACAACACACGCGTCTCCAACCCGGGTTGGGGAGCTTTAAGTACGTTACTTTGGCCGGTTGCTTTCGCTTACGGCCATACCACGCTGAACACGCCCGATCTCGTCCGATCTCGGAAGCTAAGCAGCGTCGGGCCTGGTTAGTTCTTGGATGGGAGACCGCCTGGGAATACCAGGTGCCGTAAGCTTTTCTCTCCATCAGCCAGTGCAACTTTTTTTTTTTCAGGCTGTCTGTCTGTGCGTGCCTGCTCCCTAGTACGTAGATGTTCCAACCCCTTTGAATATTTGCTTCCTCCGTTTGAAAGCAAAATAAATAAATAAATAAATAAATAAATAACTAAATGCATAGGTAGGAAATATAGGCTAAGCCAGCAACAGGTCGAACAAAATTGCACGAGTTGACTGTCAACAGTTGGCGGATTGGGGGAGTTTTAGTGCTTGTTTTCATCTGGAATGTTTAGCTTATTTTTTGGGGGTGACAGCTTTGTTTTCTATGTCCCTTTAGTTTTCACCGTTTTGTACAATTCCCGGTCTCGCTGTGTTCATTCGCCCAAGAGCTGCAAAGTCATTTTTTCAACACTGCCTGAGTATGGATAATAGCCTACAGTCTGCATGGCTGTCGACATCCCAGATATTGTGGTGTTTTCCTGAACAACTGTAGGTTACTCGTTTCAGGATGTCCGAGTAGAGCGAGTGACCAAAGTTCCTGTTTTTACGCACAGCGAATTGATATTTGAAAAGCTAATATCAGCGTGCTTCATGAAGTTTTGCTTGACAGCAGTTGCTACTACATAGCCTATGTTGTCGTATTAGATGCAGCATTCGATTGACGTGTGTCTACTATTACGTATAAGGCCTATATAAACCGTGCGCTAAGGAGAAGCGCTCATTCACGTCTCCGTCGCCGGAGGGAGCGCCACGCTTTCCGTCGTTAGTGTACATTTGTGGACATGTATGGATCATTGGCTGCCAGTGACTCTAGCACACCAGTAGAGAACTGCAGTTGGAGCAGTTGTTTTTACTTTCTCCGTGGCGAAGTTGAAGCAAAGCGGATCCATGAAACAACCCTCTTCACAACACATGACCTGAAGGCGCAATCCTAACTGGCCAGAGACCCAACTCGGAGCGTCTGCATCCCGACCGGTATGTGTACGTTGTTTTCATTGAGAGGCTACGTTTCTAAAACGAAGCTTATATTTCATGAATTGTAAATTAGGGTTGTTCTCTCCAATGAAACATCCCCTGTGTTTTCGCTCCGCTTAAAAAAAGGATTTTTTATTTTATTTTTTATATCCCATCAAATACTTAGTGGTTTTATATTCTCATGCATGGCCAGACACTGATTTCTCTCCTTAGCTTTGAGTATCATCTTTGTTTGAAAAGCTGAGCTTTTTTTTTTTTTTTTACTCCAGTGACGTTTTCTAATTTACTTGTGGTAGTTTCAAATGGTGTACACCAAGTGGTTTTTGCCATGCTATGTCACCATTACAATTTCTTTAGCTTCTAAACAAATCTGTGAGCGTTTTAATCAGAGATAAAGCTGCCCTATGTGTGTTGAACTGTGAGTAAAGTATATGCACTTGCCTAACCAAACTCTTCTGTCAGTACCCTTCGTTTTTAGGATAAAGAAGGAACAGTTATTGGAAATGTTACCAAGTTTTAAATGCCATTTGTTGTATTCTTCACTTTCAAAGTTGAACTCCACGCGGAAAATGCGCCCTTGTTTTCATGAACACATACTGTAGCGTACCTCACCTTTCACAACACACGCGTCTCCAACCCGGGTTGGGGAGCTTTAAGTAGGTTACTTTGGCCGGTTGCTTTCGCTTACGGCCATACCACGCTGAACACGCCCGATCTCGTCCGATCTCGGAAGCTAAGCAGCGTCGGGCCTGGTTAGTACTTGGATGGGAGACCGCCTGGGAATACCAGGTGCCGTAAGCTTTTCTCTCCATCAGCCAGTGCAACTTTTTTTTTTTCAGGCTGTCTGTCTGTGCGTGCCTGCTCCCTAGTACGTAGATGTTCCAACCCCTTTGAATATTTGCTTCCTCCGTTTGAAAGCAAAATAAATAAATAAATAAATAAATAAATAACTAAATGCATAGGTAGGAAATATAGGCTAAGCCAGCAACAGGTCGAACAAAATTGCACGAGTTGACTGTCAACAGTTGGCGGATTGGGGGAGTTTTAGTGCTTGTTTTCATCTGGAATGTTTAGCTTATTTTTGGGGGGTGACAGCTTTGTTTTCTATGTCCCTTTAGTTTTCACCGTTTTGTACAATTCCCGGTCTCGCTGTGTTCATTCGCCCAAGAGCTGCAAAGTCATTTTTTCAACACTGCCTGAGTATGGATAATAGCCTACAGTCTGCATGGCTGTCGACATCCCAGA